>NC_064639.1:1121128819-1121449236 GCF_023864345.2 Schistocerca serialis cubense | reverse complement strand
CTCTCACGAATGTGCGTATCAGCGGGAGAAAATTTTCAGTTGGCAAACTTTGCGTAGATCGGCGTCACACCTGCGGAACAGAACGGCAGAACTGTGCGCTGGCCAGCCGAGTGCTGGGTGCACCGTGTGCTGGCGCTAGGGCCGCCGCAGTAAATTTTCCCGGGGGTAATTTGGAGTGTGGTGAGTAGCAACGCGACGCGGGGAGGGAAAAAAAAAGGTACAGCCTACCAGCCCCCGCTGTGTGGGGCGTTCTGGCGCTCGCCGCCCCTTTATGTGCGGGGGTGGGGGACGCGCGGGCACGCCGGCAAATTACGTCACCACAATCCCCCAACGGCCGCGCTGCTCTTCATCCCCAACACCGCAGCGTTAAACAAACATACCGTTAATACCAGCAAGTAGAGGCGTTCTCCAGAACCAGCTTCTGATATTATGCGAAAGTCTGTTTACGAGAGGCTGACTGGACAAGAATAAAAGTTTTTTCCTGTAGAGATAGGCGGCAAAAGGCTTTTCACAGTTTGCTAGAAACTGACACATGTTTTACAAACACTTGGAAGTAACAAATGATGATTTAGACATGACAAGAGGTAACATCAAAAACAAGTAAATGAGAGGAAATATCTGTGGGATACATCATACTTATTCCCTTTCTTTTCATTTAGAGGTGATGTAGTGTCCCATTGAAAGTGTTAATCCTGTCAATGTAAGTAGTTATCAATAGACTTTACGTCCGCCCCCGGTAGCTGAGTGGTCAGCGTGACGGACTGTCAATCCTAAGGGCACGGGTTCGATTCCCGGCTGGGTCGGAGATTTTCTGCGCTCATGGACTGGGTGTTGTGTTGCCCTAACCATCATCACTTCATCCCCATCGACACGCAGGTCGCCGAAGTGGCGTCAAATCGAAAGACCTGCCCCAGGCGAACGCTCTACCCGACGGGAGGCCCTAGCCACACGACATTTCAATAGACTTTACAACATGTAGTTCAGAAAAAATACATCAGTCAGACTCGGTACTAATAATTCAAAATTCGAGTGTGAAAAGCGTAGTCAGTAGTAAGAGGAATAAAGTCAGTTTTCCATGAAGATACGCTACGTAACTGAAAAACGTGCTGAAATGCACTTAGCTCGTTGACTGATGTGATGCAGTCGATATTCGATGATACTTTAAAAAATTAAAAATAAAAAAACTCCATCCAGACAATTATCGGAATGCCCAAAGTTACCAACCGAACGCCGTGTCCTCCTAAGCCGATAGGCGTCACTGTATGTCGACATCGAGGAGTACATGGTCAGCACAGTGCTGTTCTGACAGTTGTCAGCGTTCGCGACTGGAACCATTATTTCTCAGTCAGACAGCATTGGCCTCACAAGGGCTGAGTGCACCCTGTTTACAAACAGGAAAAAATGGGAGCAGACAGGGAAAATAGTAGACAGACAATTAAGAAACATGGCAACAGCCTGGTTTCTGTTAGAAAAAGATATAAAAATTACACACAGCGACAGTATGATGTCCGTTCGCAAAACACACACAACACTTAACAATCACTGGATACACTGCACTAAAACAGCACGAAGATGACACACCACAGGCAAGGGCAGATGGGGGGGGGGGGGCGGGGGACTCGGACAGATGAAGGGGAGAAAAGGGGGAGGAGAGGAAAATCGAAAGAGGGGGGCATCTCATGGAGGGAGAAGACTCAGAAGGGGGGACCAGGGCAGACACGAGAGGGAATGGGGAAAGGCAGAGGAAGGAAATGCAAAAGGACTTGGGGAGGAGAAGGGAGGCAGAGAGAGTGTAGGCAGGGAGAAACTGGATTGAAGGGGCAGAGGAGGGAGCCTGGGAAAAGGACAGAGGAAAGGAGGGGGAGGTGAGGATCAGAGTTGATAGGAGGGATAGATGGAGGGAGAGAGGGCATCATCCGGGAGAGGGAGTTGATGGAAGCCACCTTGGTTCAAAAATGGTTCAAATGGCTCTGAGCACTATGGGACTCAACTGCTGAGGTCATTAGTCCCCTAGAACTTAGAACTAGTTAAACCTAACTAACCTAAGGACATCACACACATCCATGCCCGAAGCAGGATTCGAACCTGCGACCGTAGCGGTCTCGAAGTTCCAGACTGCAGCGCCAGAACCGCGCGGCCACTTCGGCCAGCAAGCCACCTTGGGAAAGGAGATGAAGGATGTAGAGATGGAGGGTAGGGGGGACACAACAGTGAAGGTGCTGCAGAGGGTGGGGACTGGAGAGGAGAGTAGCAACAGGGGGATGAGGGGGATCAAGGCGGCGGGAGGTGTAGAGTATGCGGATATGTTCGAGGAATAGGAGCAGATGGGGGAAAGGAATCAGGTCGTAGAGGATCCACGTGGGGGGTGGGAGGCGTATACGGAAGGAGAGGCGGTGTGCATGGTGCCCGAGGATCTGGAGGGAATTATAGAATTTGGGGGTGGGGGAGTGAATATCCAGGTGGGACTGGCATAACAGAGGATGGGACAGATTAAGGGCTTGTAGGTGTGGAGGACGGTAGAGGGGTTAAACCCCCTTGTCCGGCCAGAAAGGACTTTGAGGAGTTGGAGGCGGTTGTGGGCTTTGGATTGGATATATCGGAGATTAGGGATCCAGGTGAGGTGACGGACAGTGGTGAGGCCAAGGTAGGTGAGGGTGGGGGAGGCAGACCCGGATGGTCACACATCGAAGATGTACCCAAGCCCAATAGCGCTTAACTTTGATCAACTGACGGGAAGCAGTGTTACCATGGCCCCAAAGCTGCTGGCCGTCAACGAAAATACCTACGTAAATTTTATTTGTTCTTAAGAACACGGAAATGAATTAAACGATCGGCATGCAAAGTAGTGATCGGGGAATAGAAATGCTGGAATGTAGCAGTTTACACTATCTGATAAAAGTATCCATACACCAGCAGTGGCACCAACAGCAGCAATATCACCCACGTTATTGTTGTGACAGTAAAAGTGTTTGGTGGTGTAGTGTTAGCAGCTAGCCAACACTACGAACACTACCTGAGTGAGGAAGCCGATATGCACGCGTTAACCCACGCAGGCTAGAGATAGGTCTGAAACAGGATACGTAATGAATGCTATAAAGAAAAGTACGTAGCTTCTGGAATACTTAACTTTAATCCATCGTTTGTATACATCGTTCTTGATGAGACATGCTTCATACGATAACTATCAATTCCTATGGCGCCTTGCTAGGTCGTAGCCATTGACTTAGCTGAAGGCTATTCTAACTATCTGCTCTGCAAAGGAGCGAGGCTTCGTCAGTGTAGTCGCTAGCAAAGTCGTCCTTACAACTGGGGCGAGTGCTAGTAAGTCTCGAGACCTGCCGTGTGGTGGCGCTCGGTCTGCGATCACTGACAGTGGCGACACGCGGGTCCGACATGTACTAATGGACCGCGGCCGATTTAAAGCTACCACCTAGCAAGTGTGGTGTCTGGCGGTGACACCACAGGTGGCATACCACTGCAGTTAGCAGACCGAAAGAGAAGACACGGCATTCTTCTTTTATTAAAAAAAAATAACACCGTAATGTAACACACAGCCTAAGTTTATTTAATCTGGTATGGTTTGCAGTGAACCTGTTATATCAAAAAAATAAATTCTAAATTTGTGGCAAGATCGTATGAGACAAACTGCCTAGGTCATCGGTCCCTAAGCCTACACACTACTTAATCTAACTTAAGCTAACTTACGTTACGGACAAAACACACACCCATGCCCGAGGGAGACTTCTTGTCACAGTCCGCGCTGCTGCCCTGAGCGGCGTTATATTAAGTAAGTGACAATGTTGTAAACACCTAGTACAAAGTGTAATGCAGCACAACATTGGTGTGGCTAACAAGTTTAATTGATTCTCTGCAGGGATGTCAAGGTGAAATAACTCCACGAAAAAAAAAAAAAAAAAAAAACGTGAATAAATTGAAAAGGAAATGGTCATCAGAAAGACTGACTCAACAAACGGAAGAATCAAAATATAACGTTCGGTGAATCAGAAAGCTAAGTCACAGACATTAAGAGTGCATTGTGAATGCCGTTGTTATGCACGATGGAGTGATTGCGGAATGAATGGGAGTCGATACGGATGACATAAGGAAATCCTTTCTTAGAATCAGGCTTTAATACAGCCTTGCAAGACATAATATTAAATGAGGCAGATAGTTCAGACGACATACCTTCGGAATTTCTGAAATCGTTGTGGGAATTGGCAAGAAAGTGATTATTTAAAATCGTGCCTAAAATCTATGAGTCTGAAGGGTTACTCTGACACTTTCGAAAAAATGCCCCCCACACAGTCCCGAAGATACCAAGGGCAGGTAAGTGAGAGAACTGTCGCACAGTCAGCTTAACAGCTGAGGCATCCATGTTGCTGACCAGATATTTTACCATCCGACTACACAATTAGATCAATATTAAAACAACTTACGGGATACTTTCAATACATTCATATATATGTACATCTGCTTATATAGTATGTATGAGTGTTATACATCTACAGCTACATCTCTATTCCACAGTTAATATAAAGAACAATGAAAAAGAAAATTAAGAACGCTTTAGATGACGATCGGTTTGACTTTTGGAAGATAAGGGCAGCAGAGGCAGTACAGATGTCATACGTTCATAGGATCTGTCAACCTGTAAAAATAAGTCGACGGTGTAAAATGGTGTAAGTTGTTCGACCTTGAGAGACAAATAGGAGTAAGCTATAGGAAAAGATGGATTATCTACAATAAGTAGAAAAACCAAGAGCAATGAGAAGAACGGATGACCAAGAACGAAGTGCTTGGATTACAAAGTGTGTGCCACTATTGCTCAATCCATACCTCGAAATACCAATGATGGGAACAGAAAAAAACTGTTAAGAGCGGGATTAAAATTTAGGGTAAAGTGATATCGATGATTAGATGATGACATTGCCATCCTCAGCGGAGTGATCATGAATTACCGTATGTGATTAATGAAATGAACAGTCTAGTCAGTGCAGAATATGAATTGAGAGTAAATCTAAGGGAGGCGAAAGTAATGAAATGAGTTTAGAGATAAACTTAACATTTAAAGTGGGGACAACACAGTAGACGAATTTCAAATGTCTCATAATCTCATGATCTCATAAACTAAGTGAAAAGAAAATTCTTATACAGTTTACTTAGGCTCCATGTCTTTCACCTTCTTCATCGTTATTTCAATCCTCAAATGACTGAAATTAGCGAGAGCGTTGAGTTGACATACCACTACCTTGTCTCACCTTGACCCCATTATTTTTACAACTTCCATGAGTATTGAGTAACACTATCAAAAACATCAGATTTTGTTATTACTTAACATTACAGATATGCATAATTTCCACACAAATTCGCTTAATTCAAAAATGTGTTCTCTACCACATGGCATTATGTTCTGACTAGTTCATTATCTTTTTATGCATTACCAGTTTCTTCTGTTACATCAACGATTCATATGATTGCAAGAAATCATCAGTACCAATAATCTGTTCTTATAGACCAGATAAAGACACAAAACTAATTCTAACACACCAAATTACATAAAGACTATCTCTCGATGCAGAGTACATGCTGGTTTGGCTGCTACTCATTCACATTAAATAACACTCTGAACCCTAATTCATCAACAGGTACACTCGCTAGTGTTAAAATTGTGATCAAAAAGATATGTGGGTAATGACCCTGTTCCTCCACCTACATGTTCAGAAAGAATCACAGGTTAGGGGAAGATACTGTTGTGCCTCCACCCTGCTGTGATTACACCCACGGCCTCTCCACCACCACTGCTGTCTGAACCAGTCCTTACTTCATATCTTCCTTTCTCAGTTGGCAGCAATGTTCACATATTTCTGAATTTTGGCCATTGCAGTTGTACCTGAAACCACAAATTGCTACCAATGTTTTTACCACCTTTTTTGGTTGCTATACCTGGATAGTTCAGTAATACTTTAGTATGTTATAACGAGAAAAACGTTGGAAGCTTGCAACCAATTCTTATCACATACCATTCCTACCAGTGGCTCATACTTTCGCCCCCTCAGGACTTTTTCCAGCAAAATCTCGACCATTTCTTCACCTTAATATTGCTCTGGCGCTCTCTGTTTCCGCAGCCTTTTGTCTAATATCTACAGATTATTCCATTGTCTGTGATTCAAACCGCCAATCTCCTTAAAAAAAATGACATCATCATGCAATATCTGCACTTGTAAGCTGCATTTTCTTTATGTTTAGTCATCATTCAACATTTTTAGCTTGAACCACACCAACGCTACTCTCACATCAATACCCAGGATTGTTGCTTCTCTTATCCTCGGTACACCACATTCATTCCTAGTTTCTGTTTCCTCCCGACTTCATACATTTCCCTGTATTTGACAAATTTATTCTCCTTAAGTTAAAAGTGTTACTTTACTTTTCTCAAGCTACCTTCCCACCACTTTAAATCAACAATTTATTCACTTGATGTAATCACTTGGTATTTCACTAACTTCCCTACCAGTTATTCCGTGAAAACTCCACAGATTTCTACAGCAACACTAGAAAGGAAGAAAATTGATTAAAGAAGAGAGGAAGAAAATAAAAACAAGGAAAGGAGATATTATTTTATAGAGTGTAGATGCACACAGTCACCCTGCTGTGAAGTATCCAAAAACATGGGAAACCACCACACTTTTTCATTATGTTAATACCTCTTCCACCGTCACCTGCTTATCTTCCCCGTTTCCCTGTTTAGGTGATGGCGCGTACTCACTCTTCCTGCGTCACTTTTAACTTCAGGACCATATAACGTTTGATTGTCAAACATGCTGAAAATAGAGAAACGGTGGCTTCAAGAGGAACACAAATCAGTATAGAGCGTTTCCTGACAGCAAAACTATAGCGGGGAACGGAAGTTCGTGAAAGAATGACGCAAGTGTACGGCGATCATTGCATGTCCGTTGCAAGGGTCAAGGCATGGCACAAATTAGTTCAAGGAAGGACGGGTGTCGTTGCTGTATAACGCACGAATTCGAATGTCACTCAGATTTACTGATATTATTATCCAGTAGGTAGATGTGGTCTTTGGCGAAAGCCAGCAAATTACGGTGGCGGCCATTGCCCCAGAGATCGGACTGAGCGTCGGAACTGCGACGGACATTCAATGCTCTTATTATGCCATTGTTTGATAAATTTATGATCACTGCAACGAAATGTACCTGAAGCGATTTGCTCTTCTCGGAAAGCCCCCGTGTCTGTATTTTCAGCAGCACCGAGAGCAGCGGCGGCCGACAGGTGCACGTGGTCGCTCTGTCATCACATGGGTATGCGCCCGTGTTCCTCTAGCCGCGAGTTTGGGGCCTCTGCCCTCTTAGATCTCTTGTAGGAATTGCACCTTCTTCCGTAGGCAATTGCACTGCGGCCTCTTCGGCGGTATTAATTTTAAACCTTCCGTCTCGTTTCCTTTTGAATAACCCCAATAATCCTTTTTTTAAGTTAGATGCAGTCAGACGTCTACTTTAAATTCTTATTGCCATAAAATAGTTATTGTGTGTCTTACGTTACTACAACAGTTGTGAAGTACTCTAAATAGTCAGAGTTACCAAGTCTTCCAGCAAGCTGCACAGATCATTGATCTACCAAAGCACTCACCTTAACATTGAAACGTACGTAAATGTAAATATTACAGATCAAGCCTTTACATCTTTGAACCGTTCTTTCACAACTTCTTTTAATTTATTGAATATGTTATTTTTGTAGCGAATGTATTTTATAGATTAGGAGACGTGTGATGGTTTTCTTAGTCATGACTGGTGCAGTGGAATGGTAGCACAAACTAGAGCATCTGTGAAGGTTTTTAGAAGCTCTGTTTCTCCTTGATTATTAAGAATGTTTGATCCATTTTTGTTATGTACGATACTTTTCATTATCATCTACGGGTTCTTTTGTAGATTTTTTTTATTCTTCGATGCTTAACCAGATTATTGCCGTCATCAGAATTATCTCTTTTGTCATTTGCGTGACAGGTCTTGGAAACATTTTAGTGTCAGAAGGCACTTATATACTCCTTGAACCTTGAACGGAATTTGACGAGTCAGACCAACATATTGTACTGGACACTCATCACATTTTCTCTTACAAGTATTTATTTGTCTGTTTTAATCTTGTCTTTGTATAATTTATTTTTGGTTATAAAGCAATTCATATGTGTTGTGGCCTAAGTACAGTTTTCTTCTAAAAAAATGTTGAAATTTGTGTGAAATCTTATGGGACTTAACTGCTAAGGTCATCAGTCCCTAAGCTTACACACTATTTAACCTATATTATCCTAAGGACAAACACACACACACCCATGCCCGAGGGAGGACCCGAACCTTCGCCGGGACTAGCCGCACAGTCCATGACTGCAGCGCCTGAGACTGCTCGGCTAATTCCGCGCGGCAGTTTTTTTCTACGCAGTAGTATCAAATCTTGGAACACCTGCTGGTATGATCTCGGTGCGGTTCCTGTTTCTAAATTTGCTGCTACTCAGCATGATTCTCTGTGTTATATACACCGCAATGTTACTATGTAATGGTTTGGAGAAGACTTGAAAACACATGAAAACTTATATTTGGCGTTGATGGTGTTCTGTAGATATTCAGTATAGATTCACTGTTTTGGCCGGAGATAATTTAATTCTGAAACTGAATTTCACATTAATTAACAGGATATATAAACTGGGATATCTGGAATGAGATCGTAAAGATGCCTAGAAAATAATGTCTCCCGCCTAGTATAAGGGCCTGGTGAGAGATTTCGCCTTATGTCATGGACCTCACATAACATTATTGTCATACGGTTCCTTCTTCGTGACAATTCTCGGCCGCACTCTGCAGGGGCAATGAAGATGCTCCTGCAGCGTTTCCGATGGGAAGTGTTTGATCACCCACAGTACAGCCCGTAATTGGCTCCTGCTGTGTTTCTTCTCTGCTCAGATGATTTGCTGTCTACGAAGACAACGATTTGGCACAGACAACGAGCTGTAGATCAGCGTACAGAACTGGCGGTAAAGCACTGGTGGCTGCCTTCTAGGACGTTGTTTGTTGTGGTCTTCAGTCCTGAGACTGGTTTGATGCAGCTCTCCATGCTACTCTATCCTGTGCAAGCCTCTTCATCTCCCAGTACCTAGTGCAGCCTACATCCTTCTGAATCTGCTTAGTGTATTCATCTCTTGGTCTCTCTCTACGATTTTTACCCTCCACGCTGCATCCAATACTAAATTGGTGATTCCTCGATGTCTCAGAATATGTCCTGCCAACCGATTCCTTCTTCTAGTCAAGTTTGGCCACAAGCTCCTCTTCTCCACATTTCTATTCAATACCTCCTCATTAGTTATGTGATCCTCCCATCTAATATTCATCATTCTTCTCTAGCACCACATTTCGAAAGCTCCTATTCTCTTCTTGTTTACGCTATTTATCGTCCACGTTTCACTTCCAAACATGGCTACACTCAATACAAATACTTTCAGAAACAACTTCCTGACGTTTAAATCTATACTCGATGTTAACAAATTTTTCTTCTTCAGAAACGCTTTCCTTGCCATTGCCAGTCTACATTTTATATCCTCTCTACTTCGACCATCATCAGTTATTTTGCTCCCCAAATAGCAAAACTCCTTTACTACTTTGAGTGTCTCATTTCCTAATCTAATTCCCTCAGCATTACCCGACTTAATTCGACTACATTCCATTATCCTCGTTTTGCTTTTGTTGATGTTCATCTTATACCGTCCTTTCAAGACACTGTCCATTCCGTTCAACTGTTCTTCCCAGTCCTTTGCTGTCTCTGATAGAATTACAATGTCATCGGCGAACCTCAAAGTTTTTATTTCTTCTCCATGGATTTTAATAACTACTCCGAATTTTTTTTTGTTTCCTTCACTGCTTGCTCTACATACAGATTGAATAACATCGGGGATAGGCTACAACCCTTTCTCACTTCCTTCCCAACCACTGCTCCCCTTTCGTGTCCCTCGACTCTTACAACTGCCATCTGCTTTCTGTACAAATTGTAAATAGCCTTTCGCTCCCTGTATTTTACCCCTGCCACCTTCAGAATTTGAAAGAGAGTATTCCAGTCAACATTATCAAAAGCTTTCTCTAAGTCTACAAATGCTAGAAACGTAGGTTTGCCTTTCCTTAATCTTTCTTCCAAGATAAGTCGTAGGGTCAGTATTGCCAAACGTGTCCAACATTTCTGCGGAATCCAAACTGATCTTCCCCGAGGTCGGCTTCTATCAGTTTTTCCATTCGTCTCTAAAGAATTCGCGTTAGTATTTTGCAGCTGTGACTTATGAAACTGATTGTTCGGTAATTTTCACATCTGTCAGCACCTGCTTTCTTTGGGATTGGGTTTATTATTTTCTTCTTGATGTCTGAGGGCATTTCGCCTGTCTCATACATCGTGCTCACCAGATGGTAGAGTTTTGTCAGGACTGGCTCTCCCAAGGACGTCAGTAGTTCTAATGGAATGTTGTCTACTCCCGGGGCCTTGTTTCCACTTAGGTCTTTCAGTGCTCTGTCAAACTCTTCACGCAATATCACATCTCCCATTTCATCTTCATCTACATCCTCTTCCATTTCCATAATATTTCCTCAATTACATCGCCCTTGTATAGACCCTCTATATACTCCTTCCACCTTTCTGCTTTCCTTTCTATGCTTAGAACTGGGCTTCCATCAAAGCTCTTTTTAATTTTCCTGTAGGCAGTATCTATCTTACCCCGAGTGAGATAAGCCTCTACATCATTACATTTGTCCTCTAGCCATCCATGCTTAGCCATTTTGCACTTCCTGTCGATATCATTTTTGAGACGCTTGTATTCCTTTTTGCCTGCTTCGTTTACTGCATTTTTATATTTTCTCCTTTCATCAATTATATTCAATATTTCTTCTGTTACCCAAGGGTTTCTACTAGCCCTCGTCTTTTTACCTATTTGATGTTCTTCAAATGGTTCAAATGGCTCTGAGCACTATGGGACTTAACATCTACGGTCATCAGTCCCCTAGAACGTAGAACTACTTAAACCTAACTAACCTAAGGACATCACACAACACCCAGTCATCACGAGGTAGAGAAAATCCCTGACCCCACCGGGTATCGAACCCGGGAATCCCGGGCGCGGGAAGCGAGAACGCTACCGCACGACCACGAGCTGCGGACTATTTGATGTTCTGCTGTCTTCACTATTTTATCCCTCAAAGCTACCCATTCTTAATCTACTGTATTTCTTTCCCCCATTCCTGTCAATTGTTCCCTTATGCTCTCCCTGAAACTCTGTACAACCTCTGGTTCTTTCAGTTTATCCAGGTCCCATCTCATTAAATTCCCACCTTATTGCAGTTTCTTCAGTTTTTATCTAAAGTTCATAACCAATAGATTGTGGTCAGAGTCCACATCTGCCCGTGGAAATGTCTCACAATTTAAAACCTGGTTCCTAAATCCCTGTCTTACAATTATGTGATCTATCTGATGCCTTTTAGTATCTCCAGGATTTTTCCATATGTACAACCTTCTTTCATGATTCTTAAATCAAGTGTTAGCTATGATTAAGGTATGCTCTGCGCAATATTCTACCAGGTGGCTTCCTCTTCCATTTCTTAGCACCAATCCATATTCGCCCACTATGTTTCCTTCTCTCCCTTTTCCTACTCTTGAATTCCAGCCACCGATGACTATTAAATTTTCGTCTCCCTTCACTACCTGAATAATTTCTTTTATCTCATCATACATTTCATCAATTTCTTCATCTCCAGAGCTAGTTGGCATATACACTTGTACTACTGTAGTAGGCGTGGGCTTCGTGTCTATCTTGGCCACAATAATGCATTCACTATGCTGTTTGTAGTAGCTGGCAGCACTCCTATCTTTCTATTCATTATTAAACCTGCTCCTGCATTACCCCTGTTTGATTTTCTATTTATAAACCTGTATTCACCTGACCAAGCCGACCGAGGTGGACACGCGGTTCTAGGCGCTGCAGTCCGGAACCGCGCGACTGCTACGGTCGCAGGTTCGAATCCTGCCTCGGACATGGATGTGTGTGATGTCCTTAGGTTAGTTAGGTTTAAGTAGTTCTAAGTTCTGGGGGACTGATGACCTCAGATGTTAAGTCCCGTAGTGCTCAGAGCCATCACCTGACCAAATTTCTTGTTCCCCCTGCCATGGAACTTCACTAATTCCCACTGTATCTAACTTTAACCTATCCATTTCCCTTTTTAAACTTTCTAACATACCTCCCCGTTTAAATTATCTGACATTCCACTCTCCGATCCGTAGAACGCCAGTTTTCTTTCTCCTGACAACAACGTCCTCTTGAGTAGTCCCCGCCCGAATGGGGGACTATTTTGCCTCCGGAATATTTTACCCAAGAGGATGCCATCATCATTTAATAATGCAGTAAACCTGCATGCCCTCGGTAAAAATTGCGGTTGTAGTTTCCCCTTGCTTTCAGCCGTTCGCAGTTCCAGAACAGCAAGGCCGTTTTGGTTAGTGTTACAAGGCCACATCAGTCAATTATCCAGACTGTTGCCCCTTCAACTACTGAAGAGGCTGTTGCCCCTCTTCAGGAACCACACGTTTGTCTGGCCTCTCAACAGATACCCCTCCATTGTGGTTGCACCTACGGTACGGCTATCTGTATTGTTGAGGCACGCAAGCCTCCCCACCAACGGCAAAGTCCATGGTTCATGAGGGCATTGGAAAGCTGGTACAGCGCTACAACCAATGTCAAAGTCGGAGCGGTGACTACGAAGAGAAGTGAATGGATTGTGTAGCTAGCTGCTGCAAATAAAACATATTTGATTTTCACAGTGGTTTCTATTTCGCGACCGATCGGAACTTACTTTCCGAATGGTCCTCGTAAATAAAACTGAGCAGCCTGATATTATCTATAAATATTCAGTATAGACGTCACATCTGATCAGAAATATAAGCACAACTATTACTGACATTGATATGGTATGTCCATGTTCGTCTTTATGAAGGGCTGAACTCTGACGGGAACACATTCATTGAGGTTTGTGAATAACTGTGGAGGAATGGCAGCACAGTTGTAAGGTGGCTACGGCCTTGCATCTTACATGAGTCCATTTAACGTGACACTTCAGGTTTTGTTGGAGTAATACTCTAAATTACGGTGTAGGAAATCTATGTGGAAACGCATCGGCACGCGAGAATTCCGCGATTCTGTAATTATAAGATTTTGCGGAAAGGCAGTACGCGGGAGAGAGCTCGGCTACCTCCGCGCCTAGCCGCCGAAGGCCACAGACTAACGGTATGAGTGGTGAACTGGGGGATTTCTGTAACACGTTTAGAGAGGACACAGCGGTCGCCAACCTCTGAAGGACGTGCGCCTGCAGGTGTTCAAGTGTTTACCAAAACAGAGAAGTGGGTAGCTGGACGGGCTTTCCTGTACGTGCTCTCGCCTATATCCCACTAATTTTACGCAAAAATCGGACAAGCAACGGGTGGGGCGTTACGCATTTTTCCTCAAGAGCAGAAAGCAGACACCGTAGCATCTACGCTGCGGAGTGAAGTGGACGCTCTAACTAATCCCAAAGCTGTTCCATTGGGTCGAAGTTGGGGCTCTAACAGGCCTGTCTATTTCAGAAATGTTATTCCCCACATCACTCACAGATGGAAACGTGGCTTCTTGGTTCAGTGACCGTTTATAACTTGAAATTGAAACAAATGAGCCCTCGGTCACAATTTTTTAGTCTTATTTACCACGTTTCCTCCCCAAGAACCATGGACCTTGCCGTTGGTGGGGAGGCTTGCGTGCCTCAGCGATACAGATAGCCGTACCGCAGGTGCAACCACAACGGAGGGGTATCTGTTGAGAGGCCAGACAAACGTGTGGTTCCTGAAGAGGGCCAGCAGCCTTTTCAGTAGTTGCAGGGGCAACAGTATGGATGATTGACTGATCTGGCCGTGTAGCACTAACCAAAACAGCCTTGCTGTGCTGGTACTGCGAACGGCTGAAAGCAAGGGGAAACTACAGCCGTAATTTTTCCCGAGGGCATGCAGCTTTACTGTATGATTAAATGGTGATGGCGTCCTCTTGGGTAAAATATTCCAGAGGTAAAATAGTCCCCCATTCGGATCTCCGGGCGGGGACTACTCAAGAGGACGTTGTTGTCAGGAGAAAGAAAACTGGCGTTCCACGGATCGGAGCGTGGAATGTCAGATCCCTTAATCGGGCAGGTAGGTTAGAAAATTTAAAAAGGGAAATGGATAGGTTAAAGTTAGATATAGTGGGAATTAGTGAAGTTCGGTGGCAGCAGGAACGAGACTTCTGGTCAGGTGAATACAGGCTTATAAATACAAAATCAAAGAGGGGTAATGCAGGAGTCGGTTTAATAATGAATAAAAAAATAGGAGTGCGGGTAAGCTACTACAAACAGCATAGTGAACGCATTATTGTGGCCAAGATAGACACGAAGCCCACGCCTACTACCGTAGTACAAGTTCATATGCCAACTAGCTCTGCAGATGACGAAGTAATTCAAGAAATGTATGATGAAATAAAAGATATTATTCAGATAGTGAAGGGAGACGAAAATTTAATAGTCATGGGTGACTGGAATTCGGTAGTAGGAAAAGGGAGAGAAGGAAACGTAGTAGGTGAAAATGGACTGGGACTAAGAAACGAAAGAGGAAGCCGCCTCATAGAATTTTGCACAGAGCACAACTTAATCATACCTAACACTTGGTTCAAGAATGATAAAAGAAGATTGTATACATGGAAGAAGCCTGGAGATACTGACAGGTTTCAGATAGATTACATAATGGTAACACAGGGATTTAGGAACCAGGTTTTAAATTGTAAGACATTTCCAGGTGCAGATGTGGACTCTGATCTCAATCTATTGGTTATGAACAGTAGATTAAATCTGAAGAAACTGCAAAAAGGTGGAAATTTAAGGAGGTGGAACCTGGATAAACTGAAACAACCAGAGGTTGTAGAGAGTTTCAGGGAGAGCATAAGGGAGCAATTGACAGGAATGGGGGAAAGAAGTAGAGTAGATAAGGAATGGGTAGCTCTGAGGGATGAAGTAGTGAAGGCAGCAGAGGACCTAGTAGGTAAAAAGACGAGGACTAGTAGAAATCCTTGGGTAAAAGAAGAAATACTGAATTTAATGGATGAAAGGAGGAAATATAAAAATGCAGTAAATGAAGCAGGCAAAAAGAAATACAAACGTCTCAAAAACGAGATCGACAGGAAGTGCAAAATGACTGAGCATAGATGGCTAGAGGACAAATGTAAGGATGTAGAGGGTTATCTCACTAGTGGTAAGATAGATACTGCCTACAGGAAAATTAAAGAGATCTTTGGAGAACAGAGAACCACTTACATGAATATCAAGAGCTTTGATGGAAACCCAGATCTAAGCGAAGAAGGGAAAGCAGAAAGGTGGGGGGAGTATATAGAGGGTCTATACAAGGGCAATGTACTTGAGGACAATATTATGGAAATGGAAGAGGATGTAGATGAAGATGAAATGGGAGATGTGATATTGCGTGAAGAGTTTGACAGAGCACTGAAAGACCTAAGTGGAAACAAGGCCCCGGGAGTAGACAACATTCCATTAGAACTACTGACGTCCTTGGGAGAGCCAGTCCTGACAAAACTCTACCATCTGGTGAGCACGATGTATGAGACAGGCGAAATACCCTCAGACTTCAAGAAGAATACAATAATTCCGATCCCAAAGAAAGCAGGTGCTGACGGATGTGAAAAATACCGAACAATCAGTTTAATAAGTCACGGATGCAAAATACTAACGCGTATTCTCTACAGACGAATGGAAAAACTGGTAGAAGCTGACCTCGGGGAATATCAGTTTGCATGCCGTAGAAATGTTGGAACACGTGAGGCAATACTGACCCTACGACTTATCTTAGAAGAAAGATTAAGGAAAGGCAAACCTACGTTTCTAGCATTTGTAGACTTAGAGAAAGCTTTTGACAATGTTCACTGGAATACGGTCTTTCAAATTCTGAAGGTGGCAGGGGTAAAATACAGGGAGCGAAAGGCTATTTACAATTTGTACAGAAAGCAGATGGTAGTTATAAGAATCGAGGGGCACGAAAGGGAATCAGTGGTTGGGAAGGGAGTGAGACAGGTTTGTAGCCTATCCCGGATGTTATTCAATCTGTATATTGAGCAAGCAGTAAAGGAAACAAAAGAAAAATTCGGAGTAGGTATTAAAATCCATGGAGCAGAAATAAAATCTTTGAGGTTCGCCGATGACATTGTAATTCCGTCAGAGGCAGCAAAGGACTGGGAAGAGCAGTTGAACGGAATGAATAGTGTCATGAAAGGAGGTTATAAGGTGAACATCAACAAAAGCAAAACGAGGATAGTGGAATGTAGTTGAATTAAATCGGGTGAATCTGAGGGAATTAGATTAGGAAATGAGACACTTAAAGTAGTAAAGGAGTTTTGCTATTTGGGGAGCAAAATAACTGATGATGGTCGAAGTAGAGAGGATATAAAATGTAGACTGGCAATGGCAAGGAAAGCGTTTCTGAAGAAGAAAAATTTGTTGACATCGAGTATAGATTTAAATGTCAGGAATTCGTTTCTGAAAGTATTTGTATGGAGTGTAGCCATATATGGAAGTGAAACTTGGACGATAAATAGCTTCAACAAGAAGAGATTAGAAGCTTTCGAAATGTGGTGCTACAGAAGAATGCTGAAGATTAGATGGGTAGATCACATAACTAATGAGGAGGTATTGAATAGGATTGGGGAGATGAGAAGTTTGTGGCACAACTTAACTAGAAGAAGGGATCGGTTGGTAGGACATGTTCTGAGGCATCAAGGGATCACCAATTTAGTATTGGAGGGCAGCGTGGAGGGTAAAAATCGTAGAATGAGACCAAGAGATGAATGCATTAAACAGATTCTGAAGGATGTAGGTTGCAGTAGGTACTGGGAGATGAAGAAGCTTGCACAGGATAGAGTAGCATGGAGAGCTGCATCAAACCAGTCTCAGGACTGAAGACCACAACAACAACAACAACCACGTTTAAATATTTCTAAGAGTGCCTTCAACAGAATTTAGACATTGAAGTGGTCTACAACATGATTACAAATTTATGTGAAGAAAAACATTTTTTATATAAAGAAACGTGTATGTACTGACTGACAGTACTAGACAGAGGCAGTACTTACATGTCACGTACAAAATAAATAACAGGCCAGAAGGGCTTTAGTTACAAAATATTTAAGGTATGAGCAGCCTTTAGAGGCTCGCCTTCACACATTCCTTTTAAATATTTTGGCCTGTTATTTATTTTATACGTGACATGTAACTGCTGTCTCTATTGTCAGTCAATACTTACACTTTATTTCTATAAGAAAAATTTTCTCATAAATTTGTAATCATGTTGTAGACCTCTTTAAATGTCTAAATTCTGATGAAGGAAGTGTTGAAACCTGGTAAATATGACTAAAAATTGTGACCGAGGGCTCAATTGTTTCAGTTTTAATTCACAGATGCTGCTTTAAGGCAGGGTGCACTGTGATGCTGATACGATCATCATCTGCGTGCTGTTCCTCTATTGTACACAGTTCAACATGCAGTGAAACGTGTTCCTATCTTCTGCATTCAGCATTTTTTTAAGCGCAGTGAGGTGGCCACATCTTACCCATGAAAAAGACTCCAGTATTATTACATCGTCTCCTCCATACTTAATTTTAGAGACTAAATATCCCATCGGATTGTCACAGGATGTAGCATGATTCATGGTTCTAAATCACTCGTTTGTAGTCATCCACTGTCCAGCGGCGTCAGTATTTACTGCACCTGAAGCGTCGCTTGACACTCACCACAGAAAGTGTGTCGTAGAAGCAGCTTAAGCGTTGTAGCCCATTCTGTTTAGGTCCCAAAGCACAGCCACTGTGCTAGGTGATCGCTGGTAGCCCTTAGGAAAACGCAAGACTTTGCTTCCACTGATTTAGTGCGAAATTTTACACCCACCCTTCCCTCCCTGTCCATTAGTAAATGAGTTCTTCCTAGTCTTGATTTAGCTGTAGCTGTTTCTTCGCGTTTCCGCCTCATAATCACATCAGTAACAGTCGACTTGGAAGGCCTTAGAAGTGTTCAGAAGTGCCCAATGCATATATTACTCAGATGACATCAGATGATTAGTCCATGTTCGAACCCAGTGAGCTCTCTATTTATTCTATTGTTATTCTATACTACTGTTACTGCTTCTCTACTGACCACACATACCAATCATTTCCGCTGCCTTTTATTCAAGCGGATCCGCCTCTGGTGACAACATCATCATCGCATCCAATTTCGGTTCAGGCGTCCTTGCCTATTTCAAGTAGACTGCAACAGGACGCCCAAGATTCCTCTTCTCTTGAGGCGTATACTCGTACATTATTTTAGGTATTTGTTAAACTGACATCCTCTTAATATTTGCTGGCCATTACTTTTTGGAGCCCTCTATTTTCGTGACGCTTAGTGGTCGACTCTACATTACATGATGCACTTGAATATTTCTGATCAGGCAGTGTCTTTGGCATGGTCGCTTATTTCCAACGATGCCACTGGAGAGTAAATCGAAGAAAGACGAATATAATGAGAAGTAGTAGAAATGAGAACAGCAAGAAACTTAACATCAGTATTGATGGTTGCGAAGTCGATCAAGTTAAGGAGTTCTGCTACCTAATCAGTAAGAAAAACAATGATGGACGGAGCATGGAGGACATCATAAGCAGACTAGCTATGGCAAAAAAGGCAATCCTGGTCAAGACAAGTCTACTAATATCAAATATCGGCCTTAATTTGAGGAAGACATTTCTGAGAATGTATGTCTGGAGTAGAGAATTGTATGGTAGTGAAATATGGACTGTGGGAAAACCGGAACAAAGGAGAATCGAAACATTTGAGATGTGGTACTACAGACGAATGTTGGAAATTGGGTGGACTGATAAGGTGAGGAATGAGGAGGTTCTACGGAGAATCGGAGAGGAAAGGAATATGTGGAAAACACTGACAAGAAGAAGGGACAGGATGAGGGAATAACTTCCATGCACTAGAGGAAGCTGTAGAGGGCAAAAACTGTAGAGGAAGACAGAGATTGAAATACCTCCAGCAAATAATTAAGGTTGTAGGCTGCAAGTGATACTCTGAGATGAAGAGGTTAGCACAGGAGAGGAATTCGTGGCGCATCAAACCAGTCAGAAGAATGATGACAATAAAAAAGAACTCTACTGTCCCGATAAAATGAACTAAGTACTTAGCACAATGTTTCAGCAATCGAGAGGAAAGGGAATCAAATCCCCTTACGGCTATCCTCAAGTATGGTTTCCTTTCTCTGCTCCTTGTTTGCATTCAGGGTAACTAAACATTTCACGTACTGGAAATGCAAAGATTCTCTTTTGTGTGTTTCTAGTCATTCTTATTTTTCATTTTATTACATGTATTTTAGTTCAACAGTTATTTTGTAGAATCAAGAAGTCAACATTTTGGTGAAGTTTTTATTACTTACGCCTATCTACTGCGCATTAACACTCACGCATATGAAGTTTTACCTGCGGAGACGGTGGTATGACCTGTGTATATTGTGACACTATAGCTTCGATTCGCGTCCCAGAAAGCAAGTCTGGTTGAAGGGCGTGGGCGTGGGCTCGGCTTGCTTCGAAGTTACTAGCTTACTGACAGAGACCGGCCGCCTAGTACAATACATTGTTTGGGTGTCAGCAGCGCATGAATTATTCAGAGCCCGTCGCCCTGTCACGGCACGTCGCGGCCGTTCCCTCGACAGATAAGGATACTTTCCGGCTCGGTACATACAACTGCCACGTCAGCCGCTGTTTCCTTGGGCGTTGTACCCTCCGTCCCTCTTCCGGGAACACACGCTGTTCTCCGGCTCTTACACCTGCCGCACTCAGAGCAGCTTTCACAGCAGACAATGAGACCTGAGGTACACTCTGAGCCGAGTGTTCGTAGTTTAGCTGCCTGGTAGATCACTAGCGACGTGGAATTCCTGCACTCACCGATTGTTCAGCACTAGCGAACACAACACGCAGTCTCTTTCTCATATTAAGTTTCTTAATCTCTCAGTTCGACAGGGTGAAATCGAATGACAAATGGACTTTTGGTTCCGATGATGAGGTAAAATGCTGATTGGAATGGCTTGTCAGGTTCCCAGACGTAAACTTCTAGACAAAAGTATGGATAACGGTGCAACTTCAGCAACAGCGACCAGGTAACGAGGAATCGCGACATTTATGCACACTGATTCATGATCAGTCAGCAGGCACCCATAGTTCACATGTTCATATATAATCTTCGGACCCAGGTTCAACGCTCGCGGTCGAACGCGGAGTAGGCAGTTTATTTCCCTCAATGATGGTTCGTATTTTTTGTATGTATTTGCAATGCAGTCTCACACCTTTGCTTGCACTTGTGCGGGGGACTTCCTACTGAAATTTAAACAATTCCGGCTTTCTTTGCGAGGGCGTGGAGAAAGGTAATACCCCCGAATTTTTTATGTGAACACTTTTAACATTCTACATATTCACTCCCCATATGTACAGGGCTATTACAAATGATTGAAGTGATTTCATAAATTCACTGTAGCTCCATTCACTGACATATGGTCACGACACACTACAGATACGTAGAAAAACTCATAAAGTTTTGTTCGGCTGAAGCCGCACTTCAGGTTTCTGCCGCCAGAGCGCTCGAGAGCGCAGTGAGACAAAATGGCGACAGGAGCCGAGAAAGCGTATGTCGTGCTTGAAATGCACTCACATCAGTCAGTCATAACAGTGCAACGACACTTCAGAATGAAGTTGAACAAAGATCCACGAACTGCTAACTCCATTCGGCGATGGTATGCGCAGTTTAAAGCTTCTGGATGCCTATGTAAGGGGAAATCAAGGGGTCGGCCTGCAGTGAGCGAAGAAACGGTTGAACGCGTGAGGGGAAAGTTTCACGCGTAGCCGCGTTAAGTCGACGAATAAAGCAAGCAGGGAGCTAAACGTACCGCAGCCGACAGTTTGGAAAATCTTACGGAAAAGGCTAAAGCAGAAGCATTTCTTAAACAGGAGATTGGAAAACCGATGGATCGGCCGTGGTGGAGATCATGATCAACAATTCATGTCATGGCCTCCACGCTCTCCCGACTTAACCCCATGCGATTTCTTTCTGTGGGGTTATGTGAAAGATTTAGTGTTTAAGCCTCCTCTACCAAGAAACGTGCCAGAACTGCGAGCTCGCATCAACGATGCTTTCGAACTCATTGATGGGGACATGCTGCGCCGAGTGTGGGAGGAACTTGATTATCGGCTTGATGTCTGCCGAATCACTAAAGGGGCACATATCGAACATTTGTCAATGCCTAAAAAAACTTTTTGAGTTTTTGTATGTGCGTGCAAAGCATTGCAAAAATATCTCACATAATAAAGTTATTGTAGAGCTGTGAAATCGCTTCAATCATTTGTAATAACCCTGTACATATCTAGAGTACTATGCAGCTGGAGGGTTCCGGCTTGTAGTATCTAACATGACGGTGTGAAGCGTAGATACGCAGGTACAGGAGAAACAGTGTGCTGTAATCGAGTTTCGAATCCCAGAGTTCGTCCACACGTGACAATGTCTGACCACACTCGAGGGTAGCGATGTCTGCAACAGTCCGACGTCTTGGATTCACTATCATCGGTAGACCTGCGTACACTCTCGACTTGGCCCATCCGATTTTAATCTCCTTCCAGAACTTACAGAACGTCTTCGAGGATTTCACTTACACAGTGATGAGGCGGGATAAACGTAGGTGAGGTTGCGACTTCGTCAATACAGTCAGACGTCCTGGTGGGGTTTCGGGATCCGCTGGATAGGTCAGGAGTCCACTACACGCAACAAGTGGCTACACTGGTAGCAGGGGTTGTGTGGCGTGGGCTGGGCGGTTTTTTAGGTTAGATGGCCTTGGGCAAGTACAGAAAGGGCAACAGCCTCAACGGTTGCGCGGCAAAGTCAGGACATGCGGGGACCAAGCAGCAATCGGTATTGTAATTGTAAACTGTCGAAGCTGCGTTGGTAAAGTACCGGAACTTCAAGCGCTGATAGAAAGCACCGAAGCTGAAATCGTTATAGGTACAGAAATCTGGCTAGAGCCAGAGGTAAATTCTGCCGAAATTTTTACAAAGGTACAGACGGTGTTTAGAAAGGATAGATTGCATGCAACCGGTGGTGGAGTGTTCGTCGCTGTTAGTAGTAGTTTATCCTGTAGTGAAGTAGAAGTGGATAGTTCCTGTGAATTATTATGGGTGGAGGTTACACTCAAAAACCGAACTAGGTTAATAATTGGCTCCTTTTACCGACCTCCCGACTCAGCAGCATTAGTGGCAGAACAACTGAGAGAAAATTTGGAATACATTTCACATAAGTTTTCTCAGCATGTTATAGTCTTAGGTGGAGATTTCAATTTACCAGATATAGACTGGGACACTCAGATGTTTAGGACGGGTGGTAGGGACAGAGCATCGAGTGACATTATACTGAGTGCACTATCCGAAAATTACCTCGAGCAATTAAACAGAGAACCGACTCGTGGAGATAACATCTTGGATCTACTGATAACAAACCGGCCCGAAATTTTCCACTCTGTATGTGCAGAACAGGGAATCAGTGATCATAAGGCCGTTGCAGCATCCCTGAATATGGAAGTTAATAGCAATATAAAAAAAGGGAGGAAGGTTTATCTGTTTAGCAAGAGTAATAGAAGGCAGATTTCAGACTACCTAACAGATCTAAACGAAAATTTCTGTTACGACACTGACAATGTTGAGTGTTTATGGAAAAAGTTCAAGGCAATCGCAAAATGCGTTTTAGACAGGTACGTGCCGAGTAAAACTGTGAGGGACGGAAAAAAACAACCGTGGTACAACAACAAAGTTAGGAAACTACTGCGAAAGCAAAGAGAGCTTCACTCCAAGTTTAAACGCAGCCAAAACCTCTCTGACAAACAGAAGCTAACCGATGTCAAAGTTAGTGTAAGGAGGGATATACGTCAAGCATTCAGTGAATTCGAAAGTAAAATTCTATGTACCGACTTGACAGAAAATCCTAGGAAGTTCTGGTCTTACGTTAAATCAGTAAGTGGCTCGAAACAGCATATCCAGACACTCCGGGATGATGATGGCATTGAAACAGAGGATGACACGCTTAAAGCTGAAATACTAAACACCTTTTTCCAAAGCTGTTTCACAGAGGAAGACCGCACTGCAGTTCCTTCTCTAAATCTTCGCACAAACGAAAAAATGGCTGACATCGAAATAAGTGTCCAAGGAATAGAAAAGCAACTGGAATCACTCAACAGAGGAAAGTCCACTGGACCTGACGGGATACCAATTCGATTCTACACAGAGTACGCGAAAGAACTTGCCCCCCTTCTAACAGCCGTGTACCGCAAGTCTTTAGAGGAACGGAAGGTTCCAAATGATTGGAAAAGAGCACAGGTAGTCCCAGTCTTCAAGAAGGGTCGTCGAGCAGATGCGCAAAACTATAGACCTATATCTCTGACGTCGATCTGTTGTAGAATTTTGGAACATGTTTTTTGCTCGAGTATCATGTCGTTTTTGGAAACCCAGTGTCTACTATGTAGGAAACAACATGGATTCCGGAAACAGCGGTAGTGTGAGACCCAACTCGCTTTATTTGTTCATGAGACCCAGAAAATATTAGATACAGGCTCCCAGGTAGATGCTATTTTTCTTGACTTCCGGAAGACGTTCGATACAGTTCCGCACTGTCGCCTGATAAACAAAGTAAGAGTCTACGGAATATCAGACCAGCTGTGTGGCTGGATTGAAGAGTTTTTAGCAAACAGAACACATCATGCTGTTATCAATGGAGAGACGTCTACTGAAGTTAAAGTAACCTCTGGCGTACCACAGGGGAGTGTTATGGGACCATTGCTTTTCAAAATATACACTCCTGGAAATGGAAAAAAGAACACATTGACACCGGTGTGTCAGACCCACCATACTTGCTCCGGACACTGCGAGAGGGCTGTACAAGCAATGATCACACGCACGGCACAGCGGACACACCAGGAACTGCGGTGTTGGCCGTCGAATGGCGCTAGCTGCGCAGCATTTGTGCACCGCCGCCGTCAGCCTGTTTGCCGTGGCATACGGAGCTCCATCGCAGTCTTTAACTCTGGTAGCATGCCGCGACAGCGTGGACGTGAACCGTATGTGCAGTTGACGGACTTTGAGCGAGGGCGTATAGTGGGCATGCGGGAGGCCAGGTGGACGTACCGCCGAATTGCTCAACACGTGGGGCGTGGGGTCTCCACAGTACATCGATGTTGTCGCCAGTGGTCGGCGGAAGGTGCACGTGCCCGTCGACCTGGGACCGGACCGCAGCGACGCACGGATGCACGCCAAGACCGTAATATCCTACGCAGTGCCGTAGGGGACCGCACCGCCACTTCCCAGCAAATTAGGGACACTGTTGCTCCTGGGGTATCGGCGAGGACCATTCGCAACCGTCTCCATGAAGCTGGGCTACGGTCCCGCACACCGTTAGGCCGTCTTCCGCTCACGCCCCAACATCGTGCAGCCCGCCTCCAGTGGTGTCGCGACAGGCGTGAATGGAGGGACGAATGGAGACGTGTCGTCTTCAGCGATGAGAGTCGCTTCTGCCTTGGTGCCAATGATGGTCGTATGCGTGTTTGGCGCCGTGCAGGTGAGCGCCACAATCAGGACTGCGTACGACCGAGGCACACAGGGCCAACACCCGGCATCATGGTGTGGGGAGCGATCTCCTACACTGGCCGTACACCACTGGTGATCGTCGGGGGGACACTGAATAGTGCACGGTACATCCAAACCGTCATCGAACCCATCGTTCTACCATTCCTAGACCGGCAAGGGAACTTGCTGTTCCAACAGGACAATGCACGTCCGCATGTATCCCGTGCCACCCAACGTGCTCTAGAAGGTGTAAGTCAACTACCCTGGCCAGCAAGATCTCCGGATCTGTCCCCCATTGAGCATGTTTGGGACTGGATGAAGCGTCGTCTCACGCGGTCTGCACGTCCAGCACGAACGCTGGTCCAACTGAGGCGCCAGGTGGAAATGGCATGGCAAGCCGTTCCACAGGACTACATCCAGCATCTCTACGATCGTCTCCATGGGAGAATAGCAGCCTGCGTTGCTGCGAAAGGTGGATATACACTGTACTAGTGCCGACATTGTGCATGCTCTGTTGCCTGTGTCTATGTGCCTGTGGTTCTGTCAGTGTGATCATGTGATGTATCTGACCCCAGGAATGTGTCAATAAAGTTTCCCCTACCTGGGACAATGAATTCACGGTGTTCTTATTTCAATTTCCAGGAGTGTATAAATGACCTAGTAGATAGTGTCGGATGTTCCATGCGGCTTTTCGCGGATGATGCTGCAGTATACAGAGAAGTTGCAGCATTAGAAAATTGTAGCAAAATGCAGGAAGATCTGCAGCGGATAGGCACTTGGTGCAGGGAGTGGCAATTGACCCTTAACATAGACAAACGTAATGTATTGCGAATACATAGAAAGAAGGATCCTTTATTGTATGATTATATGATAGCGGAGCAAACACTGGTAGCAGTTACTTCTTTAAAATATCTGGGAGTATGCGTGCGGAACGATTTGAAGTGGAATGATCATATAAAATTAATTGTTGGTAAGGCGGGTACCAAGTTGAGATTCATTGGGAGAGTCCTTAGAAAATGTAGTCCATCAACAAAGGAGGTGGCTTACAAAACACTGGTTCGTTCTATACTTGAGTATTACTCATCAGTGTGGGATCCGTACCAGATCGGGTTGACGGAGGAGATAGAGAAGATCCAAAGAAGAGCGGTGCGTTTCGTCACAGGGTTATTTGGTAACCGTGATAGCGTTACAGAGATGTTTAACAAACTCAAGTGGCAGACTCTGCAAGAGAGGCGCTCTGCATCGCGGTGTAGCTTGCTGTCCAGGGTTCGAGAGGGTGCGTTTCTGGATGAGGTATCGAATATATTGCTTCCCTCTACTTATACCTCCCGAGGAGATCACGAATATAAAATTATAGAGATTCGAGCGCGCACGGAGGCTTTCAGACAGTCGTTCTTTCCGCGAACCATAGGCGACTGGGACAGGAAAGGGAGGTAATGACAGTGGCACGTAAAGTGCCCTCCGCCACACACCGTTGGGTGGCTTGCGGAGTATAAATGTAGATGTAGATGTAGATCCTACAGCGATAGTTAAAATAAACTGGTCACTCGATGGGAGAAATGTGTTCGTCCACCGGGTGACTATCATGAGAAATATACATGCAGAAACGAATAACTGAGATTGTTTATAACGTCTGTTTTATATAAAAAGGCCTTAAGAGTTTTCACATAAGGTATTCGAAGGCTTTATTTTTCAGCGCGCCCACGTAGATACACATGAAAGTGCAGATCTGTTATTCAGGTAACTGAAAATATTTTTTTGTGATTCTTCTGGTGATAACTTTTGCTGCTCCGCCTTATTATAAGAGCTAAACCCATGGAACAAATGTTAAATTGATTCTCCAACTTCTTCCACAAACTTTCGGGCTTTAAAAGACACCCTCCTCTAGGCTATGTCTAGAGGGAAAGAGCTTTGCGAAGACATACCTCTGGCACTAAAAGGCAGAAATGCTTATTGCTTTGGCAGCAGAATTGTTTAACTGAAGCAGAATTGGTTAGGTGAGCCACGAGACAAGGCAGTGCATTTCTTCGCGTCTGAAGGGAGGTTTCTGCGGATCACGAACATAAAAATCAAATGATCAGGTAAATTCATCGAACACTTTTCATTACCTCGCTCCAAAAGATTTTTCCATTACTGTATGACAATTATCATTGTATCCCATACTCACAAGTGATCTCAAGCACACCTATTAAGCTAAAGTGTAGCCGTTAGTTTTTTCTGACAATTCGGATTTTCCTGCTTAACACCATGGACATCAACCACCCACTCTCGATTTGGTATTTTTGTTTTTATTTTTGTGACAATTTGATTTCTGTCGTGTTGCTATCCTGAGAGGGAAAGGAAAGTCAATAGTATATGAATGCGTAAATATTCTTCTGTGTTCTGTATTTGGTGTGCCACTCTCAGAAATCGAAGAACCAATGCTATATTAGTATTAACAAGTGTGCTAACTGTTACAGGCTGTCAGCTCACCAGGTCGGAAGTCGTTCACCTTTCAGATGGATTCGATACAGATGTAGCCCATCTTCTTTTCTGTCTGGGTGGTCACAACAGTGTTTGCAAAAGTTATTGAAAAGTGTGTGTATGTAAGGATAATTGATCATTTTATATCACACGATTGGCTATCAAATGTACAGTTCGGCCTTATAAGTCGCTTAACAACTGAAAATGCTATATTCTCTTTTCTCTGTGAGGTACTGGATGGGCTAAACAAAAGGTTTCGAAAGCTTGGCATATTATTTGATTTAACTAAGGAATTTGATGGCGTTGATCACAAAATATTGCTCCAGAAGTTGGACCATTGCAGAATACGGTGAGTAGCTCACAATTGGTTCACCTCTTACTTAAGCAACAGGCAGCAAAAGGTCGTTATTCACAATGTTGATAACGTCTGTGATGTGGGGTCTGAGTGGGGTAGTGTCAAGTGGGGGTGCCCCAGGGATCAGTGTTGGGGCCATTCCTGTTCCTTATTTATATAAATGATATGCCCTCTAGTATTACAGGTAACTGTAAAATATTTCTGTTTTCTGACGACACTTGATTGGTAGTAAAGGATGTTGTGTGCAACATGGGCTCGGTTTCAAATAGTGCAGTATATGACCTAAGTCCACTGCTCGTAGAAAATAAACTAACGCTAAATCAGACTAAGACTCAGTTTTTACAGTTTCAACAAAATCTGACGTTTTAACTTCAGACAACGGGCATATGATTAGTGAAACTGAACAGATCAAATTTCTAGGTTTACAGATAGATAGTAAGCTGTCTTGAAAAGCCCACGTTCAGGATCTTGTACAAAGACTTAATACTGCCACTTTTACTATTCGAACCGTATCAGAAGTGAGTGATCGTTCGACACGAAACATAGTCTACTTTGCTTATTTTCATTCGCTTATGTCGTATGGTATTATTTTTGGGGTAACTCTTCCCATTCAAAAAGGATATTTTTGACTCAGAAACGGGCGGTTCGGGATATAAGTGTTGTAAGTTCACGAACCTCTTGTCGACCCCTGTTCACGAGTCTCGGTATTTTGACATTGGCCTCTCAGTATGTATATTCCTATATTCCTTACTGTCGTTTCTTCTTACTAATATTAGCTTATTCCCAATCAAAAGCAGCTTTCACTCGTTTAATACTCGGCAGAAATCAAACCTGCATTCGGATTGGACTTCCTTAGCTCTTGTGCAAAAAGGTGTGCAGTATACTGCTGCATCCACTTTCAATAAGCTACCGCTCGAATTGAAAAACCTTGCAGTAATCCACTCGCTTTGAAATCGACACTGAAGAGTTTTCTCATGGGTCTCACCTTCGATGCTGTCGAGGAGTTCCTTGAAAAATTAAACTGATTCTTATTGTATTGGTGATTGCGTTTACTTAATCTTATGGACTGACTTTTTTCGGGTTCATAAACATCTTTTTATCTGTTATTACTTTTATGTTGTAATTTCATGTACTGACGCGTTCCATGACCTTGGAGATTTGCTCCTGAATTTGGTCCTATGGAACTTAAAATGTAAATAAAAAATAATAAATAATAGATAAACTTGTACGAGAAGGCCATCACGAACTATACCCATCGTAGACCTTATCAGTGGAGCAGAACTAGCAGTGCGGCGTCTTACAGAGGATGACGCCGATGAAGTGTGACTTATTACCAGTCGCTTTTTGGCCTCTGCTAAGCTCCCATAGCTAATATTAGCAGAGAGGAGAGGGAGGGTATCCACTTACTTCGGAAAGGTGAAGATCTTGTCGTATTACCAGCTGACAAAAGAAATGCCACTGTGGTTCTTAATGTTACCGATCATAGCAAAAAGACATCGCTGTTGGAGGACAGTAAGTACAAATACCTTAAACGGGACCCAACTTTGACGTACAGCAGAAAAACCATGGAGCTACTGAAGAACTCCCGTCTGCCAGATGATGTTACGAGAAATCTCACAATCCGAGTTCCTAGACCTCCCAGGTTGTACGGACTACCGAAGATCCACAAGGATAAAGCTCCCTTGAGACCTATTGTCAGTGCAACAAGTTCTCCTGCCTACAAGTTCGCCAAATACCTGACAAATTTGATGACTCCTATAGTCGGCCGGTTTGAATATCACATCAAAAACACCCATATGATCATTGAGAAAGTCAAACAGATTAGAGTTGGTCCAAATGACATTTTAGTCAGCCTGGATGTGGTATCGCTGTTAGCAAAGGTTCCTGAGGAGGACACATTGAAAATGCTGGCGGATCTTTTTCCTCCTGAAACTAAAAAGTTGTTCCGGCATGTGATGACGACCACCTACTTCTTGTACGGCAATAAATTTTATGAAATGACGGACGGTATGGCGATGGGCTCTCCGTTGTCTCCATCACTGGCTACCTTTTTATGGAGAATTTTGAGGAACGTGCATTACATTCGGCTCCCTTCCGTCCACCGTTATTTTATCGTTATGTTAACAATACATTTATGGTCTAGCCACACGGCGCACAAGCTCTCGAACAATTCATGGGACACATGAACAATATACATCCAAACATCCGGTTCACTGTCGAGATGGAGAAGGAAGGAATGCTGCCATTCTTAGACGTTTTAGTACAACTACAGGCGGACCGGCGTCTCAGCCACTCTGTATATCTTAAGCCGACGCAAACCGATTTATACCTGAGTGCACAGAGTTTCCGTCATCCTGCTCAGAAGAGAACCGTTTTGAACACGTTGGTATATAGGGCAAAAACTGTTTGTGACGTGGGCCGGCCGGAGTGGCCGAGAGGTTCTAGGCACTACCGTCTGGAACTGCGTGACCGCTACGGTCGCAGGTTCGAATCCTGCCTCCGGCATGGATGTGTGTGATGAACTTAGGTTAGTTAGGTTTAAGTAGTTCTAAGTTCTAGGGGACTGATGACCTCAGAAGTTAAGTCTCATAGTGCTCAGAACCATTTCCTGACGAGGACCACTTGAAGTACGAAATTAACCATGTGAAGTACGTGTCCCAAAAGAATAGCTATGGTAGACGCGATATAAAGGCAGCGTTCTCCAAAAAAAAGGAAGTGTGAAAATGCTACATGCTCACAGGATGAAACACCGATTGCGGTTCTTCCTTTTCGTGGCGCTACAGTCATCAAAATAGGAAGAGTCCTGAGTAGACCGATTTTTCGTCCTCCTAAGAAAATTAAGGAGATGGTATGCCCTGTTAAGGACAGTCTCGGCCTCAGTTTCCCTGGAATTTATAATATCCGCTGTGAGTGTGGAAGCAATTGTATAGGTCACACCATTCGTGCCGTTTCCGACCATTGTGCAGAACACCAACGCCACATCAAAAATAGAGAACTGGAGAAATCGGCAATTGAGAAGCTCAGCCCCACGAACAAACATAAAATACTGTTCGATGAAACAAAAATTCTGTCCCATGCCTCTACATAATTTTTTTTTCTTTATTGAATTTCGATTCCCCCCCAAAGGAGGCGGGCTGGCAGCAGCTTAGTATGCCGCTCTTCAGCCTACACACTTTGTGTTAAAAAGATGAAGAGAATAAATAATAAAAATAGGCGATAAAATCGGAGGCTTAAATAGTAGCATGGCGGAAAAATCGTGAAACTTAAAACATAGAACAAAGGGATGATGATGCTAATAAAATACTTACGAAGCAGACAGGTAAAATAATAGACAGACAATTAAAAAACACGACGACAGTCTGGTTTCTTTTTGCAAAAGACATTAAATTCACGCTCAGAGACAGCATGGTTTCTGTTCACAAGACTATAAAGACGACCAATACTCAACATTCACTGGAACACTGCACTAAAAAGTTGGCAAATGTGACATACCACAGCCGAGAGTAGGTGGGAGGAAACTGGACAGACGATGGGAAAATATAAAAAGGGTGTGGAAGGAGAGGAAAAGTGAAAGGGGGGGAGAGGTGAAAGGAGCCGATGGAGGATGAAGACCCATAAGAGGGGTGGGGTGTGCTGGGCAGTCGCAACATGGAGTGGGGAAGGTTAAGGAGGGGGGGAGAAGGGAGGTAGGGAGAGGTTTGGTGGGGAGAAACAGGAGGGAAAGGGAGGGGGGGAAGAGGGAGCCCAGGGAAAGGACAGAGGAAAGGAGGGGGGAGGATCAGAGTTGATAGGAGGGATAGATGGAGGGAGAGAGGGTAATATATATGGGAGGGGGAGTTGATGGAAGCCACCTTGGGAAAGGAGATGAAGGGTGCAGAGATGGAGGGTACGAGGGGACACAACAGTGAAGGCACGGCAGGGGGTGGGGACAGGAGAGGAGAGGAGCTACCAGGGGGTGAGGGGGATCAAGGCGGCGGGAGGTGTAGAGTATGCAGATATGTTTGGGGAATAGGAGTAGATGGGAGAAAGGAATGAGGTCATAGAGGATACGCGTTGGGGACGGGAGGTGTATGCAGAAGGCGAGGTGGAGTGCATGATGCTCAAGGATCTGGGGGGACTTATAGAATTTGGGGGGGGGGGGGCGGCAGAGATTAGGTGGGCCTGGCATAACAGAGAATGGGACAGATTAAGGATTTGTAGGTGTGCCTGCACATACTGGGATTGTGTTGTTAAAGAGGCTGTTGAAATAAGAATGAGCGAGAAGAAATTCAACCGTGATAGCGGGTACTATCTGAGCGGTACGTGGAAACGAGCACTCGATGCAGAGAAGCAGCAGAGACATTCCTTCCAAGGTTTACGTTCCAACGGAAACGATGACGCCACCAGCGCACACATTGACACCGTCTGTGACAGCAGTGCGTAATCGGCGACCGATCACAAACCGACCAATCAGAAGCAATCCACGGGCCATGAAATACCACTACAGCAGCAGTGAAGACAGTCAGTTGCTCCAGACGATGACGATGGAGGCTATCGTCGAAAGCAAGAGATTTTGTCCCGAATTGACGCGGCAAGAAACCGGAGAATGTTTTACATACCGGGTGCCCAAAAAGTCAGTATAAAATTTAAAACTGAATATATCACGGAATAATGTAGATAGAGAGGTACAAATTGGCACACATGCTTGGAATGATATGTGGTTTAGAACCAAAAAATACAAAAGTTCAAAAATGTCTAACAGATGGCGCTTCATCTGATCAGAATAGCAATAATTAGTACAACAAAGTAAGACAAAGTAAAGATGACGTTATTTACAGGAAATGCTCAATATGTCCACCATCATTCCTCAACGATAGCTGTAGTCGAGGAATAATGTTGTGAACAGCACTGTAAAGCATGTCCGGAGTTATGGTGAGGCATTGTCGTCGGATGTTGTCTTTCAGCATCCGTAGAGATGTCGGCCGATCACGATACACCTGCGACTTCAGGTAACCCCAAAGCCAATAATCGCACGGAATGAGGTCTGGCGACCTGGGAGGCCAAGCATGTCGAAAGTGGCGGCTGAGCACACGATCATCACCAAACAGGGCGCGCAAGACATCTTTCACGCGTCTGGCAATATGGGGTGGAGCGCCGTCCTGCATAAACATCGTACGTTCCAGCAGGTGTTTATCAGCCAGGCTGGGGATTATGCGATTCTGTGACATATCGGCGTACCTCTCACCCGTCACGGTAGCAATTACCTGCTGTCCAGCGCCATATGTCGGACATTTTGTGAACTATGTTTTTTTTTGTTCTAATAAAAGCCCATTGCATTCCAAGCATGTGTGTCAATTTTTACCTCTCTATCTACATTATTTTGTAGTTTATTAAGTCTTCAAATTTATACTGACTTTTTGATCACCTGGTATAAGTGCCGTTGCGAAAGACTTCGCTCTCAAGGCCATCATTAGTATCCGCTACCCAGGGCATAAAGGCACTGAGCATAATACTTAAGCACCGAGAAGGAAAGGATAAAATGAACAAATTTTGAGAGGTTTCAAAACTTTATTCAGTGGCAGCAAATTATGCGTAATCTACTGTTGCAAAGAGCCCTTGATATCATAGATGTCGGCACTGCGAGAAAGCAGACATCCAAGTTGCTCTGGATTGAGACCGGATACTTTCTTGGCCAACTGAGTACCCCAGAGTCATGGAGGAATTTCAGAGAGCAGCGGGTCATAGGAAGATGAACGTATTCCTGTTGAAAGATGGTGCTAGTAAACTGTCTCATCAGAGGTAATACATGAGGACCCAGGATGTATGGAAAATACTGTGGTGTCATCAAATTTCCCTGGGGTGAACTGATACCACTTTGCTACCCATACTATGTCGCTAGGAGCAGTAGTGGCGTGTCACTTCAAATCACTGACAGAGTGGGCTTTCTCCCACTGGCACCGCTACAGCTGCAGGCAGCTTCTGGTGGCAGACCATATTCATCTACATCTACACGGATACTCTGCAAATCACATTTAAGTGCCTGGCAGAGGGTTCATAGAACCACCTTCACAGTTCTCTATTATTCCAATCTCGTATAGCGCGCGGAAAGAACGAACACCTATATCTTTCCGTACGAGCTCTGATTTCCCTTATTTTATCTTAGTGATCGTTCCTTCCTGTGTAGGTACGCGTCAACAAAATATTTTCGCATTCGGAGGAAAAAGCTGGAGATTGGAATTTCGTGAGAATATTCCGTCGAAACGAAAAACGCCTTTCTTGATTCTCTGAATGTGAAACCAGTCTGGAAGCAGGACATCCCTATTATATGCGATGATTGAGTGCAGACATATTAATAGGATCAGAGTTTTTTCTCAGGTCCAGAAAAAACTTACTTTTTAAAAAAAAAACACTGTTTCGTTAATTAAGGCAAAGAGACCAGTTATCGTGTCATTTTATAACCAAACTTTAGCCACAGGAAAAAAGCCACATATCAAGCCTTTTGAGGGCAACCTGGTTTGGTTACAGATTATTGTGGCCATTTCACAGCAATGCCAGGTACAGTTTATTTACAAAACAGTGCCCAACAGCAGATGTTAGACATGAAAGTGTGAAGAAAGAAATTCTGTGTACGTTGCAATGGGGTGATGATAGGTAAAGCGGCCGGGGATTGGCGGGGGGGGGGGGGGGGGGTAGATGGCTGAGCTGTGCTCCTAGATGTGCGTCAGCATGATGGTAGTATGGTAGTGTGGTGAATGATTATGATCGGCTTCAGAATATCGACGAGAAGTTGTAAAAATTCCGAGGAGGCACCTTCCTTACAGTAGTTATGAAGTAAATTCTTTCATCACCCAAATCTTTCCTACATATTGTAATTTTTTTACGAGTGTGTCTAGGATATCCGTTAGTCATTGGTTATGTTCACGGCAAAGCACAACATATTAAATTTGTTCTACAGTCATACTTCCTTTTTATAGTGACGTGTCCAACAGCACTTGACTCGTTTGATTTTTGTATGTCATAAGTAATTTGTCTGTGTACTGGGTTTCTGGACCAGTGGCACCAAGGTCTATGTGACAGCGCTATTCTCACTGGAAACATCTGGGCTCCTGGCATGATAAGCTTCATTACTAATCATTGGCTTTACTGTAATTCTTACGTTACTGTCTTTAATTGGTTGACCGTAAACAAAGTGAAAATCGATGCTCATTCATGCTTGCTGCAAGTGTTTGTGCACTATGTTTTAAAGTGTTACATGGCGCTAAAATTTAATTCAATATTTTTAAGTGTTCTGTTATCTTTTGAATTTTGGCTTAATGCTACCAATGTTTAATTGGAAGCCGGCCGCGGTGACCGAGCGGTTCTAGGCGCTACAGTCTGGAACCGCGTGACTGCTACGGCCGCAGGTTCGAATCCTGCCTCGGGCGTGGATGTTTGTGATGTCCTTAGGTTAGTTAGGTTTAAGTAGTTCTACGTTGTAGGGGACTGATGGCCTCAGAAGTTAAGTCCCATAGTGCTCAGAGCCATTTTTTTTTTTTAAATTGGAATCCTGAGTTCACTTGCCCAGCTTGTTGTTTAACACAGAGCTTGATACGGAGCAACAATTTAAATTAAATTTTCTTCTTTGATTGTTGTTAAGATCTTTGTGAACAATGTATTCATGAAATTAAGGAGTGCAACTTAATGTTGAGGTCAGTTATGTTGTCAATAAACGCATACTTGTACCGCTAACTCAGTCAATCAATTATAACATTTACTTTTTTATATGGACTTATAGTGCACAGAGGTTGAGGGCACTCTGTTGCTCTTGAGAAGGGAAACTGCCCTGAAAGGCGGAATAATCAACAATGATCAACGGCATGAGTATACAGAATTCAGTGGAAACCATCCCATTAAAGGCACATAGTTTATTTACAGGACATGTGGCTTGTAATTGAAAAAAGCGTCATGATGATCTCCCATTTGGCAAAAGATTCCGGAATACTCACCATCGGATGTCCGGGAGAGGACTGCCAAAGGAGAGGTGACCTTAAGAAACAGACTGAATAACGAATGAAACGATAACGTGCTGCGAGTCGGGATGGGAAATGTCTGAAGTGGTAGGGAAGCTAGAAAGTCTGCAAAGGGAAATGCTGGGACTCAATCTAGATGTAATGGAGGTAAGTGAAGTAAAATGGAAATAGGACAAGGATTTCTAGTCAGGTGAGCATAACGTATAATCAACAGCAGCAGAAAAAGGTACAACAGGAATAGGACTCATTATGAATGGCAAGATAGGCCAGAAAGTGCTGTGAATCCTTCAGTGATAGGGTTGTTCTGATCAGAATCGATAGCAAACCAACATCGACAGTGACAGTTCAGTTATACACATCGATATCGCAAGCCGAAGATAAAGAGACAGGCAAAGTATATGAGGATACTGAATGGACAATTCTGTACGTAAAGGAAGATGAAAATCTAATAGTCGTGATGGATTGGAATGCAGTTGTAGGGAAACGAGTAGAAGAAAAGGATACGGGAGAGTATGGGCTTGGTACCACGAATGACAGAGGAGAAAAGCAACTAACTATGTTCTGCAGTAAGTTTCAGGTAGTAATAGCGAATATTGTGTTTAAGAATCACAAGAGGAAGAGGTATACTTGAGAAAGGCCTGGGAGATGGGAAGATTTCAGTTAGATTACATCAAGGTCAGGAAGAGATTCCGAAATCAGATACTAAATTGTAAGGCGTACCCATGAGCTCAGATCAAAACTTATTAATGGTGAAGAGTAGGCTGGAGGTTAAGATATTAGTCATGAGGAATCAGAACGAAAAGAAAGAATGAGGAGATACGCTTGAAGTTCTCTAAGGCTATAGACACTGCGGTAAGGAATAGCTCAGTAGGCAGTTTACTTAAAGAGGAATAGACATTGCCAAAAAGGGCAATCACAAGGTTTTGAAAGTAAAACGTAGATGTAAAATAAGTATCTGCAAACAAATACTCACAGAGTTTGGAAAGTAAAACGGAGGTGTAAAATACGTATCTGCAAACAAATACTTCTGTTGATCGGTGAATGAAGGAAGTATAAAAATGTTCAGGGAAATTTACGAATACAGAAATACAAGTCACTCAGGAATGAAAGAAACAAGAAATGCAGGGAAGCTAGGACAAATTGGCTGCATTAAAAATGTGAAGAAATCGAAACACAATGGATATCGGAAGGACTGACTCAGCACATATAAAAGTCAAAACAACCGTTGATGAAAATAAAAGCAAGGTAGGTGACATTAATACTGCAGTGAAAATCCACTATTAAAAGCAGAAAAGAAAGCGCATAGGTGGAAAGAGTGAATGAGGGGGAATGCTTATCAGAGGACTTGAGAGAAGACGAAAACATGAACAGAAGTAGATATAGAAGAGATAGGGAATCCCGTATTAGAATCAGAATTCAAAAGAACTTTGGAAGACTTAAGATAGAGTACGGTAAAAGGTATTTAAAACATTCCATCAGAAAATCATTGGGGAAAGTGCAAACAAACGACCTGTTCACGTTGGTGTGTAAATGTATATGGCGATACACCATCTGACTGTGGGAAAATTATTATCCACACATTTCCGAAGAATACTAAAGCCAACAAGTGCGAGAGTTATTATACGTTTATCTGCTCATGAATTCAAGTGGCTGACAAGAATAATATACAGAAGAATAGTAAAGTAAACTGAGAACAGAAGTGTAAGACCAAGAACGAAGTGCTCAGATTACAAAGGGTGTGAGTCAGGGATGTAGTATTTCGTCCCTACAGTTCAATCTACACATCGAAGAAACAAGGGCAGGAACAACTAGAAGAGTGAAATCAAAATTTGAGCTGGGAGGATATCAATGATAAGATTCGCCCTTGACATTGCTTTCCTCATCGAGAGTGGAGAACAATTGCAGGCCCTGCTGAATGGAATAAACTCTCTAATTAGTTTAGAATATGGACTGTGAGTAAACCTACGAAAGACGAAAGTAATGAGGAGTAGGAGAAATGAGAATAGCGAAAAAATTAATATCGGGTTTGGTGATCAGGAACTACACGAAGTGAAGACATTCTGCTACTTAGGCAACAAAATAACCAGTGACAGACAGAGCAAGAGGACATCAGAAGTAGGCTAGCCTGACAAAAAGGGCATTATTGGCCAAGAGAAGCCTACTAATATCAAATATAGGTCTGAATTTGAGGAAAAATTTTCTGAGAATGTATGTTTGGTGCACAACAGTGTATGGTAGTGAATCATGGACGATGGGAACCAAGAAAAGGACAGAACTGAAGCATGTGAAATGTGTTGCTACAGTGGAATGTTGAAAATTTGATGGACTGATAAGGTAATGAATAAGGAGGTTCTCCGCAGAATCGCCGAGACAAGGAATATATGGAAAACATTGACAAGAAGAAGGGAAATGGTGGTAGAACATCTGGTAAAACTTTACGAAGAACATTCATGGTAACAGAGACAACTGTAGAGAGTGAAAAATGCAGAGGAAGACAGAAATCGTAATGCATAAAAAAAAATTGAGAACGTATGTTGGAAGTGCTGCTCCTAGATGAAGAGGTTAGCACTGGGGGGGAATTAGTGGCTGTCCGCATCAGACCATTCAGAAGACTGATGACACAAAAGGCAAGGCCGCGCCTGTATTTCATAGTCCTTTGAAGCAAGAGTGCTTATGCAGTAGTTACGTTGGCGAAGTGGGAAGCATTATTCACTCCCATGGTTTCGTTGAGCCTGCTATTACCAACAAAGCAGAGCTACAGATTACTACGGAGGTGCAAGTATTGTACGGAAAACAGATTGCCTTCCAATCTACCGTATTGGCAAATAATGTTTATGCAGTCACATTTTTCAAAAATTTGTTAAATTGAATAGGGAGACATAACGCATGTACAATATGTGCAAAAATTTACGTTAATGGACGCTTCCAGTGATTGTTGACTCTGCAATTGAAGCTGTACCGTCGATGTCGAAATAATACAGGCTCTACCCCTCATTTTTATAGAACTTATAGAGCGTTTATTCTTTGTCTCCGTCAGCACTACATTTGTTATGATTGGCTGAACGTGTGGCCGGGACTCCATGCCTAAGTGTTCGGCTTATATCAATTGAATTTTCTTCGCGCAAATATGACATTACTATACTCACCTCTCTTTTACTTCGACACAGATAACTTCTTTCTCATGTAATTTTCGTCTGTTGCAACAAAACGAGGTTTGTGCATAATTTGGTGAAGCGGTAATAAATGTGTACATCGAGTATTTAGAGGTTTGCTTTGCAAATTGAACTGGAAATGGAAAGAACTGCACCATGAATATCTAGACCGAAGCTACCAAACTGATGCTCCAGTAACTGCATGATTTTGAAACTAAAATGTAATCCTCCTTTGAATTTGTTGTCAATGCAGTAGAAAGACAGTTGTTCATATGTAGAATTTTGTGAGCACATGATCGCTCTTGGGTATACGTTCCGTTAATATTTAATATTGTGGTCGGTTTGTCATATACGAGAACATGAAACATCTTCAGATCTGAATATACTGGCTACAAGAGTAACCTGTGCATTTCAGCGGTAGATCAGGTTATAGCGATTACCAGAGTAATCCATTCAACTCACCAGGTGGGTTATGAACTGGACATGTTAACTTGTAGCTGATATCACCAGATATACAGTAGTTTCAATTGTAACCGAACCAGGTCATGATTTAAAAAAGAATCCGGTTAACTGCGGGTAAGACTCGCTCTGACTAGTGTGATCCCACACGCCAAACATTCCTCTGCTGTGACAACCTCTTCATCTCAGAGTAGCACTTGCAACGTAAGTCCTCAATTATTTAAGGCACTCCGTCTTCAGGCCACGAGTGGCCTACCGGGACCATCCGACCGCCGTGGCATCCTCAGAGGAGGAGGCAGATAGGAGGGCCGTGGGGTCAGCACACCGCTCTACCGGCCGTTATGATGGTATTCTTGACCGAACCCGCTACTATTCGGTCGAGTGGCTCCTCAATTGGCATCACGAGGCTGACTGCACCGCGAAAAATGGCAACAGCGCATGGCAGCCTGGATGGTCATCCATCCAAGTGCCGACCACGCCGGACAGCGCTTAACTTCGGTGGTCACACGGGAACCGGTGTAGACACTGCGGCAAAGCCGTTGCCTCATCAATTATTTACTGGAAGTATTCCTATCTCTGTCTTCCTCTAGAATTTTTGCCATATACAGCCTCCTCTAGTACCATAGAAGTCATTCCCATATGTCTTAACAGATGTTCTATCATCCTGTCCCTTCTCGTTACTTTTTCCACATATTCCTTTTCTCTCCGATTCTGCTCAAGAACCTCCTCATTCCTTACCTTATCGGTCCACTTGAATTTCATCATTCGTCTGTAACACCACATTTCTAATGCTTCTGTTCTCTTCTGTTCCGGTTTTCCCACAGTCCATGCTTCACTGCCATTCACTGTTGTGCTCCAAGTGTACATTTTCAGAAAGTTCTTCTTTAAATTAAAGCCTATGTTTGATACTAGTAGACTACTTTTGGCCAGGAACTCCCTTTTTGCCACTGCTAGTCTAGTTCTGATGTCCTCCTTGCTCCATTGTTTTGCTGCCTAAGTAGTAGAATTTCTTAACTTCATCTACTTCGTGACCATTAAGTATTTATGTTAATGACATGATAATTAAATCGACACCGTAACTGCAAACAGGCGTTCATATACATCATTGGGGACATGTTGAAAATGTGTGCTTCGACCGGGACTCGAACCCAGGATCTCCTATATTAAGTTTGTCGCTGTTCTCATTTCTGCTACATCTCATTACTATGGTCTTTCTGCATTTACTCTCAGTCCACACTCTGTACTCATTAGACTGCTCATTCCAATCAGCAAATCATATAATTCTTCTTCCCTTTCCCTCAGAATAGCAATATCATTAATACCCTTTTACCTTGAATTTTATCCCTCTCCTGTACTTTTTTTATTTCATCATTGATTCTTACATGTGCATATTGAACAGTTGGGGCGGAAGACTACATCCGTGTCTTACACCCTTTTTAATCTCAGCATTTCGTCCTTAGTCGTCCACTCTTATTGTTGGGTCTTGGCTCTTGTAGATGTTATATATTACACTTCTTTCCCTATAGCTCACCCTTTTTTATTTTGGAATTTCGAACATCTTGCACCGTTTTACATTGTTGAACGCTTTTTCCATGTCCACAGATCCTATGAGCATGTCTTGATTTTTCTTTAGTCATGCTTCGATTATCAACCGCAACGTCAGAATTGCCTCTCTGCTGGCTTTATCTTTCCTAAAGACAAACTGAGTTTCATCTAACATATCCTCAATTTTCTGTTCCATACTTCTGTTTATTATTCTTGTTAGCAGCTTCGACGCATGAGCTGTTATATTGATTGTGCGACAATTCGCCCACTTTTCAGCTCTTGTAATCTTCGGAATTGTGTGGATGATATTTCTCGGAAATTCAGTTGGTATGCCACCAAACTCATACTTTCTACACACGAACGTGAATAGTGTGGTGTCACCGCCAGACACCACACTTGCTAGGTGGTAGCCTTTAAATCGGCCGCGGTCCGTTAGTATACGTCGGACCCGCGTGTCGCCACTGTCAGTGATTGCAGACCGAGCGCCGCCACACGGCAGGTCTAGAGAGACGTCCTAGCACTCGCCCCAGTTGTACAGCAGACTTTGCCAGAGATGGATCAATGACAAATACGCTCTCATTTGCCGAGACGATAGCTAGCATAGCCTTCAGCTACGTCATTTGCTACGACCTAGCAAGGCGCCATTACCAGTTTATATTGAGATTGAATTAATGTATCATCAAGAGCGACGTTCTCCAATTATGGATTAAAGTTAAGTTATCAATCAACTACGTTCTTTTCTTCATAGGATAATTACTTTACCTTGTTCCGGACCTCACGCCAGTCTGCGTGAGTTTACACGCGTGCATTTCGGCCTCCTCTAGCAACACGGTGTTGGCTCTTCTGCCAACACATCAAATAGTCCTTTTGGTGCCTTAGAATTTCAGAAATTTTAATGGAACGTTATCTATCCCTTCTGCCTTGCTTAGTCTTTACGTCATCTCCTGTTTCTTCTTCTGTCACATCAGACAAATCTTTTCCGTCGTAGAGGCCCATCCGCTCTCTCCTCTGCCTATATGAGTGGAGTTCCCGTTGGACTCTTAATGTTACCACCGTTGCTTTTAATTCCACGAAAGGTTGTTTTGAGTTTTCTATGCGCGGAGTCAGTCGATTCGACAATCATTTCTTTTTCGATTTCTTCGCATTTTTCATAGATCCATTTCGTCTTAACTTCCCTGTAATTCCCAATTATTTCATTTCTCAGTGAGTTGTATTTCTGTGTTCCTGAATGTCCCTTTAAATTTTTGTACTTCCTTCTTTCGTCGATTAACTCAAGTATTTCCTCTGTTGCCCATGGATTCTCTACAGTTACCTTCTTTGTACCTACGTTTTTCTTTCCAGCTTCTGTGATTTCCTTTTTTAGAGATGTCCATTCCTCTTCAACTGTACTACCTATTGAGCTATTCCTAATAGCTGTATATATAGCCTTAGAGAACTTCTAGCATATCTCTTCATTTGTCAGTACTATCGTATCCCACTTCTCAACCTATTGATTCTTCCTGACTAATCTCTTAAATTACAGCGTACTCTTTATCAGTGCTATATTGTGATCTGAGTTTATATGCGCTCCTTATGTCTTCCAATTCAGTATCTGATTTCGGAATCTCCCCCCGGTCGTTTTCAAGTATACCTCTTGCTCTCGTGATTCTTGAACAGAGTATTCGGTATTACAAGCTGAAATTTATTACAGAACTCAGTTAGTCTTTCTCCTCTCTCATACTTTGTCCCAATCCCATAGTCTCCTTTAACCTTTTCTACTACTCCTTCTCCTACAACTGTATTCCTGTCTCCCTTATCTATTACATTAGATGTTCATCTCCCTTTACATACTGTTCTACCCTTTCAGTACCCTCATACACTTTCTCTGTCTCTTCAGCTTGTGAAGTGGGAATGTGTACCTGAACTATCGTCGTCGATGTTGGCTTGCTGTCGATTCTGATAAGAGCAACCCTGTCATGGAACTGTTTACAGTAACACACTCTCTGCCCTACCTTCCTATTCATAACGAATCCCGCTCCCGTGTTACCATTTTCTGCTGTTGTTCATATTACCCTATACAGATAGGACCGGAAATCCTTTTCTCTCCGTTTCACTTCACTGACTCCTACTATATCTAGACTGAGCATTTCCATTTCCATTCTGGAATTTTCTAACTTCCCTACCATGTTCAAGCTTCTGACATTCCACGCCCAGGCTCGTATAATGCTGTCGTTTCCTTGGTTGCTCAATCTTTTCCTCATGATCACTTGTCTTTATCAGTCCGCTCCCGGAGATCCGAGTGGGGGACTATTCCGGATTCTTTTGCCAATGGGGAGATCAGCATGATGCTTTTTCAATTACAAGCCTTATGTCCTGTGGATTCAGGTTATATGTTCCTATCGCCTTCTGCATCCTCATACTGTTGATCGTTGCTGATTCTTCCGCCTTTTTGGGGCACTTTTACACCGCAAGGACGAACGAGCGCCCTGAACTTCAGTCCGCTCCTCCGTACTCTTTGACAGCCGTTGGCAGAATGAGGGTGACTTCTTATTATTAATCAAATTTTAAGCGGTGGCGCGTTTTGAACCCGGGATCGAGGACATTTTGGTTACTAATCAAAGATGCTACTATATCGGTAGTATGGCGTTATAAGTTCTGTTCTGTCACCTTACGACGTATATGACAGTAGTATGTAGGTTTAGTAATTGTTCTAGTCGTGTCTAAAGGCCGCTTACAACACACAGTGTTTCTACTCTTGCAGTTACGTTTATTACTTCAGATGTTATTATAACTTCGGTAATTTAAGTACTTAAACACAACTGCCTCCTTAACAACCGCTAGTGTCCTCAGATGCCGCATAATGGATAAAGTTTGGTCAAATGAGAAATTATAGTGTAGTCTTGGTTGCAGTTTTTCTTTTTCGTCAAACTACTTGTTGCGAGTGATAATAATACTGAAAAAACACGGTCACCAGCCATAATGACGAATCGATTGACGTTATTCAACAAATTCACCAAAATTTGTCTTTACTATATCTTGGCTCTTATTAAACTTTTTTCCCTTTTTATAATTTCTGTCACTGAAGGAACAGGCCAATCCACGTAGATAGCTGAATAATGACTGCTTTCAGAATTGGTCACACGCACACACTTAGAAAGTTCTGGTCCATGAAAACAACATAGGAACGACAATAATGCCAACTTACGTTTCTGAAGGTAAGATCAGCAACAATGACTCTGAAAACATGTATTATACACAAGAAATATTTTTACGATACTTTCTTTAGTATCGAAATGATTGCAAATGGTTTTGTACTTGGTTTTTCTCAGTTTTATTTAAATAGTTACTTTACGTAATTTCTTGGACAGAAGGTCCCAATAACTAAGTTCACACACCAGGTAGAATTGTTATTTACTTTACGTACTTTCAATGTAATCTACAATTCTCCACATTTACTTTAATTGTTGCACTTGGGTGATAATTTAAATTTACTTTGAGAGAAAACACTTAGTTACGCAATAATGTTTCACACAAATGGCTTCTCGGTTTCATTCTCTTTAGTATAGGAAAGGATCTCTACTTGGAAAACTTTAGGTTAAATGAGAAATTTTGCGTAAAAAAACACTTAAATGATTATTGAACAAAACACGCAAAAACTTGTGAACACAGCTCGTATGCAGAACTGTGGACGGTTAATTTCAGTAGTGTCGTCGTGAACACAATTGCTGGAGATTTAGGTGCTTCGAAGGCACGCACCGTTTTGCAGCGGCGGAGATTTTTTCTTGTCTTCGTGTCGTTGAATTATGCGACTTATACCAGCGCAAATATGAGTTTAGCTTTCCTGGGGATCTGCGTCAGTCTAAGTAATGGATGCCATTTCACATCCAGGAACCAACACTCATTGCAGACGTAATTTTATATCGCCTCTAAAGCGTTGCAAACCTGCACCTTAGCACTTCCCCTTCACTCACATCTATTAAGCAGTTAAACTTTACCTTTGTTTAAACAATACTGCGGAGTACAGCGCGCGTCAGCTTTCGTCACCTGCCTCAACAGTGTCTTGCGCCTGTCTGACCAGCTCCATTACTCCCCTTTCCTACTCTCCTACCTGCTTCCGTTATCAGCAAAAAATCTCCACCTTTTCCGTTCTCCCAGAACGTCGGTAGATCCCTACTGGTTTTCACCTATATTTAACTTTACTCCAGAGCTGGTGTTGACTGCACTCTACAAACAATTATAAATAGTTCAATAAAAGATACTTATTGTTACTTACATAACTTTATAAACATGTGTTAATTACAGATAAACATTAAGCTTCACACAGTCAAAGAATATTGTCTTCTGCAGACCCTCTTATACACCGCATACTGTACAAATCTGATTCTTTGCTTCATTAGTGCAAAGTCTCTCGACTCTAAAAAGGTCGACAGTGTTGCACTACCCCTGGCCCACGGTTTATGAAGGGTCAAAAGCGATATTAGTTCGGTTTTACAGTTACGCAATAGTAGCTGACTGTAGCTCAATTTTTAAACTCTCAATGTTGCTTGTGTGCTTGGAACTTATTGGCCTATTCTCTGTGTCTAGACCTATTCTCTGTGTCTAGTCTTACAAAGACAGCACTACCAAATTGTTCATGGGGGCGTTGTACTACCAACGTCATCAGAGCAATGGTTGCCAACAGCAAACAGCTTTAAGTGGACATAGGATGCCGAAGTTGCACGGAGACGAAGAAACTTGCAGAGAATAGGCTAGCGCGTGGAGTGCTGTTTCAGACAACAACAACAACAGCAGCAGCAACTACTACAGCAAGCAACAAAATGTTTCAAATGTATCTGAGCACTATGGGACTTAACTGCTGAGGTCATCAGTTCCCTAGAACTTAGAACTACTTAAGAGGGGTAGGACGTCAAACGGGCCGACTTGGAGCAGGAGAGGCACCACAGGACATTTTAATTTCCACTGTCTATACTTTTACAAATAAATTCATAAAACTTTGTCAGCATGAACAGGAAGGATTCAGAATTCATACTCATAGGAGTGGAACTTCGAAAACATAACGAAGTAATTTTTTGTACATCTGAAATTTCATCATTTTTTTCACATACTAATGGCAGCATTTGTTGCTATAGGTACACTTTTCTTCATATGTAAGAGAGATGGTTAGATGAATTTTGCACAGCATAGAAACCATACTTAATGGTGTATGAAACTCTAGAATTTTCCAAATCTATTAAAAACTGTGGTAAAAATTGAGGTAATTAACTACAAGATTTGTGTTTCTTCTAAACGTGAAGTTTAAAATAGAACAGATCATTCGCTTTTTCATAAATTAAATAAATTCTAGAGTTTCATAGACCTGTAAGTATGGTATGTATGCTGTGCTAAATTCATCGAAGAATCTCTCTAACTTATGAAGAAAAGTGTACCTATAGCAACAAATGCAGCCATTAGTAAGTGAAAAAATGTTGAAATTCAACACGTAAATAAAAATTATTTTGCTATGTTTTCGAACTTCCACTGCAATGGGTGTGAATCCTGAATCCTTCCTGGTGATGCTGACAAAGTTTTATGAATTTATTTGTAAAAGTATAGACAGTGGAAATTAAAATGTCCTGTGATGTCTCTCCTGCTCCAAGTCGGCCAGTTTGACGTCCTACCCCCCTTAAACCTAACTAACCTAAGGACATCACACACATCCATGCCCGAGGCAGGATTCGAACCTGCGACCGTAGCGGTCGCGCGTTTCCATACTGTAGCGCCTAGAACCGCTCGGTCACTCCGGCCGGCACAGCAGCAACAACATTTAGGGGCTTACGATAGTTTTTTTTTTTTCAAGGGAACCGTGTGTGAATGGAACAGAGCAGAAAGCGGGGAAAATTATTCCGCTCTGTGACTGCCGGTATACGTATGTGGACGCGGAAACCAGCAGCACTTTCCCCAGCTGTTGCCACTCCACGTGTTGTGTGTGAATAGACTGGAGTGCTGTCTCCGGTACGTCGCTGCACGGCACAGCCCGGAGCGCGTTGGCCCAGCCTGCGAGTCGCGCAGCGGCGTCTTTGTGCTCGCCGGCGCTGACGTCGCCCGCGGATGCCTTCAGGTTACCCGCGCAACCACTGATACCGATTTGCAATTCAAACCGTTCGCTCGTTCCTCCAGACGTAAACTTTATTCTCATACATATGTAGGTCGGCTACAGCAAAGCGTCACTTGGAACAATGCGCAGTCGATATCTTACGCGCCCAGATTCCTAGCTTTCGTGATCAACTTCAACGCACGATCCTCTCGTGTGCTGCTTATTCCCGAAAGTCGAGACCGTGAACCCTGTCTTACTTACACGAACTTAGAAGCATCTCGCCAATGTAAGAGAGGAGACTTACACGTGATACCGTGTCCTTTTATTTGCTCCATATTGAGCATAGCCGTAAATTTCTCTTACACAACGAGCCACAAATCAGCATTATCATATTCCGAAAATGCTTTACTGATTTATTTGTATACCATTACTCATGAGAATAAGACAGCCAAAGTAAATCTACCAAATAAAGCGTGATTCAGCGGCGCAGAAACACTACTTTTACAAACGTCGGGCAGTTATCAGTGAAAGTCGCGAGCTCTATCTTCTTATCTCGTGTATTCTACTGAAAATCTCGCGCTTGTACTCTTGTTAACTTTACTATTACAGAGATCGCCAAAACTTAATTTTTTTATTGGTCCTGGGCGCAACAAATAACGCACTTGGTCTTTCTGCTGCCACTGCTTGGTCTGTTGCATTCCATTATTTAACAAAAACATAAAAAAACCTATTATTCATGATGAGTGCAATGCATGTTCTGTATGGCGACTCCTGCTGTTGCTGCGGCTGCTGCTGCTTACTACAACTACATATAATTCAAGAGAAAGGGTTTGGTCAAATCTAAACTCGATAAATGATAACCCAAAATAAAAAACTATATTCTGAAAGCGATTCTTTCTCATTCAATTAACAAAACGCTAGAAGCCCTTTGAACAATCTCTTCGTTTGTAAATCTGCCTCCAGTGGCATTAAAGCAATATTACAAATTAATGACACTCTTGAGACAGACTGAAATACTTCTCAATTGAATACATAGTGAAACAATTCCCCGACAATTACAAAAGACATCAATGACAAAAAACAATACTTCAAAAATGGTTCAAATGGCTCTGAGCACTATGGGACTCAACTGCTGTGGTCATAAGTCCCCTAGAACTTAGAACTACTTAAACCTAACTAACCTAAGGACAGCACACAACACCCAGCCATCACGAGGCAGAGAAAATCCCTGACCCCGCCGGGAATCGAACGCGGGAACCCGGGCAAAAAAAAAAAAAAAAAAAAAAAAACAATACTTAATCTAACAATGGTTTCCCCTTAAGAATTCAACTCCTATCATTATCAAAATTACCGTCTGCTGCTACGCACATACACAAACCCTTTCCATTAAATTAATAAGCGCGCTGCAAATTATAAAAAATATCAACTAAATACCAAATCCTGTGCCGCTGCTGGCGGACACGGCAGTACGGCAGCTCGGCGACGACCCCTCGCCCAACACACGTGCGCACCACAGCAGGCGGGCTCCTACACTGGCTTCCAAACTGCCACTAGTTAATCCGTGCGCTGCGAGGCGCGACAACAATATCTTAGATTCCAGAGCTTGTGTATGCGCGCTGTAGCCAACCTTTACATCCTAAGAGAGTATTGCCAACTCTCAATAGAATACACAAGATAAAACACATTAAATAAAAAAAATAATTCGCTTTATCGATGTTCACCAAGCGTTACTTATTTAGCGCCACATAGCTTTTCGGCTGCTTAGGTCGTTCTCAGAAAAGAACTGATTGTTACAACCATACATAAAATGACGTTCGACTTATATTACCTGCGGGTTGAGATTTCAGTTCCCACCTGACAGTGGTATCAGAAACCGAAACCTTACTTCCAATAAATAGTATTGCTGAACATAACGGAAGTGTTTTGCTGTCGATATACTTTTACTGTTCTGACAAGCACTGACGGAGAACTCATTTAAAATACGTTTACGTAAGAAAGTAGGGGCTGCAAACGGCAACTTCTTTATAGGGAAGTAATTTTTGAAAGAAACTGCAGTAATAATGCTAGACGTCAGTTCCAAATACTTTTCGTTACTGTAACACTGACTCTTATAACTCTTCTTCGTCTTCATAAATCAAGAACGAAATGCATCTGCTAAAAGTGGAATGTGAAGTTCAGTCACGAGAGCCTTGACATTAGGCAGACAGTTTCAAAAACTACCCAAAGTTTTGCCCATATTAAATGGTGTGAAGCTGTGAAAGTATGTCGTGAGTCGTGGGTGCACAGGTCAGCGTGAAGTGCACTGCCTGCGAGAGATCAAGTCCATGTTCGACAAAGAGTTTTAACGTCTGAAGTATCAAAGCAGTGCGCACTATGACATTGTGGGAAACATTCATTCTACTCCACTACTGACAAATATGTCCACATGCCCTGCTGCTCTAACCTACTTCAGCTGGTTTACTCGCAGGTGCACTCAAGGGATGCTATTAAGTTAGGCTAGAGTTTCATCGAGTAAATGCTGCAACAAAATCCGTTCATCTATATGAAATTAGACGTCTTTAAAAAACTGCAGTAACATTTGCTGCAGAAAAATTAGGTCGTTCCTTTCAGTTAGCTCGGAAACAAAGAAGTAACAGCCGCTCAAAGTATTTCGGGGAAATCGCGTGTACTTTTCCTTGCCGCCCAGAGGCATTTCAGCTGTCTTTGAAATAAGCATATCTGTCTACCTCAGCAAACAATGAAATCCTCGCAGTGACCTAGTTGTATAAATGTCATGATAAATTCTTGTCACCTGAAGTGAATTGCCTCTTGTAACAAAGAAGTGCAAAGTACACAACTCCCAAATAACACCGAGTCTGATAGCGGAAAAGTAATACTGAGTGTAGCTTAATAAAGGTGAGTGTCAATTGTCGGAATGCACCATACGTTAATTCACGGGAAACTATATGAAACTGTTTACCTGTCTGAAGAAGACAAGTAGTGATCACAATTTATAGTCTTATGCATTCCGTATCATACTACTTTGCAGCTGAGGAGTACAATAAATCAAGAAATGTAAATTCCTAGGGCTTAAAGCATCTAAGGTAGTTACGTAATGACAATTTCGATTGGCAGACCAATAACGAAAAGTTCCGTAGGATACTAATCTCAGAATTTCGACAGTGATAAACTGATGTAGGTGTGTTCTTCTTTGCTACACTAGTGAAGAGGGTGTCACATGTTCAGTTGAGTAATAAAAAACGTACAATTCGCCCTTTCATGTGCACACATAAGCCGATTTCCGACTTTTCTGTATGTGTGTGAGAGAAAGAGAGGGGAGAGAGAGAGAGAGAGAGAGAGAGAGAGAGAGAGAGAGAGAGAGAGAGAGAACGGAAACACGTATTTCACACGGATCCGATTCCCAATCGCCAGTCGTTGTGGCCGAGCGGTTCTAGACGTTTCATTCTGGAACCGCACGACCGCTACGGTCGTAGGTTCGAATCCTGCCTCGGGCATGGATGTGTGTGATGTGCTTAGGTTAGTTAGGTTTAAGTAGTACTATGTTCTAGGGGACTGATGACCTCAGATGTTAAGTCCCATAGTGCTCAGAGCCATTTGAACCACTTGAATCCCAATTCTACATTGTAACATTCACTGCTCGTGTTATTTTCGTATAGTCTTTCACTAACTGTGTCAAAAAATGGCTCTGAGCACTGTGGGACTTAACATCTGTGGTTATCAGTCCCCTAGAACTTAGAACTACTTAAACCTAAGGACATCACACACATCCATGCCCGAGGCAGGATTCGAACCTGCGACCGTAGCGGTCACACGGTTCCAGACTGTAGCGCCTAGAACCGCACGGCCACACTGGCCGGCTTAACAGTGTCAACACTTCTGTGTAACATCATATATTGTGTGTTTTATTTTTAATTTTTTTTAAACTTTTGCGAAATCTGTGAAAAACACGTACAATATCTACACACGATGTCTGGACACGTCTCAAAGAACAGACATCAGTGGTCCTGCAGCCTTATAAGACAGTTTATCAAAGGAATAATGATTTTACATGAGTAACGAAATAAATAAAAGAGAGAGAAGTTGAAAATTTGTGCCGGTCAGGAAATCAGATTCATATTTTCCACTTTTTGCGAGCGGTCTCCTTGACCGCTTCGGCTATCCGGACACTGTCCCTGTCTGACTCAAATTTCCCTATTTACATACATGACAGAAAGAACAGACCCCACAAGTATGTAACTACTGCTAGATGACCAAAGTTCCTTTTAGTGCAAATGTACAAACAAATTCGAACTATTACAGGAATTAGCGATCGCTGCGAGAAGGGAGGATAATGGGTCGGAGCACTACGCCAGTGGCGTGAAGTAGGAGGGAGTTCTGGATCCGTCACAAACCGTATCCAGATAGCCGTGGAAGTTTGGCTCGAGGAGCCGTGCGGCGCGAACGTTCTGTTTACGTTTCTGCCGCGAAGCGCGCGCTCGGTATTTGTCTACTTCCTTCGGTCATTTCGCGACCTAGTGTTTTCACCGTTTAGGATGGCAACGCTTACAGAGAATGGATGCTGAAATTCAGTTCCAGGAGTGAATATGCTCGACCAGAAGCTCTGGAAGCAGAACGCTTTCTTCGAGACGAAATAAAGATCCCGATTGAAGTACTAGTTGGTCTACACCCGTTCATAGTGAGCAATGTTGTGTATGTCATGCTTCTCAACGACGCAGTCTGCGACAGGATCCTTCGAGAGACCAAAAACAGGCTCGAAATCTGCCACTCGGGTGGTAATGTGGGTGCTGTGGACATCTATCATGGTGGGTTCGGATTGCGAGCGATCCGAATTCTCGAATTCCCTTTTGCAGTGCCCGCTGACGGCTCTGTGTCTGCATTTTGCCCTTACGGGACGGTGCACGGACGTGTTGTGGAGAAATGGGTTAATTTCAGCACATCTTTAATGGCGGTCGTCAGATACGCATTATGCGCGTTCCATCCTATTTATACCGAGTGATCAAAAAGTCAGTATAAATTTGAAAAATTAATAAACCACGTGTGGGGCGGCGGTTGTATAAGTTCGTAATAATAATTAATCTATTGCTGTATAAATGCTTCCTTGTTTGAATGTAGAAATCAGTTTCTAGCTTTTAGAATGTTGTTATGGCTGTCTTTTGCCGTTCTCAACACTGGCTCTCTATTTACTCCGTGACCCCCAGAAAGTGATTTAATAAAACTTGGAGCCAGTAAATAGATATCCTAGTGCCCACTTTACCTGAGAATGTTCTTATAGCTGCAGCTTATAGCTCTGAGGAATTAGGAGATTGTCCGGGATTTCTAATCAAAAACGGTTTTCCAAAATAGTTGAGTATATTCTGAAATTCACTAATAAAAACACAAGTATCCCTACAACCTAACTAACAGAACAGTTCAGAGTCTAATGCGCTGATGCAACTATAAATGTCCGAATCAATTGTTAAAAAGAATGCTCGCCATAATTTGATGAAAATACTTCATCAAACGCCACGCTAAATATTTGGTAGAATGACAGTCCCGCGACGGCACGTGAAAATACGACAATACGCAAACTGAAGCTAGATAATGAAAATCATTCCAGAATTAACACTTCACATGAAATGTTTTCATGGTTCCGCATATCTCTAGTCACTTAATACGGCACCCGAGGCTGTTTGTAGCAGATACACTGATGCGACGCGACTACCGACACAGATGGCGTGTCATTCAGCGTCTGGAGAGAACTGGGGCCTTGCTTCCTCGCGCAGTGTTCTTATATACACTCCTGGAAATTGAAATAAGAACACCATGAATTCATTGTCCCAGGAAGGGGAAACTTTATTGACACATTCCTGGGGTCAGATACATCACATGATCACACTGACAGAACCACAGGCACATAGACACAGGCAACAGAGCACGCACAATGTCGGCACTAGTACAGTGTATATCCACTTTTGCAGCAATGCAAGCTGCTATTCTCCCATGGAGACGATCGTAGAGATGCTGGATGTAGTCCTGTGGAACGGCTTGCCATGCCATTTCCACCTAGCGCATCAGTTGGACCAGCGTTCGTGCTGGACGTGAAGACCGCGTGAGACGACGCTTCATCCAGTCCCAGACATGCTCAATGGGGGACAGATCCGGAGATCTTGCTGGCCAGGGTAGTTGACTTACACCTTCTAGAGCACGTTGGGTGGCACGGGATACATGCGGACGTGCATTGTCCTGTTGGAACAGCAAGTTCCCTTGCCGGTCTAGGAATGGTAGAACCATGGGTTCGATGACGGTTTGGATGTACCGTGCACTATTCAGTGTCCCCTCGACGATCACCAGTGGTGTACGGCCAGTGTAGGAGATCGCTCCCCACACCATGATGCCGGGTGTTGGCCCTGTGTGCCTCGGTCGTATGCAGTCCTGATTGTGGCGCTCACCTGCACGGCGCCAAACACGCATACGACCATCATTGGCACCAAGGCAGAGGCGACTCTCATCGCTGAAGACGTCACGTCTCCATTCGTCCCTCCATTCACGCCTGTCGCGACACCACTGGAGGCGGGCTGCACGATGTTGGGGCGTGAGCGGAAGACGGCCTAACGGTGTGCGGGACCGTAGCTCAGCTTCATGGAGACGGTTGCGAATGGTCCTCGCCGATACCCCAGGAGCAACAGTGTCCCTAATTTGCTGGGAAGTGGCGGTGCGGTCCCCTACGGCACTGCGTAGGATCCTACGGTCTTGGCCTGCATCCGTGCGTCGCTGCGGTCCGGTCCCAGGTCGACGGGCACGTGCACCTTCCGCCGACCACTGGCGACAACATCGATGTACTGTGGAGACCTCACGCCCCACGTGTTGAGCAAATCGGCGGTACGTTCACCCGGCCTCCCGCATGCCCACTATATGCCCTCGCTCAAAGTCCGTCAACTGCACATACGGTTCACGTCCACGCTGTCGCGGCATGCTACCAGTGTTAAAGACTGCGATGGAGCTCCGTATGCCACGGCAAACTGGCTAACACTGACGGCGGCGGTGCCCAAATGCTGCGCAGCTAGCGCCATTCGACGGCCAACACCGCGGTTCCTGGTGTGTCCGCTGTGCCGTGCGTGTGATCATTGCTTGTACAGCCCTCTCGCAGTGTCCGGAGCAAGTATGGTTGGTCTGACACACCGGTGTCAATGTGTTCTTTTTTCCATTTCCAGGAGTGTATAAAGCCGCGGTGCGGACGGCTGAGGGAACGCCTGATTAAATCCGCTCTCCCGACTAGCCGCTGGGCTAGTAACGCACCACTTCAAGTTACATAATAATTTATAGCTTCTTTGGCTGATGGCCGAAGAATCTCTTAATTTAAACGTGCATTCAGCACGCAGGTAAGTATTGATAATAAAATTTTGACGTGGCTAAGTTAAATACTTTAGGCGAGAGAATTAATTTAATTGCCCTGCACGCACTAGATGAGCTCTGAACTGGCCCTGTTGAGATCCGTTATCGCTATAATTTTATAGGTATTAAAAAGAAACTTTACACATCTTCATAATCATAGCGGACCTCCAACCTATTTAAATCTAAACATCCTAGCCTTATTTACTAGCCTACTTAATCTATCTTGCTTCCTTCAGTTTTGAGACGAAAACCAGAAAATCATGAATTTCCACTAAAGTCTTAATTTGTGAAATCCAAAGTACTGTTTTTATTAAATCATTATGAAAGATGAATCTAAATATAAATTTTGAAGTCTCTAGCTCTGTTCTGTTGCGCCAATGATTTTTCCAGAAAAACGTCCAAATCTCGGAAATGGCTGAAGTTATCGAACTGATATTTAACACACATTAATTTAGTATTATTTCTGACATGCTAGAAAAGTTTTAGGTTCTTTGCTTGATTTTTAAAGTATTGCGCAACATTTATGACGTCAGAGCTAGTTACAGCAGACTGGCTTGCACATAATGGAAACTGATGTGAATTTACTATAGCGTGAGTAGGCTGCTTCCCTACATCACCCTCTACTTAAATTTTTTTGTTTATGAATGTTAATGAATGAAAAAAAAATGTAATTACAAAAAGGGAAGCAAGAGTACAGTTTAACTCCCTATGAAAAATCAAAATTGAAATATAAACCTGTAGAAACATTTAAAAAAAACTGATTACCTACATTAATTATTTAAATTGTAGGCGTGTTCACTGCCTTTTAACCAATGTCATTACTCAAAATTTTAAGCAAAGTCAACGAAATATTTTGGCATACACATTGCCTTAGACAAACAAACACATATAAATTGAAAAATTATGAAAATCTTAACTACATTAAATACATTTTTACATACACAAATTCAAAGAAATAACATGATACATAAACAGATATATATATCTCTTAGCAGTCTTTTCTAAACCTGAAAGAAAAAGTTCACAAATAATTTTTACACACGTGGTTGTAGCCGCTTTGGCTGGCGTCCTACACTTCCAATCACAAGGGTAGAGGAGGGGAAGTTGCTATGGTGTGCGTCCTTCACGTTCTCTCTAAATTACATGGGGGAAAGGGGAGGGGTCACTGTGAGTTGTGTCCAAGTCACTCCACGCTTTCACGCAGCTACCAGGCTGCCATTATCTGGTTTGTCCTGTAGAACAAACAAAAAGAGTGCCTCAGACTCTGTTCACTTAAAATCTAAGGGAGGGTCACAATGAAATGGGGATATATACATTTTATCCTTCAGTATGTTGCTGGAACAAAGTTAACAGAACCTTTCTCAATTTTACTCTTACTGTTACTTAACTGTCATAAAATCGGTCAACAATTGGCTCAAAACGCCGTTAGTCACGTACTGGAGAAAATTTATGCTCCTAAGGCATACAATCATAAATCATATTTAATCTGAATTTCTTATTTGTGGGCCGGAACACTGAACCAATGCTCGGTACATTCCTGATACATTTGTATTTTAAGCACTTAACTGACTCATCTTTGATTACCTTATTCTTAGAGATAGTATGAGTATGATTAGTGGTTGTTTTCTCAGCTTCTTTGTACATGTGAGTAACTTTTGGTAACAGTACAATTGTGAGTGTTCAAAACACACTACGTTTAGTTGACTACAAAATCCACTTATTGGTCCTCTGCTGTTGCCAGTTCCACATCTGCAATTAGGTACTTACTTACTTTGAAGTGTATTTATGCGGAGCTAAAATAATGTTTTACGTCTGTCATTATGTACTTACTTACTTTGCTAGTGTATGAACTTAGGTAATACTCACTCCATTTAAATTTAAAGCATAGGAAAGCACATTTATTTCATATTCATAGTGTATTGCAGCTGATTATTTTGCTCACGTGGCAATCCATTTCCACTCGATCGGACGCTGAAACCTCAGGTAGTCTCTCTCAGACCTACCACTAAAGTGCATCAAGTAATTATGGACGAGCGTAATGCTAAATTCCTTAAACCTATAGGACACCATGAGCTACTCTGTCTCATCTAACGTAAGGGTACCTATGGTCGCATTCACGCCTCCAACTCATAACCTCAATACATGTAGGTGTATCCTGTCACACACTACACTAAAATAATGGCCAGCTCCAACCTTATAAATACTTCAGGGACGTGTCCTTCACGTCTCAACCACAAACACTGCTCAATTCTATTACACTGCCTTTCCTTGCTACACCAGGTGAGTTCATCCTTACAACTTATCTGCATATTTTTCATAACACTAAGCAATCTCTTTCTTACTATTTATTAGTTAGCTCTAATGCATACACTAGGTTTCACTACCACTTCAGATCCTGCTTGTACATGAATTCATACATCTTTTTAAATTATTGTTGGTGGATCATTTCCAATAAAACAACACTTTGTACTTACTATATTACCAAGGTACTATACATAATTGTTACTCAAGTACATTTTATATCTTAATTACGTCATACTTCTCTATTGTTTGTCACTATTAGGTTTGTCACATTACGTATTTTTTTTTCACTAATCGGTAGATAGAATGGTTACATAACTCATGGCTTGATAGCCATGACAGAAAATTTTCATGTCTGGAAAGAAGAGGTCGAAGTTTTTGAGGACAGAAAAGAGGAAGAATGAGTGAGACCTGAAAGGGAAAGAAGATCTCACACAGCTGGGACTGCACAGCTGCCACACTGTGTAGAGGTTAAAGAACAACCTCCCCCCTACAGCATTCATTGGTTTAATGCTGTCTTGTTAACCATAACGGAACATTTTATGTGTTGGAAGAAGAGGTCGAAATTTTTTGTGGATAGGAAAGATGAAGGATGAGTGAGACCTGAAAGGGAAAGAAGATCTCACACAGCTGGGACTGCACAGCTGCCACACTGTGTAGAGGTTACAGAACAACCTCCTCCCTACAGCATTCATTGGCTTATTGTTGACGTGATAATCATACCGGAAAATTTTGTGTTGGAAAGTAGAGGTCGAAATTTTTGGGGATAGGAAAGATGAAGATTGAGTGAGACCTGAAATGGGAAAGAAGATCTCACACAGCTGGGACTGCACAGCTGCCACACTGTGTAGAGGTTAAAGAACAACCTCCTCCCTACAGCATTCATTAGCTTAATGCTGTAAAGAAGAGTTAGAAATTTTAGGTGGATAGAAAAGATGAAGAGTGAGTGAGACCTGAAAAGGAAAGAAGATCTCACACAGCTGGGACTGCACAGCTGCCACACTGTGTAGAGGTTACAGAACAACCTCCTCCCTACAGCATTCATTGGTTTAATTGTTGGCTTGGTAACCATAACGGAAAATTTTAGTATGAAAGAAGGGGTCGAAATTTTTGAGGACAGGAAAGAGGAAGAATGAGTGAGACCTGAAAAGGAAAGAAGATCTCACACAGCCGGGACTGCACAGCTGCCACACTGTGTAGAGGTTAAAGAACAACCTCCTCCCTACAGTAGTCATTCACTACCTTTGACCACGCCACGTCGATCTGAAAATACTTTATGATGCCTTTTCAGAACCTGTCTCAGTTCTTCCTTCTGATTAGCTGAAATCTTATCGATTTCCTGCAATTTAGTTTCTATTTTGTCTAAGATAATTGCTTCTTCTTCTTCTTCTGTGTTCAACTTATTGTTATTAAGATTAACATCCTCGTCCCAATACCTCCTGTTTTTTCAGAACTCGTATAGGCAGCTCCCAAGTTTCATGATCAGTTACTACATGTTTATCACTAAAAGGTACTATAATTACTCCGGTTATTGGCAAGACCATTTTTAACTGGCTTCTTTCAAAGTCAACAACACTCTGATATTTTGACAAGAAATCTATGCCAATTAAAACCTCAATACTGAGATTATTTACAATTAAACATGGATGATCAATTAAATTACCACTTATGTTAAAAGGTAGCAAAGCTTCTTGCTTTACTGTTTTTGACACCTTGCCAGTAGCACCAATTAATCTTAGTCCCGATACCCTCATTACAGTAAGCTTGTCTTTACCAGGTAATGCATCAAAGAAGGACTGAGATATTGCACTCACCTCACTTCCATTGTCTAAGAGACAACGTACATTGATACCCAACATATTCACTATTATTATAGGGTGGCTTATTCTAGGTTGTACAGGTGGTTCCTCACATTCATCTAGTAGTTCCTTTTGGATTTGTCTCCAACTAAAGTGATCGACATCTGCCTTCATTACATTTAGGTCACAGGGTGTGTGGGTTTCCTGAATTACATTTTCAGCTGCCTTTTCCAGTCGGTCTATTAATTTTAAATCGAAACACCGCACGACTTCATTACATTTAGTTTGCTGAACATAACCCAAATTACTGTATTCTGAGCGATTCTGCGCCTCCAGACTGGGCATAACATTAGTTACAGCTAAACCACTCTCACCATTATCGTCGGTTTCCTTCTCAAGTGACAACTGGTCACAGCTACTGGGTTCATCGACCCCAAACAGCCTACCCTCTACATTCCCACTTACCTCCTGTCCTAAATCTATTAGTACATTGTCAACATCCTGCACAGGCACTTTAGATAAGAGCACATCATCCTCATCGTAAATATAAGCATGAATTTCTTCTGCTTCTTCACCTGACAATTTAGTATTTTGTAGCTCATCCCTACTGTTACACTGCTGCGCCTTCTCTTTCTCTTCCCACTTAGAAAGCGTCTCTAACACGGTATCTATCAAATACTGTGAGTGATCTAATATTTCTGTTGTATCCTTAGATGCTACCGACACTTCATCCACATGTTCAGTTTGAGTATTCTGATCTGTCTTACCAATTCTCTTAACTACTGGCATAGGAAAAGTAACCGCCTGGTGAGCGCCAGTGTCCTCATAGACGGGAACTAGTTTTCCTGCCTCGGCATACTACTGTTTCCTTTAGTTTCATTATAGTTAGCTGGCACAGCATTACTTTCCGTACTGTTGTTTACATGCATATTTCTGTTTGGAACAAAATTATTATCCCTTGAACGCCATTGTTGGTTCTGATAATTATTTCCCCAATTCCTACCTCTCTTAGAATGGCGAACACCTACTGTTCTGATGTTTACATTGCCATTTTGCTCGTTCCTAAAATTACTACTATTGTTATTGGCATTCCTGTTATTACGTGCTTGCTCCTCATTGGCAGCAACACGTTCTACACGTTCCAAATACTCAATGAAACGATCCAGATTGTCTCTAGGGGCTGATATAATTCTAGTTTGCCAATACCATGGCAGTTTGGCTTCAAGACCCAGTATTATCATTTCAGGTTTCAGCTTTTCCGCCAAATGTGACAAACGTGAGATCCATGACCTAGCAAACTCTTTAATTGATTCCTTGCCTGCATTGAAGCGTTTTCCACTCCAAAATTCTCTCAACACTTCATTTTGCTTATTGCTAGACCAATATTCATTAATAAAAGCTGTTTTAAATTCCGCTAATGTTTTACATTTCAACATAACATCAGCTGACCAACGCATGGCGTCACCTGCTAAATGGCTTCTAATAAATGAGATTTTCTCTCGCTCAGACCAAGTTGGTGGAATCACATCTTCAAAATCGTTCCAGAAATCTAGCGGGTGGATATTTTTATCTGGATCAAATCGCAAGAACTGCCGACACCCGATAAAAGCGGCGTTTGCAGCTACAACTTGTTGTATACTACCATTACCAGAAGTTACTGAAGCTACTTTACGTTCAATGTTAGCAATGTTAGTACTGATATTTTCTACTTTCATTTCAACATTATCTACTCTTTGCACAATATGAGTAGTATCACTTTTGATTGCATCTACGTCTGCTTGACATATGTTTACTTTTATATTAACATCTTTAAATCTATCTGAGCACAGTTCAGATTCCGCCTCGATCTTTTCTGTTAACTTGTGCTCCAGCTTCGCATCTTCCATTTGGAAGTCTTTGCGAACCTCAGCAACTTCGGATTTAACTGTTTTATACATTTCAGAAAACTGTTGAGCAACCTTTTTCTTAATATCCTCATGATTGCAATCAATTTTATAGTTCAAACTGTCTAGATCCTCTTTCAACTTATTGCAACCAGCCTTGAAGGTATCGTCCATTACCTCTAACCGCTTATTAAAACTTGTTTGGCTGGCCACAATCTCAGACTTTAATTCAGCTGTCATTCTAGCATTACTGGCTGACATTATTGCATTACTGGCAGCTATTGCTTGTAATATAACATTTAGATCAACAGCCCCAGCATCTTTGGTTTGCTCACTAGCTGGCTTTTTATCACACTCAGGCGACGAAAAACTAGCTCCAATACCAGAATCATCAAAACTAAATGAAACTTCTGATTGATTAGTCATATCTAACTGCTCCTTCTTAAACTCTACCATCTCTGATGACTGTTTCATTTTTAATTCATCAGAGAAACTATCATCCAATAAATTTACAATTTCTACTTTCTGCTTTACTACAGGGGTCTCTATTATTGAATCATTGCCCCTTCGCACACTACTGTCAGGAGACAATACTTCATATTTCACTTTAACATTACTACTTTCATGCATATTTACACTCGAACCGTTGTCTGGATTTACAGTTCCCTCAACAGACATAGGTTCTGATATAAGTTTAACCTCAGTTTCTTTTGGCGGTTCCATCGCCGACAGTCTTTTAGTGCAGGTTAGTAAAATTTTTAACAGCTTTTCACTTAACTTAGTTCCTTCTGCACGACGTATGGCGTTGCCGGCGCGGCGTACCAGGATTCCTGATGCGACGTGGCACGTTGAACTGCAGACGGCTCTCCGACGGCTGTTGTGTGTTTGCGTGGCCCGCAATTGCAGGCTCTGCGCCGGCTGCTCCAGGGGACGACTGCGGTGCGGCGAGACTGGCTTCTCGCGATGCCGGCAGCACCGCTAGACTCAGTGCCAGCTCCGTCAATCCAGATGCGTTGTTAATCCAATTGCGTCGTCCACATGCACACATAACACATTCACTGTTCTATACTCAGTTGCGTGTCGCATTTCACTCGCGAATCCGAATAGTTAAAAATCACTTTCACTTAGTTGATTTTTCCCGGCCGATGCACCATATGTGGGGCGGCGGTTGTATAAGTTTGTAATAATAATTAATCTATTGCTGTATAAATGCTTCCTTGTTTGAATGTAGAAATCAGTTTCTAGCTTTTAGAATGTTGTTATGGCTGTCTTTTGCCGTTCTCAACACTGGCTCTCTATTTACTCCGTGACCCCCAGAAAGTGATTTAATAAAACTTGGAGCCAGTAAATAGATATCCTAGTGCCCACTTTACCTGAGAATGTTCTTATAGCTGCAGCTTATAGCTCTGAGGAATTAGGAGATTGTCCGGGATTTCTAATCAAAAACGGTTTTCCAAAATAGTTGAGTATATTCTGAAATTCACTAATAAAAACACAAGTATCCCTACAACCTAACTAACAGAACAGTTCAGAGTCTAATGCGCTGATGCAACTATAAATGTCCGAATCAATTGTTAAAAAGAATGCTCGCCATAATTTGATGAAAATACTTCATCAAACGCCACGCTAAATATTTGGTAGAATGACTGTCCCGCGACGGCACGTGAAAATACGACAATACGCAAACTGAAGCTAGATAATGAAAATCATTCCAGAATTAACACTTCACATGAAATGTTTTCATGGTTCCGCATATCTCTAGTCACTTAATACGGCACCCGAGGCTGTTTGTAGCAGATACACTGATGCGACGCGACTACCGACACAGATGGCGTGTCATTCAGCGTCTGGAGAGAACTGGGGCCTTGCTTCCTCGCGCAGTGTTCTTATATATAAAGCCGCGGTGCGGACGGCTGAGGGAACGCCTGATTAAATCCGCTCTCCCGACTAGCCGCTGGGCTAGTAACGCACCACTTCAAGTTACATAATAATTTATAGCTTCTTTGGCTGATGGCCGAAGAATCTCTTAATTTAAACGTGCATTCAGCACGCAGGTAAGTATTGATAATAAAATTTTGACGTGGCTAAGTTAAATACTTTAGGCGAGAGAATTAATTTAATTGCCCTGCACGCACTAGATGAGCTCTGAACTGGCCCTGTTGAGATCCGTTATCGCTATAATTTTATAGGTATTAAAAAGAAACTTTACACATCTTCATAATCATAGCGGACCTCCAACCTATTTAAATCTAAACATCCTAGCCTTATTTACTAGCCTACTTAATCTATCTTGCTTCCTTCAGTTTTGAGACGAAAACCAGAAAATCATGAATTTCCACTAAAGTCTTAATTTGTGAAATCCAAAGTACTGTTTTTATTAAATCATTATGAAAGATGAATCTAAATATAAATTTTGAAGTCTCTAGCTCTGTTCTGTTGCGCCAATGATTTTTCCAGAAAAACGTCCAAATCTCGGAAATGGCTGAAGTTATCGAACTGATATTTAACACACATTAATTTAGTATTATTTCTGACATGCTAGAAAAGTTTTAGGTTCTTTGCTTGATTTTTAAAGTATTGCGCAACATTTATGACGTCAGAGCTAGTTACAGCAGACTGGCTTGCACATAATGGAAACTGATGTGAATTTACTATAGCGTGAGTAGGCTGCTTCCCTACACACGGAATAATGTAATAATGTGTATAGAGAGGTAAAAATTGACACACATGCTTGGAATGACATGGGGTTTTATTAGAACCGAAAAAAGTATTGCTAGACGCGTGAAAGATCTCTTGTGCGCTCAGCCGCTACTTTCATCATGCTTGGCCTCCCAGATCCCCAGACCTCAGTCCGTGCGATTATTGGCTTCGGGGTTACCTGAAGTCGCAAGTGTATCGTGATCGACTGACATCTCTAGGGATGCTGAGAGACAACATCCGACGCCAATGCCTCACCATAACTCCGGACATGCTTTACAGTGCTTTTCACAACATTATTCCTCGACTACAACTATTGTTGAGGAATGATGGGGGACATATTGAGCATTTCCTGTAAAGATCATCGTCTTTGCTTTGTTTTTCTTTGTTATGCTAATTATTGGTATTCTGATCAGGTGAAGCGCCATCTGTCGGACATTTATGGAACGTTTCTATTTTTTTAATTCTAATAAAACACCGTGTCATTCCAAGCATGTGTGTCAATTTGTAACTCTCTATCTACATTATTCCGTGATTTATTCAGTTTTCAAATTTATACTGACTTTTTGATCACCTGGTACATTGTCGGAAGCAGAGACGTTATTATTTATGTCGGACTGTCGAAGACGGGCTTAAGATGCGGCAAAGAAGGCCACGAGCAGTCCGAATGTCTGCGGAGGAGGTTACCACAATTGCCATCAGCAGACCCGATCCCTCCCCCGTTGTCGACATCTCTACGTATGACATACGTGGCACTGATCAAGAACGATGTCGGGATATTGCTTCCGCTGATAAGCCATAGCAACGCTCTGCAGATGGCTAGGACACTGCAGAGGAAAGAGGAGACTGCCACGCCCACTACAGCCCCTTCTCCTGTCTCTATAGCCATGTCGACGGATGATCAAACTTCCGGTGGAGGCATAGATGTTGGCGCCTTGATAGTGCCCAGGGCAGCGTTTGTGCAAGACTGACGGCACTGTTTGCCGTCGTGTGACATGGAGGCCAACTCACGTAAACAATGATCGCTGAAGAAGAACAAGAGAAGCTGATGACCCGACCGCACTGTCGCAGACAGATGGTGTGTCACTTCACCCAGACAATAATGGGCTGACAGAGGCCGTGGATACATGCAGTCTATAACTGCACACTCGAACGGTCACTGATGCACCCTTGCCGGCAGTAGCACCATCTCATGTTCGCTGGGCTGAACAGTGCTGCCCACCATCACCGACGCTGAGACCCTCAGAGATTCTAAAGGCTGATGCCGCCACCCGTCCATCTCTGTGGGCAGATTACGAAGACGACGATCCTGCGATTGAGGTTTTGCCGGCGCCCGAGGCCTTGGCGGCCCATGGTTAGTAAATTTCTGTTGACGTGGAAACAGATGCTTGCATAGATACTGAAGAAACACTTCATTCACCTGTTGCCGTGAGAGATGAGCAATGGAACACACACGTGCAGAAACAGCTCCAAACCAGTATATGTGGAGGGGGGCCCTTCCAAACACAAACGGAGCGTCTAAAGACACCATTAGTCTTAGCAACGCTGAAGCCAAATGACGGTACCATAGCAGAGGGACGCAGAAGTTTTGTGGAATTCCTGCTAAACAAACTCCTTCCCAATGACAAGCAACAGTCGGATGAACAGATTCATACTGGACACCGGACCTTAATGAACTCTTGCTATAAAAATGGTACTGTCATTATTTCTTTTGTGAGGACGTCGCGTTTGCTACTGCAAACTAAAGAAGGAAAAGACTTCGGGACCAGATGGTATCTATTTACAGACACTGGAAATTGTCGTTCCACAGATTGTTCCATATCTGACTGACCTACTCAACGAAGCCCTACTGCTGGGACGGGTACCTGCATTCTTATAGACATCTTGGGGGCCTTCGATAATCTCTGGTGGGTCGCAATGTTGGCAAGACTCAGAGAGACGCGGGTACCAAAGGCCCTCCATGATAGTCTCTCGGACTGCTGTAGAAACAGAGTGATTGAATGGCCAGCGGAAGTCAGAAAGGGATTGAAAGAATCAGCAAAGATTGCCTGCTGGCGTTGCTCTCCGTGGACTCAAGAGTGCAGCTAGAACACCGGTCAACACAGCTACCCACAACCATCAGCCAGCGGTGCAAACACAATAAACTTCAGATAGCTCTACACAAAATAGTTGATATACTACATAAAACTACACGAAACTGGAATACGCAGACAACGGAAGACACTATAACTTGGCGTGCAGCTCGACGAACTACTGTTCTTTGTCGAATACATCAAAAGAACGACTGACAGGGCTGCCAAGATCGCGCACAAGCTGATCAGACTCAACATAAAACACTTCAAGGTAGCAATATACACAGTGATAACTTACCATTGTGTCCTCTTTGAGTCTGTGATCTGTTTTGCACCCAGTGTATGGGCCCGTCGAGTACGTCTATTGACAAATATGAACATCGTGGGAGAGGGCGGGGAAGTGCCCTGATAAGGCAGTCAGGGGCTTCCAACTGCACGTCAGCGGAACCACTGTACATGGTGCTTGGAACGTTTCCTATCGACATAACCATTCGGTTTCGGGCTGCAATGTACTGGCTGAGGTGGTGGAGTCAGGATAAGGTAATCGAGTTTACCGGACAGGACATCACAGAGCAGTGCCAACGCCTTAAATTTTGGGTTGATTGCTAGCAAAGGGAATGGGAGTCAAGTGATAAGGGCCGCAGGGTATATCATTTCTCCCCGGACATCAGGGAACGTCTGAGCCTGAGCCGCGTGAATCCCAGCCGGGCTATGATTTGCTTTCTGACTGGTTGCTGCCCTTAGCCCACGCACTTATACGGCATAGTCGGCAGCCAGAGTGAAACTTGTACCTGTGGGGAACGTGGATCCCCAGGACACGTACTTTTTTTATTGTCACAGATACAGAACAACACAGTACGACAATGGCGTGATACCGGCAATAAGAGTCAAATACGAGTGGGAGATAATAAATAAAATCACTGATGATGTCTCAAGGACGTTACATGCTGAATAAAGACAGACACGTTCGTATAAGAGAACACTACTACACACACGAAGCACGTAAGTCAGCAGTTCCAAATCGTACACCAACGCAGACAGCAGTACCGAAACCCACACTCACTCAAGCTGCGTACGTTTTCACCAACACGAACCGCAGACAACCCTACACAATATATAGAATAATTCAACTGTATTAGGATAAACAATGTAATGCAGTCAACCCTGTGAACTTTTCTTAGCTTAGGCACAAACAGCAGGCACATCCAAGCCGCGGTTATTATATCGCTGTCGGGATGTAACACTTCTAACTTAACAACTGTTGCATAAGCAACATACTAGGTAAAATTCAAGACGCATAAAACAGGAACTGAAGGTTGACTAATAACCTCAAGAAATAACATACTTTACACTCACACACCATTGAGCTTTCCACAATGTGTATAAGAGTCAGTGTTTTTGTAAACAGTGTTGAGAAATACACAAATCAAAAGAAGTTTTGCGTCACCTCGGTTCCGAGAGTTCCACAACAGGTGGAGAAAACTGGAATAGAAATCAACATAAACATCATTTCTGCCCTTTTTCTTGCTCATGAAAACCACACATTGCATGTTGTACCACCATACAGGTTGTGATCCAGGTTGCTGTACACACCAGTACCTCTAATACCCAGTAGCACATCCTCTTGCATTGATGCACGTCTGTATTCGTCATGGCATATTATTCACAAGTGCATCAAGGCACTGTTGGTTAAAATTGCTCCACTCCTCAACGGCGATTCGGCGTGGATCCCTCAGAGTGGTTGGTGGGTCACGTCGTCCATAAACAGCCCTTTTCACTCTACCCCAAGCATGTTCGATAGAGTTCATGTCTGGAGAACATGCTGGCCACTCTAGCCGAGCGATGTCGTTACTGTGAAGGAAGTCATTCGTAAGACGTGCATGACGGAGGCGCGAATTTTTTCCATGAAGACGAATGCCTCGCCAATATGCTGCCCACATGGTTGCACTATCGGTCGGAGAATGACATTCACGTATCGTACAGCCATTACCGCGCCTTCCATGACCACCAGCGGCGTACGTCGGCCCCACATAATGCCACCCCGAAACAGCAGCGAACCTCCACCTTGCTGGACAGTGTGTCTAAGGCGTTCTGCCTGACGGGGTTGCCTTCAAACACATCTCCGACGATTGTCTGGTTGAAGGCATACGCGATACTCATCGGTGAAGAGAACGTGATGCGAATCATGGGCGGTCGATTCGGAATGTTGTTGGGCTCATCTGTACCGTGCTGCATGTGTCGTGGTTTGCAAAGATGGATCTTGCCATGGACGTCGGGAGTGAAATTGCGCATTATGCAGCCGATTGCGCACAGTTTGAGTCGTAACACGACGTCCTGTGGATGCACGAAAAGCGTTATTCAACATGGTGGCGTTGTTGTCGGGGTTCCGCCGAGCCCTAATCTGTAGGTATCAGTCATCCATTGCAGTAGTAGCCCATGGGTGGCCTGAGCGAGGCATGTCATCACACTTCCTGTCTGTCTGTATCTCCTCCATGTCCGAACAACATCGCTTTGGTTCACTCGGAGACGCCTGAACACTTCCCTTGCAGAGAGCCCTTCCTGGCACAAAGTAACAATGTGGACGCTATCGGACAGCGGTATTGACCGTCTAGGCGTGGTTGAACTACAGACAACACGAGTCGTGTACCTCTTTCCTGGTGGAATGACTGGAACAGATCGGCTGTCGGACCGCCTCCGTCTAATAGGCGCTGCACGTGCATGGTTGTTTACATCTTTCGGCATTTTAGTGACGTCACTGAACAGTCAAAGGGACTATGTCTGTGATACAATATCCACAGTCAAAGTCTATCTTCAGGGGTTCCTGGAACAGGGGTGATGTAAAACCTCTTCTGATGTGAGTATTAATCCATAATTTAAACTGTAGCGAACCGGGACTGCAAGGCTCGAAATAGTGTCGAGGATTTCAGACCAGCCTGGCACACGGGGTGCGGGACTGAGTATTACCACCTCCCGACATTGCGCTACAAGGGCATTAGGAACTTCACAAGGCTTCTGCCAGCGCGCATTAAGAGCGTCTTGCCTCAAGTACGTTGTACAGAAAATACGTCCGTGGGAGGAGTTAAAATATTCAGACGGCGCTTAGTGACTATCCGGATGTGACAGCCCTCGTCTTGGCTTTTCGCCTTGGAGATGCACTGACCACTGTGGACTTTGACCATGTTTTTGAGAGGGTGGGCTCTTGATGCCTTCCTTCCCCTCCGCCCCCCCCCCCCCTCCCACCCGCACACATCTTTATCAGTGTTACCCTGAGACTTCTCCGTGTTACATCATCCAAAGTCCCCTGTCAGCTTCGCGAACAATCCTGCGGATTGAAACGTTGTCTGTTAGGGATAACTCTGCGGGAGCAGACATTTCACCGCAGGGCATATGCGACAGATCTATCTTCCTGTCCCGATCGGGCAGTGAGGTCATGCCGGCAATGAAATATATCTCGTATTACGACACAGCAATGGGTAGTATGAACACTGACGAGTCTGTGGCGATGAAAATTGGTAAAGGCCCCTAGCAGGGCAGTGTACCGCCCCTGCAATCTATGGACACGCTTAAATGACTGGGCATTCTCTTCACCCGCGATGTCTGAAGTATGGCAGCGATTAATTATCGACCCCTTCTACAGGCGTCCGAATGGGCTTCAAGAGGCGATCGTTGCGAGCACTGGATATGGCTCAACGAGTAACCTTTATCAACACCCACGTGGGTGCCCTGATGGCACAACGACTACTGGCTGCATTTGGTTATTTTGTCACCGGTGGACATATTTTCAAGATACCGTACGACACTCCCACTCTCCAAACGCACGACGGTGGGGTGCGGCTTTTTAACGTTCGTGTTAGGGCGGCGGCACTTTATGTCAGCACAATGGTTAAGCTGTGGGCACATCGTTATAGTAATGTCACTGGTCTCCTGATTGAAGAACCGAAGCCTGCTTCCCGCCTTCCGCTCATTGGCGTTGCACATATCGCTCCAGCTCTCTCCCATATTAAGACCTTTTTCCTTGAATGCGGCTATGTGTAAATTGACTTCCCTAGCACCATCGGTGAAGGACATATTATTTAATGATAAGAAACCATGAGCGGAATGTTATGCATTGTACAGCGCGCCATCTGACGTGGCTCTTTTGGTACTACAGTACGAGCCTCCAGGTGCCTTGTCGTTAATGGGAAACTCGAGACGCTTATTCGACTGCACAATATCGATATGGTTGACTGCCCCCTCCCCGCATCTCGCCTCAAGGATACGAATGAAGATTTACAAATGTGCCAACTCATCCGCTACGTTCCCAGTGGGGCAGGATTAGGCCTGTGGCAATATTTTACAGAGGTCTAAATAAATAAGTTAAAAGTAAACTTCTTTTCATTTACGGGTCTGATAGGCTACAAATACTACCAGTAGCCTCTTTAGAACTGAAACGATTAACAGCCAAAACGAAATATCTATTCTGACAACAGAAAAACTTTTTAAATATTTAACATTTCTTTAAAGCGTTTTTCCAGACGTGGTCGCTAACAAACTCAACAACAGCGTTATTTTTCGATAACTGCAGAAAACGTACACCCCTGTTAGAGGAAAGAACTAATGTGAAACAATATATTAGTTATTTACAGTAACTGTAAGTCACAAATGCCATTTTAGCAAGAAATAGATTATGCACAACACTCAAAATGCGTTTTCAAGCGTCCAATGGTTCTGAAAGATACACCGTTTTTCACGGAAATCGGTAATGAAATTTTGGAAAGGTTGCTTTTGAACGAGCACACTATGGAAAAAAGTATATAGAAAGCACAAATTTCGTTTGCGATTGACAATATTGTACGATTAATCTAAGAAATAACAACATTATCTGCTAGTGGACGTTGAAATAACTGACTGGGGGAAATTGAAAATTTGTGCCGGACCGGGACTCGTTGCCGGGTTTATTGTTTCTCGCGAAAGGTCGCCCAGACACGCCTTTTCTTTCTTTACTTTTAGGTTTTTATCGCGAGTGGTCATCTTAACAGATTTCTTATTCTTTATATTTCCTTTTTTCCTTTTATTTTGTTTCTTTTTATTTTATCCAGGTCTCTCCACATCGAAAGCAGCGAAGCTAACCATTTTATCTTTTAATGCAGAAGAGCGGTCAGCTGGTGGAGACAGGGTGGGCAGCGGTTGAAATCCAAGACCTGGCCACGATGCCTCTCACTTCACGTCCCTGCACAGCCCCTCCGGAAACTGTCTTCTCTTTTTGTTTTATGGGACACGTGTATAACATGGCGTGCATAACAGTTATTGCCGTTTTACATCATAACCACTAAGAAAATATGTCTATTTGCTGCTCCTCTATAATAATCAATTATGCTCTAGACGGGCAATAACTAAGAAGAAGAACAACGTTAAATAATTAAGTCTCTGAGATGCTGTTACATAACTGTGTGTTTTCATTAAAATGGATGGAGCCGAACAAGAAAAGAAGGAAACCGTTTTATACGACCACAGAACAATGGAACGAAAAGAAAACGAGTAGTAGATCCCCGGCATACGGATGAGGCGGGGATGGCCTTGTCTTCTCGGTGAACATATTCGTATTGCCGTGGTCCATGTCAAATTCCGTAACAAAAGCAACATCACGTCATCTTACCCTGCCCGGTAGGTCCGAACTCCAATTGCCGGGATAGGGTGACAGGGAAATCCCTGAAAACATACCCAAACAATTGGAAACATGTTACCGGTGTCGTGCAAGTTTCATCAAAGAGTCGTGTCGCTTCTGTAGGAATGTCCAATAATCGAGCACATCCTTTCTAAAGTCTCGGAAAACATAGTCAACTGACACATCGTTTTTCCTGTCTCGGTAAATGATGGTTAACTGATAGCCTCTGAAACACGTCAGAGCGTGGTATACAGGGTTTTCATAGGACGTTTCACAGGACGTGGAGGACGCATAAATTGGCCAGCCCGTTCTCCTCATCTTACACCTCTGGACTTCTTTCTGTGGGGTACGTTAAAGGAGAATGTGTACCGTGATGTGCCTACAACTCCAGAGGATATGAAATAACGTATTGTGGCAGCCTGCGGCGACATTACACCAGAAGTACTGCGGCGTGTACGACATTCATTACGCCAGAGATTGCAATTGTGTGCAGCAAATGATGGCCACCGCATTGAACATCTATTGTCCTCACATGTCAGGACACACTCTATTCCACTCCGTAATTGAAAACGGAAACCACGTGTGTTCGTCTACCTCACCTCTCATGGTAATGTACATGTGCGTCACTGAAAAAGACCAATAAAAAGGTGTTAGCATGTGGACGTAATGTGCTGTTCCAGTCTCTTCTGTACCTAAAGTCCATCACCGTTCCCTTTGGATCCCTAAGTAATTCGGTGCACTCCGATACACACGATCGAACAGCGGAGGAGTAGTAGTCAAGCGTCAACTTTAGGTTACAATATCTCCGGATGTAAGTAACATTTTACAATGCAACAAACGGCACTGATTACGTATTTGTTTATATGTTCAGATGTGCTAACAAACCTAACGGGGTTCCATTTAAAAAAAACGTAGGTTTGTGTTAAAAAACTTACTTCCGTGCATTTTTTAATGGTTTGTATTAACCAATTACACTAGCCCCTCTCCCCACGTTCGGTCTGTGGAATCGATTCGTCAGTATTTGATGTGGTTTACGAAATATATCCATCGGTAACGTTAGGTGACTCACCCTGTATAACAGATGGAAAGTGCGTGTCACCCGTGCAGATTAACATTCCTGGGTCGATCGTGTGTGGTACATTCCGAAGATAAAATGCGAGGATCTCCTGTAGCAGCAGTCTCCTCTGACTAGCTGGAAATAGCCGTGGCTATTGTCAGACGATTGGAAGCTGCTGCAAATGAGTGCGATGTGTGGCTTACCGAAAGTAATGTAACGGTGGTACCAAAGGGACCTCAAAGTACTCTCCTTTTCTATGGCTAATGTCTCTTCTACAGGAAATACAGGATCTATCAGTACTCGTCCACTCGACTGTCGATGGCTTGTCAGTGAAAGACTTAGACATTCTACACGGGTAACGCAGGGACTAGGGGGAGAACTTAGGATACATAAATCGTACTAACTACCAAATTCAAGGTGCTGTCTTTCACAGAATTGGAAAACAAGATAGTGAGACTCACTTCACCTCTGGGCCAATGTGGTCAATCCTCTACCATAGGGAGGCCAACATAAAAGTGCTGGGGTATGGTAATCGTCGGAAGTTGAAATGCACAGCGAATAATGGTATCTCTTAGGGAAATGGCAGTAACGAACGGGAAGGAGCATCATGTGCAACTGAATGTGTATGCCTCGGGCCTCATTCATTATGCTGAAGAGTATATTCTTGCAGCCATTGAGGAAACAGGGTCAATAAATTGCAGAGTATGGCATACTTTGGGACCAGCCATGTTTTTCGTCTGGGCTCCGATGTCATACTTTGATTGTTCCAGCGACTGACAGATATGGATGCGGATATCAGCCTTCCTCATGGAATTTACGAAGCTCACAATCTGCAGCACTGACCCAAAACAGACCGTGGCGCCCTGGTTCTGAGTCAAGTGGAGGACTTGAACCAGAGACTGCGTAACTGTATGGTCCTCCTAAATGGGTCAGGTGTGCACTGCACATCGGAGGCTCAACCCAGGTAGCTGACTGTATGTGGGGTGCACACAAGGTTATTTTTATGTTAGATGACTGTCCTTCAAGTCCAGATAATGATAGCTGTGGGAGATCCGGAAGTAGCAATGTAAGAAGCAAACAAATACACTCCACAGGCGAGAGTATTATAGTTCTGGTGGTTAACTAACAAATCATTCGCAACGAAGTACCAGAGTTTGTAGCTTTCTTGAAAAGGAAGTGAAGCACTAGGTACGGAAACCTGTTAAAATCCGAAAAGTATTGCAGTTTTCGGGAAAAATTTAAGCGTATGTAGAAACGGTAGACTAATACAAACAGAAATAGATGTGTTAGTCGCAGGAGACAAAAAACTGGAGTGTAGCGAGTTAGAGACTGAAGCTGCATGCGAGTTTCTTGGGGCAGGACTCAGTGTCAGTATAAAACTGTAACTGGATCCTTCTACTGGGCACGTGACTCAGCTCCTGATGTAACTGAAAACTTTAGTGGAAATCAATGTTCACTAGTACGTAATTTCCACATTCACGCTGTCATCGTTGGAGGAGGCTTTAATCATTCAGCAATCAATTGGGATAATTATAGTTCTGTTAATGGCGAGTGTGGCAAAATATCCTGTGCAACATTACTAAATGGTTTTTCTAAAAAGTGCTGTCAGCGACCACGATAAAGTTTTAGCAAGAATGATTATCAAAGTACAAAGGGCTAATAAAACAATTAGAAAGATTTATATGTTCGGCAAACTAGATAAATAAGAAGTGGGGTCGTATCTGAAATTGGAGCTTGATACTTTCAATTGTGGATAAGAGTAGGTGGCACAACTGCGGCTCAAGCTTAAGAGAATAGTTCCCCATTGCACTGGATATTATATACCCATGAGAACAGTTCATGATTGATGGATCCTCCATGGTATACAGTGACTGTGAAGAAACTTCTAAAGGAACAGAGTACACTGCATGTAAAACAATTATTGGGCTATAGATGCAGGGTTGTTGAATGAAACGCGTTTGGCTGTGAAGGGAGCAAAGTGTGAAGCCTTCAATGACTACCACAAGCAAATTTTGTCGAGAAATCTTTCACAAAACCAAAAGGAACTCTGCTCGTATCTAAAGCCTGTTAGTAGCACTAAAGTTGGCATGTGGTCACTCAGAGAAGAGACAAAACTAAACCTGAGGGTACCAAAGCATAAGCAGAGAAACTTAATCCAGCTTTCAAATGCTCCTTTTCAATAGACTTCTTGTACCGCTGGAAAAACATCTGAGACAGGTGTTAATATTAGTGGCGCTGAGAAACAACTGGAAATGTTAAAACTGAACAGAGCTCTGGAGCCAGATGGACTCCTCCCCAGATTTCGGCTGAGTTAACCGATCTTTTATTGGATTCTTGGAACACAGCTCTTATAAGATGAGATGGAATACTTATGTTTTTTTTAATATTTCCCGCAGTTTGTCTCGATTTATTTTATCAAACTCCTTATCGTAGTCAATGAAGGCAACAACAGTTGCTAAATTGAATTCACGATGTTCTTCTAATAGTTGAGTCATGATGAAGACACCGTCTGAGCATGACCTGCCACTTCGAAAACCATGTTCGACATCACACAATACAGGTTCAGCGATTGGCAGTAGTTGTTTTGTTAAAATAATATCATCCTATTTGTAACATGAATCCAGGCTATTTCCTATCTTATAAATTGGGCGTATCTGGGCTGTATTCCATTCTTCGGGTTTATAACCACTTTGCCAGCACATATTCATAAAATTGAGTATTCTTATTTTATCATACATATGGTGCATATTTTATCTGTTCTAAATTGATTTTATCGCACCCAGAGTTTTCCTGTTCTTGCAAGACGTTATTGCATCTTGTAGTTCCTCCAACGTCATTAAGTCTACGTTTCTATCTGCTTCACACCGAACCATCTGTGAATCCTGCAAATCCATCCAGTATGTTTTACAGTATTTTAGCCAATTATATTCAGATATTGTGTTTATTTGCGGACTGTCCTTATGTTATCTGTATAACGCTTCATTATTTTGTGTGCTCAGTTTTCTCTTACTTTTACAACAAGGTTGAGGTTACGGATATGAAAGTAGCTAGGATGATTGCAGGTACTAGTAGATGGGAACAATGGAAGGAGGGTGCCCACAATGAGGAAATCAAAGAAAAACTGGGGATGAACTCTATAGATGTAGCAGTCAGGGCGAACACGCTTAGATGGTGGGGTCATGATACACGCATGGGAGAAGCAAGGTTACCCAAGAGACTCGTGGGTTCAGCGGTAGAAGGTAGGAGGAGTCGGGGCAGACCAAGGAGAAGGTACCTGGATTCGGTTAAGAATGATTTTGAAGTAATAGGTTTAACATCAGAAGAGGCACCAATGTTAGCACTGAATAGGGGATCATGGAGGAATTTCATAAGGGGGCTGTGCTCCAGACTGAACGCTGAAAGGCATAATCAGTCTTAAATGATGATGATGATGATGATGATATATATCGACGATGTAACTAAAACGATGATACAGATAATAACTAGTAAAAGATTTTAAAATAAACTATTTTCACGTTAGTACACAACTTTTTGCTGACGACCTCGTAAATGTTAGCAAGAATAAAAATGAGAAACAAGAAACTCTCTTTAATTTAAGCAAAACAGTCAGAGAACACAAACCCAAAATCTCCATCATAAAGATAGAATGAATCGTACTTTTTAGGACACCAGCCTATGTGAGGTAAGACTGACCAGCATATCGTAGAGAGTTAATGCATTTAAATATTTATGGTTCAGTATTACATAGAAGGGAAACAATGAATTTCTACGAGGCTATGGCTATACCATCACTGCTATATGGATGAACTGGACACCCAAGATGAGAGCTGAAAAGAGTATACAGACATGTGGAATGGATTTCCTTAGATACGTGGCTGGGTACATATCGATGGGTAAAAAGAGATACGATGACATCTGAGGTGAACTGAAAATGCTAAATATAATTGACAAAATAAAACAATATCAGTTATGATGGAAAGACCACATAGACCACGTGCCAGATGCAAGAGTCCCTAAAGCCATAAAAACAATAAAAACCAAAGGCAAAATACCTGTCGGAAGACCAATGAAGAGATACCCTGACCAGTTTTGAAACAGACAGAACAGACCATAAGGCCGAATCCTTCACATAGGTGATGATGATGATAGCAATGAATTTCTGAAATAAAACATATAAAGTATCTCGAACAGAATAAGCTCCTCCAAGCCGGCCAGCACTGACTGCGAAAACGTAAAGCATGTGACACCCAACTGGAACTTTTCGCACATGTGATACTAAAAGCAATGGATCAAGGCAGTCAGAAAGATGCAGTATACTTCGATTTCCGAAAATCTACTACCGCATCTAGGCTTATTATTAGAAGTACGATCATATGGGGTGTCAACCGAAAGTCGTGAATGGGTAGAGGATTTTTTAGCAGGAAGAACGCAGTTAGTTATCTTGGTGATATACAAATGTTGAAGTAACGACGGCACGGCTAAGGGAGGTGTTTTGGGACCATAGCCGTTCATATTGTACTCATATGTTTGTGACCTTGCGGACAGTACCAACAATAACTTCAGGCTTTCTGCAAACGATGCAGTTATCTACGAGATGACGAAATACTGTCTGAAAGGAGCTGCTCAAATATGTAATCTGATCTTGATAAGATTTAAAACGGTGCCAAGATTGGAAACTTTCTTTGAATGTTCAGAATTATAAAACTGTGCTGTTCACAAAACGAAAGACCATAGAATCCTATGACTGTAATATCAATGAGTCACAGCTGGAATCAGCAAAGTCACACAAATACTTGGATGCAGCAATTTAAGGGATGTGGAAGGGAACGCCCACTTAGTCTCACCCGTTGGTACGGCAAGCCGTAGGCTATGGTTCACTGGTAGAACGCTAGCGAAATGCTACCAGTCTACCATGGAGACTTGATATTTAGCACACGTTCAATGCATCATAGAATATTGCCCAAACACGTGGGGCCCATACCAAATAAGTCCAACGAGGGACATTGAACAGATACAAAGAAGGGAAACACAAATAGTCACAGGCGTCGGGTTCACGGGAGAACGTCATGAAGATGCTGAAAGAAGTTAACTGACAGGCAATGGAAGGTAGGCAGAAACTATCCCGAAATAACCTACTTAAAAGCTTTCTGGAAACACCCACGTATCTCTCCCACATGGATCTTGAAGACAGGATCTGACAGCATGTGGCACGCACAGAAGCATTTAAGCAACCATTCGTTGTACGATCCATACGAGAATAGGACATGACCCAGCCCTAATAACTGGAACAACAGGACGTACCCTTTGCCACGCACTTGACAGTCGTGTGCGGAATACAGATTTATATACAGACGTAGACGTATAAACGCTTTAATTAAACAATAGTAAGCCAAAGGAATTAGTGTACAATAAACCTAGTGTAGATATGCCCATATTTCAAATGTTACTGAGTTAAACCAACTACTGTCTCTACTTGATTAACTAACCGTTCCCATGCCATACTTCTTTATCGAAATAGATCATTTATGCATCCATCGCTGTCATTAAAAACTGTTGCTCAGAACCGTGTATGTGTCCTTGTAACGTCTGAAAAAAGTATTAAAAACTGTGAGTGGAGCACTTCACTATGAGTAATTCTTGAACTGCAACATTTCACTATGAAATATCAAATAAAGAGCAGAGGAGAATCCCACATCAAGTTTTTAGGAAATAGCTTAACAGTACACATGAAAAATATGTTTCTTCAACTTTTCAATTATTACACATTACATTTAATTCGTAGAAAAGAATGGGGAAGATCCACTCTTAAGCCAAGTTCCTGCAGATGGGACAACCAAAACTAAACAATGACTAAACATTGTGACAATAGTATGCTTTGATAGATTTCTTGATAGCTACATGTTACATGTATTGTATGGACGAGTCTTTTACCGAAGTAAAGTGGAGAGAGTCAATCTACAGGATAATTATGAGCCATATGTGTTAACATTAGTAAACACATTACTTTCTAGTTCTACTCATGCAATTGCACTTAACATATTTTCTTCTTTTGAAACAGGCTACCAGTTCTTAAACAGAAATTCGTCTATGTTACAGAAAGAGTTGTCCAGGAGAAACGATTTTAGGTTACATTTAAAATTTACTTTACTACCTGTTACACATTTTTCCTTATTGGGCAAATGATCAAAGATTTGTGTTTCTGCATATTAGACTCCTTTCTGAGGCACGAAAGCTTTAACAATGTGTTTTCTCCTCTATCGTTAAAGGTATGTACCTCACAGTTCTTCTAAACTGTGAAGAATTACTTGTGGCGAATTTAATTTAGCGTACATACGTATTTACTTAAAATGTCGACCTTATTGAAGAGGCATGTATATGACGTCAGTGGGTGAACTTCATATATTATTCTTACTGCTCGTTTTTTTCTGTCAAGAATATCGTTCTAAGTGGTGAGCTACCCCAGAAACCTAACCATAATACATTATTGAGTGAAAATACGAAAAATATGTCAGGAGTTTGATCCGCTGTTTTCCAAGATTAACAATTATACAAACAGCGGAAGTAATATTTGCTCCGTGGTAACATCAAGCACCGGCACGTCGGCCTGGAACGACACGAGAGAGAGGGCTGAGAGACGACATCAGCCAATAGAACGCTGACTAGGATGACACCACGACAGGAACAGACCGTATACCAGTAGAACACTAGGGCCGCCCCGCCAAGACTCGGCCGCACTAGAAGAGAAGCCGTGACTTGTGAACAACATTATTGACTTGCATGGAAATTGTATACATCGAAGGACATTGGTTATTTGCATGACGCCAATTGCTTGCGTCACCTCATTGTAAAAAGATAAAGTTAAGTATTGTCAATTTAATTTATTGCAATAAACTCAATTAATAAGGTTTAATTGAACTGTTGTCTAGTTATTCGAGAAGACAGCTTCCTAGGCACCCTGTATTAGACGAGTGGACTGGACACGAAAATACTGACCTGAATTGTTTGAGAATCTCAGCAATATTATCCTTCCAATTCAATCTTCCGTCAATGTGTACACCCAAAAGTCTTGAGCTTTATACCCTATTCACTGTCTATGTTCACGTGCCTGATAAATTGTTCGCATGTTTATATTTGTTGTAAAAAACTCAATATTGTGTTATTGAGGGTATTTTTTTGTCTGTCGTTGCAACTAGAAAAATGAGTGACATTTTCGCCAGATGCGTTTCGCTTTATCGAGGTAAAGCACCATCAGTGGTCTGTAATTAACTTATTTACATTTTGATTTGCTTTTAGATACAAAAACAGTTCGTTAAGGAAAGGTTGGTTTGTCCTTATGGTGATTATTCGGCTGTTTTCTCACCTACATCAGGAAATGCGGTCTGCTGGCCCATCGATGTTTTTCTGTTTTTGACACTTAATTTTCGTCTAATTTTTAGATGTTCTGCAGCACAATGCATTTCGCACACCACACTTTTATGAGCACCACTGTTTTCTGTTTCTTTTTGCGCTTCAAGCATGTGGTGTTGTTTGTGTTTTATAGTGTTGCCAACATAACAATTCCACTACTCTGTCTTTCATCTATATTATTTTTGATCTACATTCTTGTATGTGTGTAATTCCATTCAGAGACTTTTATGTGTATGTTCTGCGTATTTATGTACTGTGTAGAGCAGAGAAACAATAGCGATGTAGAGCTCTTCTTTTTTCTTTAGGGAGGGGGAATCTATGATGAGTGGACATAAGCTTATAGCAGTGTGATGGAGTGTGAGTTAGAGGAGAAGGTGAGGAGTGAGAAGGGAAATGAAACTTCTCGCTCCTCACATTCTTCTCTAACACTTACTTCATCACACTGCTATATGCTTATGTCCAATCATCATAGTTTCCACTGCCCTAAAAAAAAACCTCTGCATCGCTATTGCTTCTCTACAAAGTACATAAATACATAGAAACATAATTAAATAGAATTACACATGCAACAATCTAAATAAAAAAAAGTTGTAGGTCAAAGACAGAGTAGTGAAAGGTTATGTTGGCAACACTACAAAACGCAAACAACAACAGATATTTGAAGTACAAAAAGGAACAGAATACAGTGGTGTACATAGAAGTGTGGTGTGCGAAATGCATAGTGCTGCAGAACATATAAAAATTATACGAAAATATGAGTGTCAAAAACAGAAAAACATCGATGTGCTAGCAGACAGCATTTTCCGATGTAAGCGAGAAATCAGCCGAAAAACCACCCTAAGTATAAGACTATTCTTAACGAACTGTTTTTCGATCTAAAAAGCAAATCAGAATGCAAATAATTTAATTGCAGACCATTGGTGATGTTTTACCGCAATAAAGCGAAACGTGTATGGTGAAAAAGTCACGCATTTTTCTGGTTGCAACGGCAGACTAAAAATACCCTCAAGAATTATAAAGCAACTACGGACACTAAGGCCACACAAATGCAGAGTTCAATATTGTGTGTTTGTCAAAATTTTGGGACAGTGATGTTTGAGTGCCTGCCATAAGCTGTTTGTGTTGTGAACACGACCTCTTGCTCATCAGGTGCTCCATGGGTATGGAGATTAGACTGATGCTGAAAATCTTAATAGCCTAAAATATCAAAATTACATTGTACTTCAAATATTGTGCCAATGTTTTGTAACAATATATTTTATATTCACACTTTAGTTTTTGGGTTGTGGATATATCCTGTGCCCATTCAGAATACGAGAAAGTTGAATGTAGAACATTACTGGTTTCCACAGTTGCAGCAGAAATATCATTCCAGATCTTTTTTAAGACCTAGTCACGATTAGCGAGTGTGTACTCCACCTTCACTTGAATATGCATTCAACATGAATATTAAACAAACCTCTTCCTCCCTCTCGCTGTGAAAGCCTTGCCTTCTATTTGTCTGATGTCCAACTGATCCTCCCAGTGGCAACAGGTAGCAGAAGGAACAGGCCTAGAACTAAGTCTGACAGTTTTGTGGTGAATGTCAAAAATAAGTTTGACCTGTTGCTTCAGTTAGAAACTGATGAGCCGCAAGCAGAGGTAGGTGTAGACAGGACACAACAAACTTTCAATAGGAAATTGAAAAAGAATGTAGGAAAGTCATTGAAAAGGAAGAAAGTTTTGTTGTTAGGCAGTTCTCATGCCAGAGGTGTAGGCCAACTTCTGCAGGAGGAATTAGGACCAGAATACCAGGTCACAAATTTTTTCAAACCAAGTGCTAGTCTGGATCAGGTGACAGAGGATTTAGGTTCACTCTGTAAAGGATTTACCAGGGAAGACACCGTGGTTATTGTGGGAGGGCCAGGGAACAGCATCGACAGAGATCCTGGGTACAGTATAGAGTGTGACCTGGTAAAGATTGCGTCGGCATCGAGACACACCAATGTTGAATTTGTATCTGTCCTGAGACGCCATGACCGGCCTCATTTGAACTCTTCTGTTAGGAGAGTTAATTTGGAGTTGGAACGGCTGCTTGGGTCAGGTGCGGGGGCTCATATTGGTGTGGTTCCTGTTGATGATCTCAGTAGGTGGGACTATACCAGGCACGGCCTACATCTCAACAGGAAAGGGAAGGGGAAACTGGCTGGGGTAATAGCAGGAAATTTAAGGTGGGGAGGCACTGCCATGAATGGTAAAATACCAGTGGTTACAGGTGTTGGAGCAGCACCTTTTTTAGGATAGGTAAGACAGAAAGATGTCAAGTTCTACGAGAGGTCAGGATTGAAACAAATCTTCAGTTTAGGAAAGAAATTAAACAGCACAATTCTAGCACATTGGATCACCAATCACAGCTATCAATTATAAATTTTCACCAATCACCAGAAATTTTATCTCCACCAAGTTGTATCTCAGTCCTAGGTAACTGCATTGATGAATTAAAGTCACCCAACCCAGTTGACATAATCTGCCTCTCTGAACACCATGTGACCACTGGTATAGGAACTAGGCCTGAGCGCAATGAGAAACTCAGACAGGAGAGTACTGCAAATGTTAGAATAAGGAAAGGTTCTCAGAAAAGTATAATTAAAAATAATGTAAGTATATTTCATCAAAATATTGGGAGTTTAAAGAATAAAGTAGATGAGCTTCTGGTTTGTTTAGAAGATTTAGAAGCTGAGAATGAAATAGATGTACTATGCCTGTCTGAGCATCACATTGTTACTGATATGGATAAGGTAAATGTAAGTGGATATAAGCTCTCTGCACATGTAATGAGAGAAAATATGGAGAAAGGAGGAAATGCCATATATGTCAAAAGTTATCATTGTGCAAAAAGTATAGAAACAAAAAAGTTTTGTGTAGAGAAACATATAGAAGCATGTGCCTGTGAGCTTAAATTAAATAAAGGCACATTTATAATTGTAACTGTATATAGGTCCCCATCAGGAAATTTTCATCTATTTCTGAAAAATTTGGACTCCTTGTTGTGCTATCTGTCAGACAGGGGGAAGCAGATTATTATTTGTGGGGACTTCAATGTAGATTCTCTGAAAGAGGGTAATAGGAAAAATGACCTTTAAGTATTACTCGGTTCTTTCAATTTGACACCCGTTATTGATTTTCCTACTCGGGTGGTAAAGGATAGCAGCTCACTGATAGATAACTTCTTTATAGACCAAGATAAGTTTAACCAGATAAATGCTCAGCCTGTTGAGAATGGTCTTTCTGATCATGGTGCACAGCTAGTTACAATATATGACATAGCTCCATTCATCAATACTAAACAGTCCTCCAAAGTAGTACGTTCAGTCAATGATTTAACAATTGCAAATTTCAGGGAAAGCCTACAGCAGATAGACTGGGATGAGGTGTACCATGAACCTGATGCAAATTTAAAATATAATTTATTTCATGACATTTTTGTAAATGCATTTGAAAACTGCTTCCCCAAGAAAATAGTTAAATATACTCGTAAGAAACCTTGTAACAAACCATGGCTTACTAAGGGTATAAAAATATCTTGTAACCGGAAAAGGGAAATGTATCCGACAGCAAGAAAGAGTAGTGACCCGGAAACTATCAAAAATTATAAAAACTACTGTGTTATATTAAGAAAAGTTATTAAAAAATCCAGGAGTATGTGCATCATGTCTGAAATCAGCAACTCTGATAATAAAATTAAAACAATTTGGAATATTATTAAAAGAGAAACAGGTCAACCAAGAGCAGAGGAAGACAGTATTACCATCAAATTGAATGAAAACTTTACGAACAAAAAGTCAGAAGTTGAAAATATTTTTAATAATCATTTTCTAAATGTTGTGGATATAGTAGGATCCAGGTGTTCATTAGAAGATGCTAGGCTGTTAATGGAAGAGGCCATACCTATGCAATTTGATACAATTGAAATCTCACCCACTTCTCCCTCTGAAATTAGGAAAATAATAAACTTGCTTAAAAGCAAAAACTCACATGGAATTGATGGCATTTCCAGCAAAATACTAAAAGCTTGTTCTCAACAGATAAGTAAGATTCTCAGCCACCTGTGTAATAGCTCTCTGGAACAGGGCATTTTCCCTGATAGACTGAAATATGCTATTGTTATACCTTTGCATAAAAAGGGGGATAGATCTGATGTCAACAATTACCGTCCAATCTCCCTTCTAACAGCTTTATCCAAAATTTTTGAGAAAGTAATGTATTCAAGAGTAGCTTCACATATCTGTAAAAATGAAGTACTAACAAAATGTCAGTTTGGTTTCCAGAAAGGTTTTTCAACAGAAAATGCCATATATGCTTTCACCAGTCAAATTTTGAATGATCTGAATAACCGAACACCCCCCATTGGGATTTTTTGTGATCTCTCAAAGGCTCTTGATTGTGTAAATCATGAAATTCTGCTAGACAAGCTCAAGTATTGTGGCATGAGTGGGACAGTGCACAAATGGTTTAATTCGTACCTAACTGGAAGAGTGCAGAAAGTTGAAATAAGTAGTTCTCGTAACATGCAAAGATCAGCACATTCCTCAAACTGGGGAACTATCAAGAATGGGGTTCCACAAGGGTCAGTCTTGGGTCCTTTGTTGTTCTTATTATATATTAATGACTTGCCATTCTATATTCATGAAGAGGCAAAGTTAGTTCTCTTTGCTGATGATACAAGTATAGTAATCACGCCTGACAAACAAGAATTAACTGATGAAATTGTCAATACTGTCTTTCAGAAAATTACTAAGTGGTTCCTTGTAAACGGACTCTCACTGAATTTTGATAAGACACAGTACATACAGTTCTGTACAGTGAATGGTATGACGCCATTAATAAATATAGACCTTAATCAGAAGCATATAGCTAAGGTAGAATATTCCAAATTTTGATGAGAGATTAAATTGGAAGAAACACATTGATGATCTGCTGAAACGTTTGAGTTCAGCTACTTATGCAATAAGGGTCATTGCAAATTTTGGTGATAAACATCTTAGTAAATTAGCTTACTACGCCTATTTTCACTCATTGCTTTCATATGGCATCATATTTTGGGGTAATTCATCACTGAGGAATAAAGTATTTATTGCACAAAAGCATGTAATCAGAATAATAGCTGGAGTCCAACCAAGATCATCCTGCAGACATTTATTTAAGGATCTAGGGATATTCACAGTAGCTTCTCAGTATATATATTCTCTTATGAAATTTGTTATTAACAACCAAACCCAATTCAAAAGTAATAGCAGTGTGCATAACTACAATACTAGGAGAAAGGATGATCTTCACTATTCAAGATTAAATCTAACTTTGGCACAGAAAGGGGTGAATTATACTGGCACTGAAGTCTTTGGTCACTTACCAAATAGTATCAAAAGTCTGACAGATAACCAACAAGTATTTAAGAAGAAATTAAAAGAATTTCTGAATGACAACTCCTTCTACTCCATAGAGGAATTTTTAGATATAAATTAAGGAAAAAAAAAAAAGAAAAAAAATATTTAAAAAAATAAAAAAAAAAATAAAGTTGTTATATTAACTTAAGTATGTTGTTAAATTAACCTAATTATGTCATGTATTGGAAAATTTGACTCGTTCCACATCATTACGAAATATCGTATTCATGATCCATGGAACTAGTATTAATCTAATCTAATCTAATCTAATCTAACCTCCTCCCTATGCTCTACATTTCTTCATCTCCTCCTCAACCTCTCTTTGCCCATTTCCTCCACCCCCTTTCTCTCTCCATATATTGCCCCTCACTCTCACCATATCTTCCACCTCTCTCTCTTGCTTTCCCATCTACCCACTACATCTCTACAGTTTCCATCTGCCTCATGCCTCTACCCCTCCTCCCCTCTCTCTTTTTCATTTCTTCCTTCCCTTCACTCTATCCATCGCAATCTCTGTCCATCCCAGCCTGTCCACAGCAATACTCATCAGAAGGTGTAGGTCTAGCCAGAAAATAATTTACTGCTCCTGATGTACAAGCTACTGTGCAAAGAGGTTGATAAAGCAGGCCAATATTACTCCAACACAATACACCTGTCATCCACGGTAGCCTACAGATTGCGCCAATTAAACCGTTTCTTTCACCTGAAAGGAAGGCTGTACTGTAAAGCAAGTTGAACTGGCGGCCTGATACAGTTGCCCCCCACCATTCCTGACATGTAGGGTGACCTGTATGCCAGGGGCCGGAAAACGCGCGTTTCTGCCTGTATCACCATTCGCATTGGAGCTAGGAGGCTGCATACACTGATGTGCTGATACTTTTGAGGCCTGCTATTTCTGTGCAAAATTTTGTTGAAACCAATCCAGGTTTGGAAGGAGATCCCAGATATACATGTATACATACAAACTCCCTTACTCTGTTCTTCATTTACGTAACAGATATATCAAATTTCAGTTTGACATGAACCAGCATTTGATAAAAAGTGATATGGTATTGAATTATCAGTTGTGGGTCTCTCCTCACACACTAAGTAGCCCTCTCGATCTTCAATGTCTTTTGTATCTTGCTTAGAGAACTTACGTGTTACTGATCGGAAGTGATATATGCATTCTTCTCCATCTTAAAACCACTGTCACTTAAAACTGGAGCAAATAATTCTCTCTTTATTTTCACTGTTTGTATGTAGGCTTTAATTCTTAACTGATCCTACAAAGAACTGATGTATACTTGGATGTGGGACCTTTGGAAAAAGTACTCCAACGCTGAAATCCCCATGTTGGCCCTTTGTTTCCTCAGCCTGCCCTGCCTTATTGGAGAATGTAAACCGGTCATTAAATAAATACAAGAAAGTTTGCTGTTGCAATGGTCTTCCTAACTAGGAGGCTAATTTATAGTTGCAAGAGTTCAGGTCTAACTAAGCAACTGAACGAGGTAAACTTTAATTTTGAAAAAAATAATTTACATAGAAATTAGGTATGTTGGTTTAGCACAAGGTGACACGGAATCTTCTGAGAGGTACACACAGAGGTTCGATTATGGTTCAGCCACCAAACCCAATTATCTTATTAATCTTTTAATAAATACTACTCTTCATCATCATCATCTGCGGAACCAAACACGTTGTTGAGTGATCGTTTCATTTAGATTTCTTGATACATTGCGGTTTGTTGCGATACAAATTCATCGTGGTCTTGCACATCTTTCTACGACATGTACCTGCCTTCATTAGTTCGTGGTCTAGGTCTTTACTAAGTACTTCGAATCAGCTGGTTTCTACTAACGCCAGTCTTGTTACTTCTTGTTATTTCTCCATTGTTTTCTGGACAATGCTCAGTTTTTCGTTTTCGTATCAAACGTCCATGTGCCGCAGTACCACAAATCGTAAAAAATGATTAAAATCTCGGTTCATTAATCATTGACCCTGCCATCGTTGACAGGTAAAAGCAGAGTCGAAACCATCGGGCAGTCCATTTCGGCAGTCTGTCTCTGAGAGCTACGTATCATTCTGTCAGCCAGCACTGCACTTGATTGTTATCAGGCTGTAAAGGGGAATTATGGCCATTCTAATACTTACTTTGTACATTCTTCAACAGCCTCCTGAACGTATCGGACGTGGCTGCTGATAAATACTTTTGTTTGTAAAACTTTTGCGTTGGGCAGGAATATTGCAATCCAACACTGAAGAAGAGGCTCTTGTTTGGTTAACATCTTGATACAACCGTAAGTAAACGTTTAGTGTTCGTTAAATTATAGACTGAAATATTACTCTCGTAATTAAGATGAAAATACCATTTCCTTGGTGTTTGTGTTTTACCACTTAGACAACTTGCAAAATTCCTGTTTTTAAGGATACGATTCTATTTACACATTACTGTGAAAGTTCTTCCCCGTTTTTTTTTAAATAATATCGTTACGCTACTAACAAAAATTCCATTACCCTCCGATCTAAAACATAACATTGTCACTTATATAAGTTCGCAGCCTTTGTTTATTTCATCTCCGTGCTGTTCCTTCGCAGAGTGCACCGTTAGCCTTCAACTTCTCTGAATCCGGCGTTTCGTGATGTATTCATCGTCTGCGCATCAGAGCTGCCCTCAGTCGACAAAAAAAATTTGGAAATTTTGGAAATTTATGGTAAGTTCCTACGGGATCAACCTGCTAAGTCATCGATCCCTAGGCTTACACACTAATTAATCTAACATGAACTAACTTAGGCTAAGGACAACACACACACACACCCATGCCCGAGGGAGGACTCATACCTCGGACGGGGGGAGCTGTTCGGGCCGTGGCAAGGCGCCTAAGATTACACGGAAAGTCGACAAATATGGTAAATGTGTTTCGACACCGTTCAGAGTACACAGATTTTGCTCAGATCCGCATTCTTCTTTTAAAAGAAAAATGTTTTAGATTCTTAATTGCAGCCGGCCCGACTGGCCGAGCGGTTCTAGGCGTTACAGTCTGGAACCGCGTGACCGCTACGGTCGCAGGTTCTAATCCTGCCTCGGGCATGGATGTGTGTGATGTCCTTAGGTTAGTTAGGTTTAAGTAGTTCTAAGTTCTAGGGGAGTTATGACCTCAGAAGTTAAGTCCCATAGTGCTCAGAGCCATTTGAACTATTTTTTTTCTTAATTGCGCACTGACATACATTCGTTACTTCTTCTAAAGAGAGATAAAAAGTGGAAAAAAACAAAAGGAACGAAAATTTTTACATAATAGTTACGCGCGTCAGGAAAAATCATGACCTGATAACAGCCGTAAGTTAAAACTGATAATCACTCTGATTGAGCTCTTTCAAATTTAGACGTACAGGAAACTTTGTTTTGAAAAGTCTTCTTAGGTAACCAATAGCACTCGAATGTCGAATCATTTTTATCCTTTCTTTTGGTCATCATAATTCCATTTCATTAGCTATTAATTTTGTGATTTGTAAAGTTGATGAGTAACTGTAAGTTTTCAGAGATAATTTCTGTGATCGAAGAAATTATTTCAGACAAGGAAAACAGGACAAGGTATAATTTCATGGGTTATGGTACAACAGAAACGGCTACATTTTGGGAAGAGGTTGATGGCAGAAAAGCAGTGATTCAATGCGCTACGAGTTGTAGGTGTGAAAGACTGTTCTCGATTGAGGTAGTAGTTAAGTCAAGATCAAGTTACGCATAAACATTGTCAAGCGTCCCATTGACACGACAAAATATTGTCTTATAAAATTTTACAAATAATTGTGTTACCTTCTTGGTAGTTACATGCTAAATATTGTTTTAGGGAACTGACTTCATGGATAACGGTGTCAGAAAGCCTGGGAACCACAATTCTAAAACAACTTGTTCACTCTGCCTTGCGAAGTAGGTATCTTAAAAAAACACTCATTCGACCGATATCGAATATTTCTCCTCACTCTGGTGCCAGTAGGTACCACAAGGGATTCAATGAGAAAAGAGTGAATATTCAAGTAAGAATATGGCATATCCTCACATGTTCGTGAAGTAACTGCGAACGTGTGACGGAGATGCTGTTGCATTTCCTGTGGTAGACAGGGGCTGTGCATCACGGTGTGGTTTTCAGTTCAAATCCTGTGAGCGTACTTTCCTAGAAGAGCAACCAGTTCATTAATTTTTCTTGGTAAAGGACCATCGTAAGATCTGAGTTCACTTGGGAAGTTTACCGTTATACTCATTGTTCCAGTACACCATTCGCGATTGTAAAGGGACGAAGGGAAGTGACAGTGGAGCACAAATTACCCTCCATTACATACGGTTACGCAGGTTGTGGAATACAGATGAAGGTGCACAACATGAGTCACGCTGATTCTCCAACGCTTTTTGTGTATAAGAGAGTGTAACTGAAGTTTCATAAACTTTTTTATTCCATTTTGAAATGATAGCATTGTGTTTATGTGTACTGTAGTCTTTTTCTGGAATTTCAAAAACAAAAAAACTATAGAAAACTAAAGTTAGAGGAAATGTGAGAAAGTGTTGTAAGCTACAACATGGTCTGATGGTTCTGGCTAATATCGCTGATATCAGCAGTTTCTGGGGTCAGCGTAAGCAGCGTATCACCAGGAAGTCAAACCCGCATATTGGCCAATTTTTAGGATAGGACGTAAACTGGTCTGCAAAATTGGCAGGACAAGCCGTGAAATTGACAAATTGGTGGATGAGACAAAGACACAGGTCTACCAGTGAAAAAGAAATTGAACACTATATGCAGATGTGTACCTGTCTGCTGTGTAAATGCGTTCATTCTTGCAGAAAAAGATGTGGCAGATGTAACCACAAATTGTAAATGATTAGCTGGCTGAGGATAAGTGTAAGTCTTCCCGAGCAAGAGCCAATCACAATGGAGCCAATCATAGTTTAGCCCGTACTCAAAAGTATCCGAACCTTCTGAACTACTTATCAACCGTGCACAGTAGCTTCCGGCCAATAGCCACTGGGCTCCACTACTCTTGTGCTTTAACTCCCCATTCTAGACCTGTGCTCTGCAGTGAAAAGATTAGGGCGTATTACAAATTACTTATATTTTTCTGTGTCAGTTACATGAGTTTTGTCTCTCGTTATAGTGACAAGACAATTAGCAGCAAAGTTTAATATTGTTGCAGATATTACGAGACAGGACACTTTGACAGTATAAATTAATGACGCTAAAATATCATCTTCTGCAAACTGTGGTAAATATGAACGTAAGATACCTTGAAATTTCCGAATAAGACGTTATGGTAAAGCCCGCAAAAAATGTTAGAAACCTAGGCAAATTGTCTATGTGTGAGACAGCGTGCTATTCCTCTTAAAATGATAACAAGTATTGACGTAATTAGTAGTTGCCTTCAGAATCTGAATCTTAATTAACGCAATCAGCTGCAAAGTCTGGGAATTTTCCATAATTTGCTATAACTTCAGCTGATTTCTTACACAAATTTTCACTCTAAGCACGAGACCGAAATCATTGCTACGAAGAAACACGGCTTGCACAGCGTTCATTGCGCTTTTACATGTTTTCATTAAATATTAAAGTAAACTTGCATTTTTTGGAAGTCTTAGCCTATCCCGAGAAAAGAGCACACACATTTCTACCGATTCGATAATTGTGAAAGTATTGGCTCTGTGACCAAGTACTCTTTCAGTCCCCAACTTATCGAGGCAATGGAATATGAAATGGCAGCTGGATCCCACATTTACACACTGATGAGTAGGGGAAGAACCTACAGCTGCACAATAGATTCTACTCAGCGAAACTTGATACCTTGAGTATGCATGTGTTAACGTGCTGTACGGTTTCAAGCAAATGTCTAGCATTTTCCAAATATTGTCTCATTTATTACTCTTGGTAGTCATCTGGAAGTATCTATCTGTTACATGGTATTTTCTGCTCAGTATCTCGTTCTTCTGAGGTCTTCTATACCCAGTAAGATGTTAACAACATCATATTGGGGTTGAAGCTCTTTTTTCCATGTTTGCTTTAACAGTACGTATGTTTTTGGTTAGGGTCCGCCTTTAGCAAAACACAATTTTGTTTTTTAACCCAAAACATGTTTCACTGCAGTGGCAGCATCTTCAGTGGGTTTTTATTTTTCATCTTTTTACCATATGGTGTAGTTTTTCTGGTGTGTTCTGTTTGTACAGTGACTGTTTTGTTCGGCAGTTTGTCATCTGCAACCACTTACTTGTTGTGAAGGGGGTTCGATGCACCTTCTGCCAGACACTTAAGAGTGACAGATATGGATGTACGCCGGCCGGTGTGGCCGAGCGGTTCTAGGCGCTTCAGTTCGGAACCGCGCGACTGCTACGGTCGCAGGTTCGAACCCTGCCTCGGGCATGGATGTGTGTGATGTCCTTAGGTTAGTTAGGTTCAAGTAGTTCTACGTTCTAGGGGACTGATGACCTCAGAAGTTAAGTCCCATAGTGCTCAGAGCCATTTGAACCATATGGATGTACATGTGTAATTTATATTAATTAAGATACGAAACTAGAAGGCAGACATTAATTATGGTAGTACTGGCTACCATTTTTAGGTGGCATAGCATCGTATCACAGATACAGTTCGCCTAGAGGACTAGCATTTTTGTAGGATGTGCCATGACATTCACTGAAATGGCAAAGAATCTTACGTTAATGTCTCCGACCACTGCGCAGAGTGTATGATGTCATTAATTCTTACTGACTAAGTGTCTTACCATATAATACATGAAACCATTTTTTGAACTCTGTACATTTTTAACGCTCTCTTCTCTCTACAGCAAATAACAAAAATCACCTAATTGATATAATAATGTGATCAATTTGTTGTAACTAATGCTCCCTCCTGATCCCCTCCCTAGAGAACACAGGCCTAGAATGGAGAACAAAATGCCTCAGAGCGGTGGACCCCATTAGATATTGGCTGAGAGCAACAGTGTTTGATAAGTAATTTAGTATTTTCGGATCCTTTTGAGTACACAGATACACTGTGATTGACGTTTACTCTAGAGTGGTGGTAGGGGCGAAGGGCAGGATTAGACCTAAACTTAACGTCTGGCATTTAGTTCTTCATAATGTATGCTTACATCTTCGTAGCACACACAGTGCAAGAATGAACGCATTTAAACAGCAGGCTGATACATATCTGCATGAAGTGTTCAAATACTTTTGTGAGGTAGATGTGAATTTTGAAATGTCTTACCAGTTTGCTAATTTCATGGCCTGTCCTGCCAATCTGAAAATTTTATGGCAATTTCACGACTTATCCTGCTAGCTTGCCAATTTGACAGCCATTTGCCTGTTTCTGGATTTAATGTTCTACCAACTTGCTGATTTCACAGGCAGTTTTACCAATTTCTGGATTTGATGTCCCATTAAATTTCCAAGCCCCTACCAATTTTACAAATTTAGGTACTTCATGTCTAACCGTCTCACCAATTTTTACAACCAATACGCCAATTTTATAATTTTCCAGAATAATTGTTCCACCAGTTTGCTAATTGTAAAGTGAACACTTGTTCACCCGCTGCTTGAATACTGCTCACCGGTGTGGGATCCGTACCAGATAGGGTTGATAGAAGAGATGATCCAACGGAGAACAGCGCGTTTCGTTACAGGACCATTCAGTAATCACGAAAGTGTTACGGAGATTACAGATAAACTCCAGTGGAAGGCACTGCAAGAGAGACGCTCAGTAGCTCGGTAAGGGCTGTTGAAGTTTCGAGAACATACCTTCACCGGGGAGTCAAGCAGTATATTGCTCCCTCCTATGTATATCTCGCGAAGAGACCGTGAGGATAAAATCAGAGAGATTAGAGCCCACACAGAGGCATACTTACAATCTTTCTTTCTACTAACAACACGAGACTGGAGTGGAAGGGAGAACCGATAGAGGTACTCAAAATACACTCCGTCACACACCGTCAGGTGGCTTGCGGAGTACGGATGTAGATGTAGACGAATAGTGATTATTTCCTACCAATCTGCCAATTTCCAGTCTCCAGATCTGCCGTCACTGAGCATTCATAAGCTTTCATAGGCTCATGTGAATTAACTAAATTGATCACAATGGATGATTCTATTTAAGAAACTGGCCTGAATGAAATATGAAACTTGTTTTGGCCATCTAGTAATATATTTCACTAGTTGCATGGAAGTTACCAAATCAAACAGGATTCCAAATAAGATTAATTTATTACAAATTGCATTTAAAAAACACTGACATCAGTTTTATTATACCATCTGATTCTGGATCAGGTGCCGTGAGTACACAAGTTAAGTCGGTGTTGAACATGAATAACAACAAACTTTTGGCAAAGAATGGAGTAAAATTTGGAGCGTGGAGATTTCGTCTCGTAAATCTTCTACACAAAATATGAACTAGTCTTGTTTAGTGATTGTGTGATCACGCTAAAAAGTTGACTATCTGATGCATGTGTGCCACATCAAGAAAAAAACAGAAAGTTCCTGTCTACGAAATAATAAGATTCGATACTTTTGCTCAAATCAAACATTGCACCTACAGATAACTTCTCAGTCTCCTCAGTCATTTGCCTAAGCCAATATCTTCTTACCAAACTTTGCGTCTAACAGAGTTTAGGGCATTATATTCGGCTGAATATTACTGGTGGAGAGATCTGCCCTTAGGAGGATGCCATACCTGCTGGAGAAGAAATACAGAATTTTTGACTGCTGGGTAAGTTGTTTGCACAAGGAGGACATGTAGCGTTCTGTTCGCTCACCAGACGAACTCTCCGGTCTGTGTCTTGCGCCTTTAGGTGCACCAATCAGATTATCTTACAAAACTCTGCCCAACGGCATGACACAAGAAAACCAACAACATCCGAGTTTGCGATATAAACCTATGGAAAAACTCAGTTCTGGATCTTCACTGTGTTCCAACATTGTTATTGACTTCTCTCTCTACGCAGTCTTCTGGCTGCACGTTTTGGATTTTCTGGAAGCCAGCAGTTGGCTCCACCCATCCTTACTGTTGACCAGTAAGGACACTAACTTTTCATTAAAACGGTTGAGCTGACCCATGTGAGGACTTGGTCCTTACAGTTTCTCAGAGGCCTACAGGATACTCACACCAGTAGCTTCTGAAAAGCACTTCGTAACTTAAAAATAAATTTCTTTTGTCAAACAGTTACACCACGCAGCGCTATCTCGCTAGGCTTGGCGGGTCAGCCGAACGATTTTCCCGCTGCTTTACATTATTTACCCGGAAGCCACCGGACCACTCCTAGTGTGAAATACTGCTTGGCGACCACTCTGTCATTCACCATGGCTGTTATGCAAGACTTCGAAAACGGTGTGATTAGTGGCTCATACACTCGGTAGCATGAGACTTTCTGCTCCTTGGCTCTCAAGCCACAAAGGGTAGTTGTTCTTAAGTACTGAAACAGGATGTCACACTGCTGAGAAAAGCAACACCTTCAGACAGTGTTTTCGGGAATTCTCCATTAACGAAACACGTAAACGAAAGAAATATTGATGTGCAGGTGTGTGTGTGTGTGTGTGTGTGTGTGTGTGTGTGTGGGTCGGTGAGAGAGAGAGAGGGGGGGGGGGCGAAGCATCAGCTAGCGTTAATGGAACTTAAACCGAATGAATTAACGTGCGTTATGACAAGAAGACTCGAGATGTGTCGCCCAAGAGACATGCTATTGGCTGTCAAAGTATCTTACCTCATAGCACTTACATGTGTGATAACTCTGCAGTCAAAGCTCTTCTACTACAGTGAATGACGAGACACACGTAATAGGAACAATATAAATGATATTAATTTGTAACATGCATCCATAATGTGATCCTCTCACTACAGAGCATGGACGTCAAATGGAGAGCACAGTGCCGAAAAGCCTTGTCCTCGCCCCCCTTTCCCTGACGACTGGTGAAGAACGTGATGACATTGCAGAATGACATTGCAGAAATCAGTGCTCCCTGGAGACTGGCTGATATCATGATGACGTTAATAGGGAGGGGCAGTCAGTGACCTTGAATGATACAAGCACAACCGCCTCAGCCTGAGCATCGCAAACGCTGATTCCAGAATGTACAATTCCTTGAATATTGACAGCAAAAATCTGCTGATATCAGCAGTTTGGGCCAGAACAGACAGTGAAACCCTGCTGATGTACCTAGGAATAAATACTTCACTCAGATTTAATAGTGCTGCAATATTTTTAACAGCCAACTGTAACGTTATTATTCTACTACACACTAGCAATCGTAACTGAAATCAAATTAGGAATAAGTTTTATTAAAAACTAGTATAAAGCTAAACAATTTTGAAATATGTTCTGTTGGCAACTAACAAAAATTTCAGTTTTCAAGGCAGGGAAGTTGTTAACAGATTAAATAAACAGTACATATGTCAGTATCACGTATTTCACGGTAGAAAACCCTCTTCGGTTTCAAGGTATAAATTGGTGCATAGCCAACGACATATGGCGTAATCGTCCATCTCTTATGTTTCTAGTTTCAAAAATATACAGAATTTTACTCACCATAAAACTCTCTAAGTGAAGGAATAAAAATATCGCCCAAACAGCTTTAATGTATTCTTTCTTTCTTCCTTTTGCTTTTGCCATTTTTCCCGCGGATACGCAGGGTCGGCATGGTTAATCGGATGTGGCAGTTTGAGTTGAAGGGATGGCCGGATGCCCTTCCTGTCACCACCCCATACCCCCCCCCCCCCCCCCCCCCCCCCTAGGACGGAATCAGTGTACCCCAACTGTCTGCAACTAGTGTAATCCATGGAATAGTGCGAAAGTGTTCAGATGTCTGCGAGCCGTGTAACAGAGGCGGGACGTGGGGACCAGACCGGTATTCATCTAGGGGGATGTGAAAAACCGCCTAAAAACCACATCCAGGCTGGCCGGCACACCGGCCCTTGTCGTTAATCCACCGGGCGGATTCGATCCGGTGCAGGCGCGCCTACCCGAGTTCAGGAAGCAGTGCGTTAGCGCGCTCGGCTAACCTGGCGGGTAAACAGCTTGAATGTATTATCTAGAACGAAATAGGTAGAACTCTTAATATTTACAAAAGGTAAACAAAACGCACCCTTATGTCACACAACTACATCTAAAACCGAAGGAAACTGCTGTGGCGATATGTAGTGCGCATTCCTTTATGTGATTTTAAAATCAGTTACTAGATTCGAATAGAAACGAGGAACTTCACGTGTTCCTACGCACCCTATCCTCCACGTTCAGCAGTGTCTCGTAGGGTATACGCAAGCAGAAAAAGGAAACTAAACACACAGGAAGCCTCTATAACAAACACTTTCTACATGTAGCTGAGAAGCTCAGTACTGTCAGCTCAAGAAGTCAGTATCTTAAGCATTCAGTAAATTCCAGATCAATGCAGGTGCTTCCAGGGAAAATAGGAAAGTACTCTACTATTTTTAAAAACAAAAGATCCTCGAGGACGTTTCAAGCAAAATATTACAGGCAGTTACTTCCAATATAGCTACAGTACTCATCCACATATGTAATGCATCACTTTCACCGTACATATTTCCAGACGGACCAACATATGTCATATTAGACCCATCAATACGAAGTGAAGTACGAGAGATGTTTTCTAACTATCGATCTACGTCGGTATTAAATTCCTATTCAGAACTTTTGAACCGGGTAATATGCTTAAGATAGGTTGAGCATATTAACGAGTGTAAGAGTCTCAGCCAGTCAAAATTTAGATTCCGTAAGAGCCTCTCCACTGAACATGCCACCAACCACCCCACTGACCACATTTTAGGACATCTAAATCGCACAATACCACTAACTGAGATATTATGTGCCATGCTTAAAGCTTTTGACTATGCAAATCACAAGACTGATTTACAGAAAATGTTCATAACTTTCGAGGTACAGTAAGAACGTGTTTTACTTCATAAGTTATAGGAAGGAAAGGTTGCTATTAGATAATTTATACGGCTCTCATGATTGATCTCATTCTGAATGGGGACAAATTATTACTGATATTGTACAGAGTTCAATTCTTGGGCCGTCCATGTTCTTTCTCTATACTAGTGATCTCCCATCTTACGCTGACAAACTAGACTTAGGGCACTTGCCCGCGAAAGGCAAAGGTCCCGAGTTCGAGTCTCGGTCGGGCACACAGTTTTAATCTGCCAGGAAGTTTCATATCAGCGCACACTCCGCTGCAGAGTGAAGATCTCATTCTAGACTTAGGGCACTGTACTGATTATACAAGCATCAAAAAATCAAGCTCAATAGAAGAAGGAATAAATGAAACGCACAAAAGTATTATTTATTTGTTCTCCGTAAATGGTTACCAGTTTAGAAAAAAGAGAAAAAGTAACTCAATCAGTTTCGTACTAGGTAAAATATACCATCATCAATAACAAGTAGGGAAGGGGAAAGGAAATATGTGGAACTGCTTGTTCGAAATCCCTGTCTGCATGTATTTCTCCAAACTTGTAAGGACCTTCTCAAACCTCTGAGTTCAGCAGTATTTGCACTACGTGTAACTGGCGATACTGATTTTGAAAGTGTTAGAGAATTAACCTATTTCGAGAACTTCCATTTACTTCTCTGGGGGATTTGTCCACATAGACAAGATATTCGTCATATAGAGACATGCCGTAGTGATAATATTAAATATCCGTCTTCGAACGTCATGTAGGCAAATGTTCAAAACAAGAATTCAGCTAAACCAGCATCACAATACATATACTCCGATATGAAGTTTGTTCGAAGAAATCACGCGCAGCTTGAGAATAATAGCAGCGTTCATAAATGTAACGGAACAAAGATAACACCACATCTTCAACTTAGTGTTGCACAGAATGGAGAATTGTATGCAGTCATAAAAGTATTTGATCACTTGTCTTCCGAATTTGATGTTAGATACTACATGTTTCAAATAGAAATTGAAACGATTCTGCAACATAAAAAAATAACTAGTTACGTAAATGACGGGCCTTTAGTCATGTTTTCACAGATACAACCTTATTCGCAAAACCTGCTGACACGTTGCTCATCCCACTGAGTTATCGCGAATACGGTGGATGCAAAATGCAAAATGTAGACTCTCTACTCTGAAACTTTTTCAGCGATTTTTTCAGGCAATTAATATACGTTAAACACACGTGTAAAACTATAATGATGGAATTGATACGTAAATTCCACTGCATCCATACATTTAAAAAAAAGAATTTTTCAGAATTAATCTCAACACGTATCGCAGGCAGGTGAAATGTAATTACGTGGGAGCGAATTTAGTCCATTAAAATTTACGCTATTCACGAGACACCAGTACAGCCGCGTTTAATGAGAGGTCTTTTATTCCTGCTGAAATAACGTGTCGCATTAATTCTGTTTATATTTGAGGGATGACACCTACGTGATTTTATACCCGGGACACGTACACGCCAGTTGGACGTGCGATTGCATTCATTAAACGGCTCCAAAAACAACATAATCCGCTTATTCGCCTCTGTTCACAAGTGCTACAAAAAGTTGAGCCGTTATGGAAATTGTTTTATCCTTATTCATTGGGAGAAAGAACTGTTGAAACTTCATTTGCAATGAAAATCGTTGCATGAATTCATGCTAACTTCGGTCTCTGGTATTAAATGGCCTGAGTTTGTGCAGAAGACTTTATTGCTACATGTGGTTGAATATGATGACGTCTATCGTGAATAGATTTTAAACTTGTCACAATCTAGTAATGTTTTGAGTCAGAAGAATCAAATACCAATTATCGTTTGGTAGAAGCTAAGGGATTAACTTTTTTTTGTGAAACGTGTGGTTCATTGGACAAAGGCAAAGGTTCCACACGGTATACCCATTGAAAGAGGGTGCATTTACCACGCTTGTCGTTTATTATACTCAGTCGTTCGATTGGTACGTGTTATTTAGCTTTTCCTCTATTGTATTTAAATTCGTATTTTCAGCGCCACTTCTCCTAAAAGTCAGATTAACATATTTTAATATCTCCTGTCGATTTACTTTTTTCTCTTTATTGCTACACCCAATGTCCTGTTAGCTATTAATTGACGTCGCAGCAATGTCCTACAGAATTGTCCCTCAATCTGACAACTGTCTTCTCTATCTTTATTGACTTCTCGGCTCTTCCTAAGACGTCTAGATTTAGTGCATTACATGATTTATTTTACACAAACTATTTAAAAAATCTTTCAATTCCCACCGTCATTGTTTCATTTCCTCATATCAACCTATGAACGTTCAAAATCTTTGATCTGTGATTCCCAGAGGCCTCGATTACACTGTTGGGCAAATTAATGTATAGTGTATTTCATTAATGTTCAATACTAGAAATATGTGTTATGTATAAATGTTAGATAAACTTAATTCTGCAATAAAACCTATTTCTCATCCAATAGTTAAACGTTGTTGAAGCTAAAAAAGGTGGCAATGTGTGTAACTTCTAGCCACAGCTTAAGTCGATTTAGAAATACAGCTCTAAATTTACTGTTCTTGTCAAAAACAGGACATCTTAATCATTACGAAAAGGATTAGTACTAACCGTCTACACGGAATAACGCAGTGGACGATCAAATCAGTAGTTTCGTTATGTCAAAGAGTTTATCACAATATCTGTCCATAGATGACACAAAATGTGGATTTCAAATGATTGCTGACTCCTTTAAGCTGCTTTAAAACATAATTTCTCTTTGTAAACTACAGGCTCTTCATTTGACATCAGTATCTGTAGCTGAATGGAAGAAGAAACAGGAAAAGAATGGAATACAAAAAATATTTAGTTTTCGTCCCTGAAGAATTTCATAGATGCTTTGTGGTAAATTTATGGGGTCTTTCACTCTGTAAAACTGGGTATCCGATTCTCACCTTTCGATACCTATGGTCGTCCATCAATGAATATTACTTACCGATGAATCGATTGTTGCTATCCTGCTTGAGGATCGAGTGAGTTCGCTACAGATTGTGTATGATGTTTATAATGGAATAATAAGAATCATGCAGTGCTTTTCCTGTTGTTTTTAGATATATTTGCAGTCTTAGCTATGTACCTGTTAGATTACATTACAAACATCATTCGTCCCATGCACCCCCTACTAAAAAGCTGAGTGAGGTGAAGCTCGCCTCAAAACCCCTTCCGATTGCCCAGATTTAAGTTCTTGACGATTTTCGTAATTCAATTAAGGCAAACTGTCGCTTTACTTCCTCACCTGTCCCTAATAACCTCCTCGTTACGATGTTGTTGTTGTTGTGGTCTTCAATCCTGAGACTGGTTTGATGCAGCTCTCCATGCTACTCTATCCTGTGCGAGCTTCTTCATCTCCCAGTACTTACTGCACCCTACATCCTTCTGAATCTGGTTAGTGTTTTCATCTCTTGGTCTCCCTCTACGATTTTTGCGCTCCACGCTGCCCTCCAATGCTAAATTTGTGATCCCTTGATGCCTCGAAACATGTCCTACCAACCGGTCCATTCTTTTTGTCAAGTTGTGCCACAAACTCCTCTTCTCCAGAAGTCTATTCAATACCTCCTCATTAGTTATGTTATCTACCCATCTAATCTTCAGCATTCTTCTGTAGCACCACATTTCAAAAGCATCTATTCTCTTCTTGTCCAAACTATTTATCGTCCATGTTTCACTTCCATACGTGGCTACACTCCATACAAATATTTTCAGAAATGACTTCCTGACACTTCCGATGTTAATACTTAATCTTCCTTCTTTCCGTCCTTCGAGTTATCAACTGCAAACGCGTTATCCTCTGTATTCCTGAAAATCGTATACTCTTATGAAACGAATAAAATTTACCTTACACCCTCAGCCCTCTTACTATCGGGAAATACTGTACTTGTTTTTTCGTACACAAAATCATGTGTCCTGGAGCATAGATGCCAACCTAGCTTAGAACAGTGACGGAGTACGGCATGACTGAAAAGAGAACGTATGAAGACAAAACCTGTAATTCGGCTGCTTCACTGTGCTGAGGCTATATTCTCAATAAATCAAATGAAATCGGCTTCGAGAATCTTTATATGACAGGTGAACCAAAACCTCATATTTAAGCAAGATATGGGATAGATCCAGAATGAGATTTCCACTCTGCAGCGGAGTGTGCGATGATCTGAAACTTCCTGGCAGATTAAAACTGTGTGCCAGACCGAGACTCGAACTCGGGACCTTTGCCTTTCGCGGGCAAGTGCTCTACCAATTGAGCTACCCAAGCACGACTCTCGCCCCGTCCTCACAACTGGTACTGGGAGAAGTAAAGTTGTGAGGACGGGGCGTGAGTCGTGCTTGGGTAGCTCAGTTGGTAGAGCACTTGCCAGCGAAAAGTAAAGGTCCCGAGTTCGAGTCTCGGTCCAGAACACAGTTTAAATCTGCCAGGAAGTTTCAAGATATGGGATAGTTTTTAATTGGAGTGTTTCGTTCTCGGTTTTCCAATCTTGTTGTTTCCTCTTGGTTTTCGTGCATATTGTATGCAACCCATCTGTATCTATAGCTCCCACCTACATTTCTGAGAATTTGCAGTGTTTTACACCATTTCACCTTCAACAAAAACAAAGAGGAAACAATAAATTAGGAAACCATGAACGAAGCGATCGGGTAAAAAGGAACTGAGACGAAGTTGCAGTCTTTAGCCAGTCTGCACGTCGAAGAAGCGATGACAGATGGATGAAAGAAACATATGGGGTACCCTGACAAGAAAAAAGATCAGAAGGGTGAGACACGCGTTAAAACAACGTAAAAAGTGGAGCCCCGTACTTACATCCATCGAAACACTGGAGGCCTTCGGTTGACAATGCGGGATTTCAAATAACTACGCACTCTACGACTCAGAGTTGCAATATTAACAGTTTTGGCTGGTTTCGTTGTCTAGGGGCTTGGATACGTAGTTGGCGCATTACAGGCCAAATACTGCTGAGTCTGCAGTATACGATAAGAGTACACACATGAATCGAATGGTCGAAGGTTCCTATCGCCGGCAATTGCGAATTTTATATGAATAGACAGTTATAAATGAAAGATTGCAATTAAATAAAATCTGCAGGTACTATTCTTAACGACTTTAAATGATGAGTACGATAGTAGAAGTACTTTTGAGAATGCGGTATATTTGTGCCTAACACTTACTGGTTTCGATGGTCCAGCAATTAAATAAAACATGAGTTAAATAACAGGGAAACAATAGATTCCTATTTCACGTAATTAGTTACGAACAACAACATAGCTCGCGAGATATTTACTTCCAAACGCGTGCTACGTCTTCACTGTAGAAACCACGGAAATCTCACAAGTTCGCAAGTCGGCACTCCGAAGTATTTCTATCACTCGCGACCACGCGCAAACCTCTCCACTCTCCAAGTCCTTCCGCCGGCCCCGCGTCACTCTCGCCGTCGCCTCCCGCTCTTGCCGAGTCCTGTCCGTACTGTCCAGCACTGCACTCCTCACCCGAACTCGCTTCCATTCAGTCCCTCCATTCACGAGCGCTGTGACTGGCTAGAGCACTCGCGCCATGTCTTCATGCCAACACACCCACACAAACATAATGAAACACATTCGAAGTACTGGATTTACGTATAAATAACTTGAAATTATATCAATATTCCTATGGCTGGACCTTAAACACGCTCCAACAAACATTATTAAATACATAAACAAATTATATAAAGATGTATCAAAGGAATAGAACAAAAGGTAGGCCAGTAGCCCAATGTCTCTGTGCTTTCTATAACATAGTAAATATTTAACCAATTTCTTCATGAATAGTATACATCGGATATAAAAAAGACATAGATGAATAAATATATTTACAAGCATGCTGCTACCGTTTTTTAGGCATAAGAATGAGTAATATTATTGTTGAAGAAAGTAGGTATGAGTAACTTCAACGGACTAACATAACCTATACTTTGTCACACGTGAGTGCAATGACCCCTTGCACCTGCATATGTTAACTTTAAGGTTGGAGCTGACGGAACAGAACAAAGTATTTGCATAAATATAACAGATGACGATACACACTACTATCTTCAGGGCTTAGACTGAATGGTCTCAATAATATTACTATCAATATTCACTGTAGAATCATAAAATGGACATAGGTTGAGTATTTCTTTTACCAATTACTTTTCAAACTGACATGAAAAAAAATTCACTAGCGCATTATTTCTCACTGTCCTCTGAATAATAGACGTTACTGTTTTCATAGAAAGTGGACTTTCTGTCAATTGTTATCTATCACGAGCAGAATATACAAACTGTGGATCCTGTTACACTAATAATATATACTTTTAATACACCGGAGAAACAAGTACTTAGCAAGCATGAGTATATAACTTTCCACAATCGTACTTTTCAACTTTTACTTCAGTGACACACAAAATTGACTTATCTGTAAGATACTGACTCACCTTTTGATATTTACAACAGGCAGCACTACGATCTTTTACTAAGTAAAACTTTCATAAGCCTCAGTTTTAAGAACTTTTAATTTTGAAGTTGACAGCAAAATGTTATATTACCTGTTTGTACTACTTTATTACTTTAAACTCTATTTTTCACTTTAGTTTCTTTTTAGCAAGCCCACAAACTTTTAATAAACAGTTTTAATTGCAAAATTACTTTCAGCAAACATTATTTACTTTAGCTCACTCTTTTGCACCAATAACTTTAACTTTCTTTTTACAATGTTCAAGAGACATTAATTAGTAAAACACTAGACTTTAATGTTCTTTCAATAAGGACACTCGGTAATCACTTTAGCTTGGGAAGGATCCTAAGTGAAAAAGTGACAGAGGATAAATCAAGGTAAGTTTCCATAAATAGCCTTTTCGTTTGCCTTATAATTGAAAACAAGTAAATCATCCACATGAGCTGCTCCTTCACTGTACATTTCTACAATTCCTTGGTTCCTTTACAGTGATTGCGCAACGTGGTGACGAGTGCGTGTTGGTGGGTGGATTTGCAGGTGGAATTGCTGGACTCTGTCATTTCTTGGTGGCGATGATAGATACCAATTCCAGAATAGTTCCAGCTCTTTATCCATCCATCCGAGGCATTGGCACATTGGAAAACGGCACGAAAAGCCTCTCTCGGCACCAATACAATACACAACTTTTACACGAGAAGTTGATAGTTAGGTAGCTCGTCCCCAACTGAATCGTAATCCACCTCTTCTACCTATGACAACTACAACGTCTGCGCGCTACAAAGTTCTGTTCCACAGGGGAGACACACCACCTTTTACATATAAAATAACTAAGAACCCTAAGTGAAGGTCAGCAGTTTACATAACAGCAAACAATCACTTTAAACAAAACATATCGTTTACATATTTTTGTAGTTCTACACAAAATTATTTAAATAAAATTATTCAATTTAAAGATAACAAAAGACATTATATGAGAAAGACAAAACATATAATTTTCTCATATTATACATATTACAGAGATTACACTTCCAACACTCTAGAAGACATGAAAGTATTTAACAGAGAAAAGAATAAACACTCGCATGGTATCGATTCAATCCAACAACATTTACAGAAACTCAACGTTATAACATTAAATAAAACAAAAGGCAAATTAAATCAGTACAGCATTAGAGCTATGGTGTTAGAAGTAGACTTCTCTTAGCAAAGAATTAAGATTTTACCAGAGGTAGGCCGCTACGTATGTCCTCCTTGCTCCGTCCGTCGTGGGTTATTTTGCTGCCTAGAGAGTAGAATTGATTAACTTCATCTACTTTGTGATCACCAATATTGATGTTAAGTTTCTCGCTATTCTCATTTCCCCTACTTCTCATTACTTTCGTCTTCCTTCGATTTGCAGTGAATCCGTATTGTGTGCTCATTAGGCTGTTCATTCCAGTCAACTAATGCCGTAATTCTTCCTCACCTTCACTGAGAATAGCAATGTCTTCAGTGAATCTTACCATAGATATATTTTCACTTCAATTTTAATGTCTCTCTTGATACCTTCCTTTATTTCTGTCATTGCTTCCTTGATGTATAGACAGAACAGAAAGGGCGAATGGTTACATTTCCGACTTAGACCCTTTTTAATCCGAGCACCTCGTTCTTGGTTCTCCAGTTTCATTGTTTCTTTTTGGTGCATGTAGTGTATTACTGGCCTCTCCCTATAGCTTACCCATATTTTCCTCCTGAGTTCGAAAATCTTGCATCATTTGAAATTTGCTTTTTCCAGACCGACATATCCTATGTATATGTCTGTTTTTCTGCGGTCTTGCTTCCATTATCAACCGCAAAGTCAGAAGTGCCTCCCTGGTGCCATTACTCTTCGTAAAGCCAAAATGATAGTCATTTAACAGAACCTGCGTTTTTTCCATTCATCACTACATTATTCTGTCAGCTGCTAAGCTGACTGTGTGATAATTCTTGCAGTTGTCGTCTCTTGCTGTTTTCGGAATTATGTGAACGATGTATTTTCCGAAACTTTGATGGTATATCGCCATTCTCATACAGCCTACACTCAAACGTAAGCATTCGGTTTGTTTCCACCCACCCACATACCTCCTGACGTGTAGTGTGACCGTTACAAAAGTTGTACAGAAGTGGGCCTTTCGACACCCGTCACCACACCAACTGGTAGTGGAAAGTGGTCTTTATGACACCCGGAATCGTGACAACTGGCCGGCATCGCTGCCGTCAGCTTCGCTCGCCCAGTAGTCTGAACTTCAAAACGCAGAGTGGTGAGTGAAAGTTGTTTTGTTACCTTGTGACCGGCCTTTTTCTTCCATTGTGTAATTTGTTGGCCATGATAGATGCCGGAAACGCTCGTTTCAGTCAGGTAGTAACTCTGGTACAGCATTACGTGAACCTTTTGACCTGGTCAATGGTCGCGAAACGAGTTCGACATAAGTCACGTGTGCACTTTATGATCTTCTGCGCATGAGCTTCAGTGCATCTAGGCTGTGCTAACCAGATGTTTCACTTACATATGTAGGGATCTTTTGGCATTGGACGGTAATGAGTCTAGATGAGCTATGATTCGCCGTGAGAATTAGAGTAACTGTTTTCGTACTTTCTACAATCGGAGGCGCGCACGGAAAATCGGGTTACATCTCAAATGTAAAAGTTTAGAGATGAGTGTTGCCATCTGTTGCTGGGTACGGGAAGTATCAAAACTAACACTGGCTCCACCCCTGATACTTGAAAATATCAGTTAGTGGTGAGACCAATGTCAGTTTCGTTTGTTCCCGTATCCAGCAATCAATGGCAACACTTATCTCTTAAGTTTTTGCATTTGAGGTTTAGTCCATTTTTCCGCGCATGTCTTCTATTTGAACTTGGTTTCTGCTTCTCTCGTATATTTGGTTTTTGAGGCTGTAGCAGAGTATGCAGTATGCTGATGGAAACACGCTCTACTAATACGAGTGAGTCTCTAGCTACTGCCACGGAACAGAGTGTTAGATTACAAGCTGCACGTGGTCAGTAGAAGGGGAATCAGAAAATTACCGAAATCAGGCAAAAACTCTGCTGGCCGACGAGGAACAGATACCGGGACACGTTCAGGAAGTTAAGGCCACACTGAGTGTACTCTCTTCTGTTATCGATCCTGCTATATAGCAAATTTAAAAATTCGTTTTTCTGGCAAGGAAACAGAACAAATAACTGTATTTCTCAAGAGGTTTCAACTTCAGCCAAGCCGGGTGGTTGGTCTGACAAATTACGCTTTCTTATCACCTACTTACAACTGACTGGCGAATCTAAAGTATGTTTCGTTTATAATGAAACCATGAGGGATGCACAAGCATTCGAACAGTTGGCTGGGATGTTACGGCAGAGGCCCCAGAAAACTAAAGGTCCTCGCTTCTTAAGGGAAAAACAAAATGCTTTAACTAAGAAGCGCAAGAATTCGGTTGAGTCGTAAGACTCAACCATCAGATGTATGAGCTGACACGAAATGAAGAACTGAATGTGGTGTTATGCCGAGAAACTGAAAATGGGTTCTTGATGTGTTTTTACTTGGAATCCACGCCGAAATGTCGCATAGGGCTAGAATGGAGAATCCTTCGGACCTCGCAGATAGAGGATAGCGAACAAGGGTAGTGGTGACAGTCCTGTGTTTACCAAGGCTTGGTCCGTAAAGCTGACCGTCCTTCACACCTGCCATCACATGAGATCCTAGTAGAGTGGTCTGATGCCATGCGTAAACAGTAAGAACTAGTATTATTTATCGTAATACATGTTATCAGATTATAGTCATTGAGATTAAATTTAAATTTTAAGGAATTAGTTAGTCTCTCAACCGGTAGGGGTAAAACCCAATGGGACTCGGGGCAAGTAAGGCTAGCATCCTGCTTCCCTGGTACTATAAATATGATGCTGGCAACAATCAGAGCAAAGTACCTCGGACCTATGGAGGTGATGGAGTCCCACCTCTAACTGACAAACCAGGGACTCCTAAGATACGACTTGGCAAACAAATGGTAATGAGATGGGGAGCTATTAATATCAATTGGGGGTACTCTGGGAAGAAGGTAGAGCTGGCAGAGGCTGCAAATAAGATGGGGCTGGACGTTATAGCTGTTAGTGACTTTCGGGTAAGGGGTGAGAAAGAAGAGAAAGTGGGAGAATACAAGGTCTACCTGTCAGGAGTCAAAGCAGGAATAGCACAATGGGGTGTAGGGCTTTACATCAGGAAAGAAATGGAACCAAGCGTAGTTGCAATAAGGTATGTAAACGAACGACTGATGTGGATACATTTGACAGTATATAGCAAGAAAATTAGGATTGTGTCAGTATATTCGCATTGTGAAGGGCAGATCAAGATAATATGGATAGTTTTTATGATGCACTCAGTGATGTAGTTGTTAGAGTAAAGGACAAGGACAGTGTTCTGCTCATGGGTGATTTTAACGCCAGGATTGGAAATCGAACAGAAGGGTATGAAAAGGTTATGGGTAAATTTGGAGAGGATATGGAGGCCAACAGGAACGGGAAACAACTCTTGGATTTCTGTGCCAGTATGGGCTTAGTAATCACAAACTCCTTTTTTAAACATAAGAACATTCACCGGTATACTTGGGAAGGCAGGGGAACCAGATCTGTCATTGACTATATAATAACAGATCAGGAATTCAGGAAGGCTGTGAGGGACACACGTGTATTCAGGGGATTCTTTGATGACACTGATCATTATTTATTCTGCATTGAAATTGGGATTGTGAGGCCGAAAGTGCAGGAGGTCAGGTCCATATGTAGGAGGATAAGAGTGGAGAAACTTCAGGATAAGGAAATCAGGCACAAGTACATAACAGCGATCTCAGAAAGGTACCAGTTAGTTGAATGTAGTCAATTACAGTCATTGGAAAAGGAATGGACAAGGTACAGGGACACAGTACTAGAAGTGGCTAAAGAATGTCTTGGAACAGTAGTGTGTAACAGTAGGATGAAGCAAACAGCTTGATGGAATGACAGAGTTAAGGCAGCCTGTAAAAGGAAAAAGAAGGCGTATCAAAAAGGCTACACACTAGAACTCAGGTAGACAGAGAGAGTTATGTTGAAGAAAGAAACAAAGCCAAACAGATCATTGCAGCATCCAAGAAGAAATCTTGGGACGACTTTGGAAACAGGTTGGAGACTATGGGTCAAGCTGCTGGAAAACCATTCTGAAGTGTAATTAGCAGTCTTTGAAAGGGAGGTAAGAAGGAAATGACAAGTATTTTGGACAGGTCAGGAAAACTGCTGGTAAATCCTGTGGATGCCTTGGGCAGATGGAGGGAATATTTTGAAGAGTTGCTGAATGTAGGAGAAAATACGATCAGTAATGTTTCAGAACGGGATATGAATGATGATGGAAACAACATCACATTTGAGGAAGTGGAGAAAATGGTCAATAGATTGCAGTGCAACAAAGCAGCTGCGGTGGATGAAATTAAGTCGGAACTCATCAAATACAGTGGAATGTCAGGTCTTAAATGGCTACACAGGATAATTGAAATGGCCTGGGAGTCGGGACAGGTTCCATCAGACTGGACAAAAGCAGTAATCACACTAATCTTTAAACACGGAAACAGAAAAGATTGTAACAACTACAGAGGTATCTCTTTAATCAGCGTTGTGGGTAAAATCTTCTCAGGTATTGTTGAAAGGAAAGTGCGAGTATTAGTTGAGGACCAATTGGATGAAAATCAGTGTGAGTTTAGGCCTCTTAGAGGTTGTCAGGACCAGATCTTTAGCTTACGGCAAATAATGGAGAAGTGTTATGAGTGGAACAGGGAATTGTATCTATGCTTTATAGATCTAGAAAAGGCATATGACCGGGTTCCTTGGAGGAAGTTATTGTGTGTTCTACCAGATTATAGAATAGGAGGCAAACTTTTGCAAGCAATTAAAGGTCTTTATATGGATAGTCAGGCACCAGTTAGAGTTGATGGTAAATTGAGTTCATGGTTCAGAGTAGTTTCAGGGGTAAGACAAGGCTGCAACCTGTCTCCACTGTTGTTCATATTATTTATGGATCATATGTTGAAAACAATAGACTGGCTGGGTGAGATTAAGATATGTGAACACAATATAAGCAGTCTTGCATATGCAGATGACTTAGTTGTGATGGCAGATTCGATTGAAAGTTTGCAGAGCAATATTTCAGAGCTAGATCAGAAATGTAACGACTATGGTATGAAGATTAGCATCTCCAAAACGAAAGTAATGTCAGTGGGAAAGAAATATAAACGGATTGAGTGCCAAATAGGAGGAACAAAGTTAGAACAGGTGGACGGTTTCAAGTACTTAGGATGCATATTCTCACAGGATGGCAACATAGTGAAAGAACTGGAAGCGAGGTGTAGCAAAGCTAATGCAGTGAGCGCTCAGCTACGATCTACTCTCTTCTGCAAGAAAGAAGTCGGTACCAAGACTAAGTTATCTGTGCACCGTTCAATCTTTCGACCAACTTTGTTGTATGGGAGTGAAAGCTGGGTGGATTCAGGTTACCTTATCAACAAGGTTGAGGTTACGGATATGAAAGTAGCTAGGATGACTGCAGGTACTAGTAGATGGGAACAATGACAGGAGGGTGTCCACAATGAGGAAATCAAAGAAAAACTGGGAATGAACTCTATAGATGTAGCAGTCAGGGCGAACAGGCTTAGATGGTGGGGTCATGTTACACGCATAGGAGAAGCAAGGTTACCCAAGAGACTCATGGGTTCAGCAGTGGAGGGTAGGAGGAGTCGGGGCAGACCAAGGAGAAGGTACCTGGATTCGATTAAGAATGATTTTGAGGTAATAGGTTTAACATCAGAAGAGGCACCGATGTTAGCACTGAATAGGGGATCATGGAGGAATTTTATAAAGGGGCTATGCTCCGGACTGAACGCTGAAAGGCATAATCAGTCTTAAATGATGATGATGATGATGATGATGATGAGGAACAGAGTGATAATGAGCAGTAAAGCCCACTCTCGTTATCTATAAAACAATAATTGCTAAATGTAAACCATTGTAAAGATAACCTATGTACATGAAGTCGTTGTAAGGTGACACCAATTCAAATTTGGAGACGAATTTTTGATGGGAGGATGTTGCACCGCAACTCTGATGCCTAGTGCCGTTATAAATATTCGAAGCTGTTTCCAGACACAGACGGTAAAGGAACCGAGTTCGATTCACAGCGTGTGCCACACTCGTAAACTAGAGCGCTCGAATTGTGCCGACCAACTCTCAAAAAGAAATTTGGCACAAAGTAAGAACTTCATCTCTCCACCCTGCCCCTACCGGCGTGTGACAGTCCTGAGTGACAGACGTGGAATGACTACGCCCACCTCCAGTGAAGCGCCAAACTAACTGCCATCTAATGTCTGCTGGCTGGACACCTGAGTGCATCCCTCAGGATGTACGTGTATCATCTTGCTGGCCACATGCTGTGTTTGCTGAGGGAGGCCTGGACTTCCACCTTCATGACACCCGCTGTCCGGAATGTCAAAGCGCGCATCCACCTCCGAGAGTGTTGAGGCCTATCGTGTACACAAAGGAGCGCCTGCAGTCCTGCTCGCCGGCGCCAGCTTCCGCACCCCGCGCCGCCTCGGTGTTAGGCTGTGTGCCTGACCTGCCGCAATCGCTACGTGAGCCGCCGGAGTGCTGTGTCTATCATTCCTCGGCAACGCCTGATTGAGTAGGCAAGCCGTCCTCCTTTTTTTCACGTAATACAGTATTCATTACAGCAACCACGTTAGTAAAAATGTTCTTACAGATGCAGTTTCTTCACTGGCGCCTTCTGACGTCAGACTGGTAAATCTGCAACCCTCAGAGTTTAGCATCCAACACCGGCAACGCCACGGCCTCATCTGTCCACTGAAGTTCTGGTCTGTGGGGCGACAGATACATTTCCATGGTATATTTTAGCTCTCTTTCCCCTTTGCTCTAAACTGATAAGTCTGAAAATCTTAATGTCTTATATCTCTTACATCGGGCCATACTAATATCTGTATGTAGTCTGACAGACATTGTGTCAGCAGCTATTATATTTATGTGTAATAATTATAATACCTTCACCTGCGCGTATTAGATTCGGTTTATTTGCGACTAATTTCGGTATTACAGTCCATCAGCTTCAGGTCTCCAGATACGGTCCAGAAATCGTGTATCATACTGCACCAAAGTCACGATCGTTATATCTATATTTACCTTCGTAACTGATGAAATATTAACTATACTAGAGTTAACCAATCTTCGTTTCATATGTACATATGACAACTATAGTATTAAAACTGTATAGCTATCAACTATATAGTCTCTCAACTGTAACACAATTATAACAATTGTTGGAAAATTAAACACAGTATACTGTAGGCAGATAGAGTTGATCAACAGCGTCTAAAACCTACTGTCTATAATAACCTTAGGTGGAGGACTGCATTCCCCTTGTGTCAGCCATATAAACTCAGGGGTGGCTGGATGCCCTTCCTGCTGCCCCCCTGTAACGCCCCCCCCCCCCCCCTAGGGACAGAATCAGTATACCCCAGCTGTCTGCATCCAGTGTAAATCATTAAATAGTGCGACCATGTTTCAAATATCTGCGAGTCGTGTAACTGAGGTGGGACGTGGGGACTAGCCCAATAGTCACCTATTGGGGCGTGGAAAACTGTCTAAAAACCACTTCAAGGCTGGACGGCACACCGGTCCTTGTCGTTAATCCGCCAGGCGGATTCTATCTGGGGCCAAGTCCAGTAAGCAGCACGTGAGCACTCTCGGCTAGCCTGGCGGGTCCTTAGGGCTATAGGTAACTGTCTGTAGTTAAATAATTCTTAGACATGATACATTATCCCTCATTACACGAGATGACTTCCGACTCCAAAGTTTCATATCAGCGCACACTCCGCTGCAGAGTGAAAATCTCATTCTGGAAACATTCCCCAGGCTGTGGCTAAGCCATGTCTCCGCAATATCCTTTCTTTCAGGAGTGCTAGTTCTGCAAGGTTCGCAGGAGAGCTTCTGTAAAGTGTGGAAGGTAGGAGACGAGGTACTGGCAGAAGTAAAGCTGTGAGTACCGGGCGTGAGTCGTGCTTCGGTAGCTCAGATGGTAGAGCACTTGCCCGCGAAAGGCAAAGGTCCCGAGTTCGAGTCTCGGTCGGGCACACAGTTTTAATCTGCCAGGAAGTTTCATATCAGCGCACACTCCGCAGCAGAGTGAAAATCTCATTCTGGAAACATCCCCCAGGCTGTGGCTAAGCCATGTCTCCGCAATATCCTTTCTTTCAGGAGTGCTAGTTCTGCAAGGTTCGCAGGAGAGCTTCTGTAAAGTTTGGAAGGTAGGAGACGAGGTACTGGCAGAAGTAAAGCTGTGAGTACCGGGCGTGAGTCGTGCTTCGGTAGCTCAGATGGTAGAGCACTTGCCCGCGAAAGGCAAAGGTCCCGAGTTCGAGTCTCGGTCGGGCACACAGTTTTAATCTGCCAGGAAGTTTCAAAACGAGGATAATGGAATGTAGTCGAATTAAGTCGGGTGATGCTGAGGGTATTAGATTAGGAAATTAGACACTTAAAGTACTAAAGGAGTTTTGCTATTTGGGGAACAAAATAACTGATGATGGTCGAAGTAGAGATTATAAAAAATGTAGACTGGCAATGGCAAGGAAAGCGTTTCTGAAGAAGGGGAATTTGTTAACATCGAGTATAGATTTGTCAGGAAGTCGTTTCTGAAAGTATTTGTATGGAGTGTAATCATGTGTGGAAGGAAACATGGACGATAAATAGTTTGGACAAGAAGAGAATAGAAGCTTTCGAAATGTGGTGCTACAGAAGAATGCTGAAGATTAGATGGGTAGATCACATAACAAACGAGCAGGTATTGAACAGAATTGAGGAGAAGAGGAGTTTGTGGCACAACTTGACTAGAAGAAGGGACCGGTTGGTAGGACATGTTCTGAGGCATCAAGGGATCACAAATTTAGCATTGGATGGCAGCGTGGACGGTAAAAATCGTAGAGGGAGACCAAGAGATGAATACACTAAGCAGATTCAGAAGGATGTAGGTTGCAGTAGGTAATGGGAGATGAAGGAGCTTACACAGGATAGAGCAGCATGGAGAGCTGCATCAAACCAGTCTCAGGACTGAAAACCAGAACAACAACAATTTACAAACAAGAGGACGGTTTGTTGATAGTGAGCTGGCTTCCTGGCCGACGCCTTTGTGAACCACGTAGAACCTGAGTTTTTCAAAGGATGGTCTCCTATTAGCAAGCAGATGATCCCATATAAAAGAGATATTGATGATATTTTCATTGTCTTCAAGTGTAACGAAGATTATATAAACCTTTTCACTGAACAGTATAAGCGCCTGCATCCAAAACAATATTTACGCACGAAGTCATGAACTCCGAGGGGATCTTAATCTATTTAGATCTTCCTTTGCTACCCATAGAAAATCGGATTATCTTCGGTATCTTAAGTAAAGCAATCACCAGTGTGTCTGCTACACTTTCCACCTCCTGTCATCTTAGACGCTACAGGTTTAGTTATTTTAGAGCTGCCGCTGTAAGAATTTGTGAGCTCCCCCTTTCTGACGAAGCTATTAGAAAAGATTTGAATAATCTGTGTTATGTACAACAGACAAAATGGATACAGCCCATCGTTGGTACACCACTTACATTCCATAAGCAAAAATGCCTTGCAAACAAACACAGGCCATTGCTCCTCCTCCCCCTCCCCCCCGCCCCCTTCCGAAGTATGTGTTGCGTTTCCGTTTTTAGACCCATTTTCTTATAATTTAGCAAATTTATTTAACCAACAACGCAGTAATCATTTATTGTTGAAATCAGTGGTTCATAAAATTACACGCCCAGAATGTCCGACTGAAAATATCGAACAGAAGGGCAGGTCATTTATTGTTAGATTCAGCAAATACATGTTAAAGAAAAAAGGACAAATTAAAAATTATTCATCTTTCGCCGAACATCTAAGAGCTTTATGGCATCAGTCCCCTAATTCGGAAAATCTTATAGTCCTACACGTAGAAAATAAAGGGCGAAAAATGAATTTGCTTGAGGAATTCGAAAAAGAAGCGTTAGAACACCTTGTGTATAGGTTTAATTGCATTTAAGTCTTAAACAGTAATGGCTTAGGGACTAGTATCTGGTGGGCGCCTTTGGTTCAAAATTGCAGAAGGTGTATTGAATTTGCTTATGGAGGAAGAAGTTAATGTTAGACTCCTGCCACTTGGCTTAACAATTTTTGTTTCGGTTATTTGAACGTTAGACCTTGTGCTAGGAAAGGAGCTTCTAAACAAAATATCGGTTTATATAGATGACTTATTAATTGCTGTAAAGAACTGGAAATAAATATGATGAAATACTGGAATAATGAGATACAGGAACAATGTTTCTATATTTCAAGAGAACAATATTGTCGCAAACCTAGACAAAACAAGAAATTAAATGTGTGAGACACATCATATTGGCTGTTGGCATCTGACTAGATCCCAATAAATTAGAAGCAATCAGGAGTTTCCTGTAGCCCAAGAACTACACTGAAGAGCCAAAGAAAATGATACACCTGTCTAATTTCGTGTAGGGCCCCCGTGAGCAAGCAGAAGTGCCGCAACACGACGTGGCATGGACTCCACTAATCTCTGAAGTAGTGCTGGAGGGAACTGACACCCCGAATCATGCAGAGCTGTCCAAAAATCCATAAGAGTACGAGGGGGAGGAGATCTCTTATGAAATTCACGTTGCAAGGCATCCCAGATATGCTAAAAATGTTTATGTCTTGGGGTTTGGTGGCCAGCAGAAGTATTTAAACCCAGAAGAGTGTTCCTGGAGCAACACTGTAGGAGTTGTGGAGGTGTGTAGTGTCACATTGTCTTGCTGGAATTGTCCAAGTTGGTCGGAATGCACAATGGACATGAAAGGATGCAGGTGATCAGACGGGATGCTTAGACATGTGTCACTTGTCGAAGTCATATCCAGACATATCAGGAGTCCAATATCACTCCAACTGCACACGCCCCATACCATTTCAGAGCCTCCACGAGCTTGAAAAGTCCCCTGCTGACATATAGGGTCAATGGATTCATGATGTTGTCTCCAGACCCGTACACGTCCATCCTCTCGATACAATTTGAAACGAGACTCGTCGGACCAGGCAACATGTTTCCAATCATCCGCAGTCCATTTGTGTCGTGCAGTCATCAAGGATACACGGGTGGGCCTTGGGCTGCCAAAGCCCATATCGATGATGTTTCGTTGAATGGTCCGCACGCTGACTGTTGCTAATGGCCCATCACTGAAATCTTCAGCAATTTGCTGAAGGCTTCCACTTCAGTCACTTTGAACGAGGTTCTGTTAGTAATCGGTGGTCTCTTGTTGCAGGATCTTTTTCCGGCCGCAGCGATGTGGGAGACTTGATATATTACCGCATTCCTGATATTCACGGTACAGTCGCGAAATGGTCGTACGGGAAAATCCCCAGTTCATCGCTACCTCGGAGATGCTGTGTCCCATCGCTCGTCCGTCGACTATAACACCACGTTCAAACCCACTTAAATCTTGATAACCTGCCATTGTAGCAGCAGTAACCGATCTAACGGCTGAGCCAGAGACTTGTTTTCTTATATAGGCTTTGCCTTATACAGGCGTTGCCTTCCGCAGCGCAGTATTCTGCCTGTTTACATATCTGTGTATTTAAATGCGAATGTCTATAAAAGTCTCTTTGGAGCTCCAGTGTGGAAGCTAATTAAAGACCTTTACAGTTCTGTCGCAATTTTATGGGTCATTACTACCTAAAATGGCGTTTTACTGGAGTTAATGAAGTAAACAGTCGCTAGGATATGTACTAATAAATGTGTGCAGGAATTTCAGATAATCAAAGAGGGGCTATGCAAAAGTGTCGATTTGGCACCTCCTCATTGGAATTTACCTATTTTTCTCAAAATTAACGTAAACATAGGCGATTTCTTTGAAATAAGGGTACAATGGAAAGAGAGACTATCATTTTTCCCACTGTCATACTGATTATGTAGGAAAGAAAATTCGCAATAATGGAAAAGGAACTCTGGCAATAGTATGTGCTTTAAGAAGTTTTGAGGAAGTCAGATAATACTATGTTACACATGTAGCAATACTTTACCGTAGAGCAAAGCCTAATAAATAGCGGTGGAAAGTGTACTGACCGGAACATTCAGTTGAAACACTAGTCCAATTCGTGTAGTTTAGCTACGTGCATTTTGCTGCAGAGAAATACAGTGACAAACTTGAAGAGAGCCCCTTTTAACAACTTGGAGAAAAAAGTGTGAAAAATTTTGGAATCCTGTCGCATCTGTCACAAAACTATGACGTTAGCACGAACAGTTAGCTGGAAATTCAAAGCATTATAGTAACAAAAGTATTTTAAAGGGTCCCCGTTATGTGATACGGCTCCCCTTCAACAACACAGAGGGGGAACAAGTGCATATTTGTAGTTTGGGAAATGTTGTCCAAGTATGCGAAATTATGAAACTTCCTGGCAGATTAAAACTGTGTGCCCGACCGAGACTCGAACTCGGGACCTTTGCCTTTCGCGGGCAAGTGCTCTACCAGAAGAGCTTCTGTAAAGTTTGGAAGGTAGGAGACGAGATACTGGCAGAAGTAAAGCTGTGAGTACCGGGCGTGAGTCGTGCTTCGGTAGCTCAGATGGTAGAGCACTTGCCCGCGAAAGGCAAAGCTCCCGAGTTCGAGCCTCGGTCGGGCACACAGTTTTAATCTGCCAGGAAGTTTCATATCAGCGCACACTCCGCTGCAGAGTGAAAATCTCATTCTGGAAACATCCTCCAGGCTGTGGCTAAGCCATGTCTCCGCAGTATCCTATCTTTCAGGAGTGCTAGTTCTGCAAGGTTCGCAGGAGAGCTTCTGTAAAGTTTGGAAGTTAGGAGACGAGGTACTGGCAGAAGGAAAGCTGTGAGTACCAGGCGTGAGTCGTGCTTCGGTAGCTCAGATGGTAGAGCACTTGCCCGCGAAAGGCAAAGGTCCCGCGTTCGAGTCTCGGTCGGGCACACAGTTTTAATCTGCCAGGAAGTTTCAAAACGAGGATAATGGAATGTAGTCGAATTAAGTCGGGTGATGCTGAGGGTATTAGATTAGGAAATGAGACACTTAAAGTAGTAAAGGAGTTTTGCTATTTGGGGAACAAAATAACTGATGATGGTCGAAGTAGAGATGATAAAAAATGTAGACTGGCAATGGCAAGGAAAGCGTTTCTGAAGAAGGGGAATTTGTTAACATCGAGTATAGATTTAAGTGTCAGGAAGTCGTTTCTGAAAGTATTTGTATGGAGTGTAATCATGTGTGGAAGTGAAACATGGACGATAAATAGTTTGGACAAGAAGAGAATAGAAGCTTTCGAAATGTGGTGCTACAGAAGAATGCTGAAGATTAGATGGGTAGATCACATAACAAACGAGCAGGTATTGAACAGAATTGAGGAGAAGAGGAGTTTGTGGCACAACTTGACTAGAAGAAGGGACCGGTTGGTAGGACATGTTCTGAGGCATCAAGGGATCACAAATTTAGCATTGGATGGCAGCGTGGACGGTAAAAATCGTAGAGGGAGACCAAGAGATGAATACACTAAGCAGATTCAGAAGGATGTAGGTTGCAGTAGGTAATGGGAGATGAAGGAGCTTACACAGGATAGAGCAGCATGGAGAGCTGCATCAAACCAGTCTCAGGACTGAAAACCAGAACAACAACAATTTACAAACAAGAGGACGGTTTGTTGATAGTGAGCTGGCTTCCTGGCCGACGCCTTTGTGAACCACGTAGAACCTGAGTTTTTCAAAGGATGGTCTCCTATTAGCAAGCAGATGATCCCATATAAAAGAGATATTGATGATATTTTCATTGTCTTCAAGTGTAACGAAGATTATATAAACCTTTTCACTGAACAGTATAAGCGCCTGCATCCAAAACAATATTTACGCACGAAGTCATGAACTCCGAGGGGATCTTAATCTATTTAGATCTTCCTTTGCTACCCATAGAAAATCGGCTTGTCTTCGGTATCTTAAGTAAAGCAATCACCAGTGCGTCTGCTACACTTTCCACCTCCTGTCATCTTAGACGCTACAGGTTTAGCTATTTTCGAGCTGCCGCTGTAAGAATTTGTGAGCTCCCCCTTTCTGACGAAGCTATTAGAAAAGATTTGAATAATCTGTGTTATGTACAACAGACAAAATGGATACAGCCCATCGTTGGTACACCACTTACATTCCAAAAGCAAAAATGCCTTGCAAACAAACACAGGCCATTGCTCCTCCTCCCCCTCCCCCCCCCCCTCCCCCCCGCCCCCTTCCGAAGTATGTGTTGCGTTTCCGTTTTTAGACCCATTTTCTTATAATTTAGCAAATTGATTTAACCAACAACGCAGTAATCATTTATTGTTGAAATCAGTGGTTCGTAAAATTACACGCCCAGAATGTCCGACTGAAAATATCGAACAGAAGGGCAGGTCATTTATTGTTAGATTCAGCAAATACATGTTAAAGAAAAAAGGATAAGTTAAAAATTATTCATCTTTCGCCGAACATCTAAGAGCTTTATGGCATCAGTCCCCTAATTCGGAAAATCTTACAGTCCTACACGTAGAAAATAAAGGGCGAAAAATGAATTTGCTTGAGGAATTCGAAAAAGAAGCGTTAGAACACCTTGTGTATAGGTTTAATTGCATTTAAGTCTTAAACAGTATTGGCTTAGAGACTAGTATCTGGTGGGCGCCTTTTCAAAACTGCAGAAGGTGTATTGAATTTGCTTATGGAGGAAGAAGTTAATGTTAGACTCCTGCCACTTGGCTTAACAATTTTAGTTTCGGTTATTTGAACGTTAGACCTTGTACTAGGAAAGGAGCTTCTAAACAAAATATCGGTTTATATAGATGACTTATTAATTGCTGTAAAGAACTGGAAATAAATATGATGAAATACTGGAATAATGAGATACAGGAGCAATGTTTCTATATTTCAAGAGAACAATATCGTCGCAAACCTAGACAAAACAAAAAATTAAATGTGTGAGTCACATGATATTAGCTGTTGGCATCTGACTAGATCCCAATAAATTAGAAGCAATCGGGAGTTTCCTGTAGCCTAAGAACTACACTGAAGAGCCAAAGAAAATGATACACCTGTCTAATTTCGTGTAGGGCCCCCGTGAGCAAGCAGAAGTGCCGCAACACGACGTGGCATGGACTCCACTAATCTCTGAAGTAGTGCTGGAGGAAACTGACAAACCGAATCATGCAGAGCTGTCCAAAAATCTATAAGAGTACGAGGGGGAGGAGATCTCTTATGAACTTCACGTTGCAAGGCATCCCAGATATGCTAAAAATGTTTATGTCTTGGGGGTTTGGTGGCCAGCAGAAGTATTTAAACTCAGAAGAGTGGAGCAACACTGTGGGAGTTGTGGAGGTGTGTAGTGTCACATTGTCTTGCTGGAATTGTCCAAGTTGGTCGGAATGTACAATGGACATGAAAGGATGCAGGTGATCAGACGGGATGCTTACACATGTGTCACTTGTCGAAGTCATATCCGGACATATCAGGAGTCCAATATCACTCCAACTGCACACGCCCCATACCATTTCAGAGCCTCCACGAGCTTGAAAAGTCCCCTGCTGACATATAGGGTCAATGGATTCATGATGTTGTCTCCAGACCCGTACACGTCCATCCTCTCGATACAATTTGAAACGAGACTCGTCGGACCAGGCAACATGTTTCCAATCATCCGCAGTCCATTTGTGTCGTGCAGTCATCAAGGATACACGGGTGGGCCTTCGCCTGCCAAAGCCCATATCGATGATGTTTCGTTGAATGGTCCGCACGCTGACTGTTGCTAATGGCCCATCACTGAAATCTTCAGCAATTTGCTGGTGTCCACTTCAGTCACTTTGAACGAGGTTCTGTTAAGAAATCGGTGGTCTCTTGTTGCAGGATCTTTTTCCGGCCGCAGCGATGTGGGAGATTTGATATTTTACCGCATTCCTGATATTCACGGTACAGTCGCGAAATGGTCGTACGGGAAAATCCCCAGTTCATCGCTACCTCGGAGATGCTGTGTTCCATCGCTCGTCGGCCGACTATAACACCACGTTCAAACTCACTTAAATCTTGATAACCTGCCATTGTAGCAGCAGTAACCGATCTAACGGCTGAGCCAGACACTTGTTTACTTATATAGGCTTTGCCTTATACAGGCGTTGCCTCCCGCAGCGCAGTATTCTGCCTGTTCACATATCTGTGTATTTAAATGCGAATGTCTATAAAAATCTCTTTGGAGCTCCAGTGTGGAAGGTAATTAAAGACCTTTACAGTTCTGTCGCAATTTTATGGGTCATTACTACCTAAAATGGCGTTTTACTGGAGTTAATGAAGTAAACAGTCGCTTGGATATGTACTAATGAATGTGTGCAGGAATTTCAGAAAATCAAAGAGGGCTATGCAAAAGTGTCGATTTGGCACCTCCTCATTGGAATTTACCTATTTTTCTCAAAATTAACGTAAACATAGGCGATTTCTTTGAAATAAGGGTGCAATGGAAAGAGAGACTATCATTTTTTCCACTGTCATACTGATTATGTAGGAAAGAAAATTCTCAATAATGGAAAAGGAACTCTGGCAATAGTATGAGCTTTAAGAAGTTTTGAGGAAGTCAGATAATACTATGTTACACATGTAGCAATACTTTACCGTAGAGCAAAGCCTAATAAACAGTGGTGGAAAATGTACTGACCGGAACATTCAGTTGAAACACTAGTCCAATTCGTGTAGTTTAGCTACGTGCATTTTGCTGCGGAGAAATGCAGTGGCAAACTTGAAAGAGAGCCTCTTTTTACAACTTGGAGAAAAAAGTGTGAAAAATTTTGGAATCCTGTCGCATCTGTCACAAAACTATGATGTTAGCACGAACAGTAAGCTGGAAATTCAAAGCATAATAGTAACAAACGTATTTTAAAGGGTCCCCATTATGTGATACGGCTCCCCTTCAACAACACAGAGGGGGAACAAGTGCATATTTGTAGTTTGGGAAATGTTGTCCAAGTATGTGAAATTATATTTACTAACGAGACGGATGGAAAGAGAGATTTCCGAAAAATTCAAGAAAGAGTGCATTACGAAAGTCAGAAAACCAGAGATGATTATGATACACAGTTTAAATCAGAGTGCTGTAATAACATGCCATGAGAACTGATCCAGTCACTGGAAAGGATCACGAGTGAATTGAATAGGCTGTTTGAAACTTATTAAAATTGCTTCAACAAACATCGTAGAGATGCACAAATAGTTGAGATCATGAATGAAAATAGCACTGAAACACCAGCACATGAATTGCTAACTGGTGGGATGGTACTCAGCGTCATTCAGTAGTTTATACATTTGCTGAATAGAAGTGATATATCATTTCTTGAAGAATGAGAACTAGCATTACATTAGATTACATTAGTACTTGTTCCATAGATCTTGAATATGATATCTCGTAATGATGTGGAATGTGACAGTTTAACCTAAGATTTCTTTATCGTATATATATATATATGTGTGTGTGTTGTCACGTAGAAGTCGGTGTAATTAGATGAATGACGAACACTAACTTCACTTAACGAACGTTTATTCAGCTCTCGTACATACAAGAGCGCAGAGCGAACTGCCTCCGATCAGAACACGCACAGTATATATACAGCTACAGAACATTCCAGTACAATGATGCTTGACATTTGGGGATACTTCTAGAGTGTACTCGAACCGAATATACACCACTGGCCATTAAAATTGCTACAAAAAGAAGAAATGCAGATGATAAACCGGTACTCATTGGACAAACATACTAGAACTGACGTGTGATTTCATTTTCACGCAATTTGGGAGCAAAGATCCTGAGAAATCAGTACCCAGAAAAACCACCTCTGGCCGTAATAACGGCCTTGATACGCCTGGGCATTACGTCAGACAGAGCTCGGATGGCGTGTACAGGTACAGAAGCCCATGCAGCTTCAACACGATACCACAGTTCATCAAGAGTAGTTACTGGCATACTGTGACGAGCCAATTACTCGGACACGATTGACCAGACGTTTTCGGAATGGAGAATGTGCTGGCAAGGGCAGCAATCGAACATTTTCTGCATCCAGAAAGGCCAGTACAGGACCTGCAACATGCGGTCCCGCATTATCCTGCTGAAATGTAGGGTTTCGCAGGGATCGAATGAACGGTAGAGCCACGGGTCGTCACACATCTGAAATGTAACGTCCACTGTTCAAAGTGCCGTCAATGCGAACAAGAGGTGACCGAGACGTATAACCATTGGCACCCAATACCATCACGCCAGGTGATATGTCAGTATGGCGATGGCGAATACATGCCGAATACATTCCCCCAATGTGCATTCACCGCGTTGTCCCCAAACACGGATGCGACCATCATGGTGGTGTAAACAGAACCTGGATTCATCCGAGAAAATGACGTTTTGCCATTCGTGCACCCAGGTTCGTCGTTGAGTACACCATCGCAAGGGCTCCTGTTTGTGATGCAGCATCAAGAGTAAGCGCAGCCATGGTCTCCGAACTGATAGTCCATGCTGCTGCAAACATCGTCGAAGTGTTCGTGAAGATGGTTGTTGTCTTGCAAACGTCCCCATCTGTTGGCTCAGGGATCGAGACGTGGCTGCACGATCAGTTACAGCCATGCAGCTAAGACGCCTGTCATGTCGACTGCTAGTGATACAAGGCCATTGTAATCCGGCACGGAGTTCCGTATTACCCTCCTGAACCCATCGATTCCATATTCCGCTAACAGTCGTTTGATTTCGACAAACGCGAGCAGCAATGTCGGGATACGATAAATCGTAGTCGCGATAGGCTACAATCCGACCTTTATCAAAGTCGGAAACGTGATGGTACGCATATCTCCTTCTTACACGAGTCATCACAACGTTCACCAGGCAACTCCCGTCAACTGCTATTTGTTTATGAGAAATCAATTGGAAACTTTCCTCATGTCAGCACATTTTAGGTGTCGCCACCGGCGCCAACCTTGTGTGAATGGTCTGTAAAGCCAATGATTTTCATATCACAGCATCTTCTTCCTGTCGGTGAAATTTCGTGTTTGTAGCACGTAATCGTCGTGATGTAGCAATTTTAATGGCCAGTAGTGTGGAAGTCGAACAACCAGGTGAGTTTTGAACTCAGGACCCTCCTAGCAACAGTTTAGTATCATAACCACTACACCACGGTGGTACTCAGCTTATGCTGCGACATTGCTCCCTCCTCAAGTGAACAGCGTCTCGGTGTTACGTCCTCCTAGTCCGGGAACGAATCATCGGTCCTGCATACTCCGACGCCCGATGACTGATGCTCGCCCTGGTGGTGATCTTCTTAGAACTTCGTTAAAATTGCGCTTGTTGCCTGTCGCTGGAGCTTCGAATTTACCATGGATTGCTGGATACTTGTAGGCTTCATGCGAAGGACGTGGACCGTATCTCTGATCTTTCGTCGTGTTATGTTGTGGTCGAAATATTTTGCTTTATACGTAACATCAGACATCTGTCTTACAACCTTATAAGGTCCAAAGTAGCGCCTGAGGAGCTTCTCAGACAGACCAATCTTCCCAACAGGAGTGAAGATCCAGACGAGGTCACCAGGCTGTAGGCGCTTCAGTCTGGAACCCCGAGACCGCTATGGTCGCAGGTTTGAATCCTGCCTCTTGCATGGATGTGTGTGATGTCCATAGGTTAGTTAGGTTTAAGTAGGTCTAAGTTCTAGGGGACTGATGACCTCAGATGTTAAGTCCCATAGTGCTCAGAGCATTTTGAACCGTTTTTTTCACCAGGCTGGTAAACAACCGGGCGGTGGCTCGCGTCATACCTTCGACGATCGGTTTCTTGAGCTTGCAGCGTGCGCATTCGAGCTAACTGCCGAGCTTCCTCAGCTCTGTTCAAATAACTTACGAGTTTGCCGCCGGGTGACGTCGTCGAACACCGCCGATATTTCGACAGGAGCACACCCTGCCATTCTCAAGGCACAAATGCAGGGAAGAAATAATGTGCAAGCAAATTTAATACCTCGGTTCACAGAAGAGAAACAAGGAAGACACCACACACAGAACAAGTGTCAACACAACCAAAGATAACCAACATCAGAAATATCGACAGTTGCTATTAATCAACAGGTGAGGTAGCACTAATTCTGTCCCTCTGTTTTTTGTTGAGAGACAGAGCCGGATTCCAAGCAGCATTTAAACAAAATCCACCATCTCTGTTAATAAGGTTGCTTGACAGTCTGATTTCAACAGCTTCCTTAATAACACTATCCCAATAGCTGGACGTGCAAGTCAGAATCTCCGTGTTGTTGTATTCCATAGGATGACTGGTGTCAAGGCAATGTTCTGCAATAGCGGATTTGCTCTGCTATTGTAAGCGTGTGTATCGCTTATGTTCAATACACCGGTGTTCCACAGTCCTGATTGTCTGACCAATATATGACATGCCACAACTGCAAGGAATGCGATAGACCCCAGCCTTATGCAAACCAAGATAATCTTTTACGGATGCCAACAGGACCTTAATCTTAGAAGGTGGTCAAAAAACACATTTCACATCATATTTCCGCTAAGTATGGCGAATCCTGTTGGAAATGATTACTGCGTAAGGCAAAAAGGCCGTAGACTTAGGTGCCACTTCGTTGCTATCGTCACTCACCCGTTGCACAGAAGGCTGAAGGCGCAACGCACGTTCGATCTGCCTCTCACTATAACCATTCTGACGAAGGGTAACTTCGAGATGTTTCAAACTTTCAGGGTCGGAGATAACGTGGGCCCTGTGAACCAAGGCGCGAAGTACTCCTTGACGCTGAGCTGGATGGTGACAACTATCAGCTCGCAGATACAAATCAGTGTGGGTGGGCTTTCTATAAACAGAATGTCCCAACGCACCATTAGTCTTCCTTTTGACCAACATATCAAGGAAGGGAAGGCATCCATTCTTTTCCACCTCAATAGTGAACTGAATATTCGGGTGGATTGAATTCAGATGTTCCAAACACCGGTTTAAATTCTCAGTACCATGAGGCCACACAACAAAAGTATCGTCTACATATCTGAAAAATCACGCAGGTTTCAAGGTCGCTGACTCCAATGCACGTTTCTCAAAGTCCTCCATAAACAAATTGGCCACAATAGGTGACAACGGGCTTCCCATTGCAACTCCATCAGTCTGTTCGTAGTACTGACCGTTGAATAAAAAGTAAGTTGAAGTCAGCACATGTCGAAACAAATTTGTTAATTCGACACCAAAGTTAACCTTAATTAGTTGCAGCGAATCAGTGTCTGACCACTTATACCCACACGAATGGTACATCTTCCTGTAGGTTTTACATATTTCTCATTAGCCATCTTCAGCAGAGATGTTTTGCTGTCGACGAATATGGTTTTCTGCAACTGGCGACTGTACATCTCTGAAATCACTGAATATGATGCTCCAGAGTCCACAAGAGCTTGGGCTGGTCGGCCATCCATGAGGATATCGACGTAGTTTGGTATCATTTTTGTAGTGATCGACGGCGGAGGATTTTTCTCTTCAGGGGCCTCACTTCCAAGGAAGGTCGCACCCTTTAGTTTTCCAGGTTGCAGCGGCTAGGTGATCGGCTGGAGCCTCTAAACGGCGATGAAGGCCTTGGTCGATGTGTTGGAAGCGTCCTCTCCAGCGGATAGCTTGCGGCGATGGTGACCTACGTCGTCCTGCACCCACATCTTCTTGTTCATTTTCGTCGTCCCGGAGACGGCGTCGGCTAAGATCGGTTTGCTGTCTTCTGGCGCGGGCGTCTTCAATCATCCGCCGCCTTTCTCGACGGTAGTGCAACACAAGCCCCGGTCGTCCGCAGTGTCAACACACTGGTTGGTTATCCTGGGTCCTCCAGACGTCAGTCTTCTTTGGTGCCCAAACAGGTTCCTCATGCAGCAATGTAGGAACGTAACTTAGCCTGGATCTCGACTTTTTCACTGTTTTAAATTGAAATGAAGGACGAGAGATTGGATTCAACGTCTCTTCCACTTCCTCCCTTATGACCTCTTGAAGCATCTCGGTTTTTTGCTCGTTGTGCAATCCAAGTGCCTTCTCAACTTCCTTTCTCACTCTCAGACGAAGAAAACTTGTGAAATCAGTTGTTTCCTCCATCACAGAAAACGATACGACGTTTGGATGCCGCTCAAACCTCTTGCGTGTAATTCTTTTTTGATGCATTGTCTCGACATACTGGCACCGTTTTATGTAGTCGTCTGTTGTCGAAACTTCCTTCAGGAGTAGTGCTTGATACATGTCCTCTGCAACACCGGTCATGAGTTGTGCAACCCTGTCTTCCTCCTTCATTCTGGGATCCACTATTTTACAAAATGGTTCAAATGGCTCTGAGCATAATGGGACTTAACATCTAAGGCCAGCAGTCCCCTAGACTTAGAACTACTTAAACCTAACTAACCTAAGGGCATCACACACATCCAATTCCGCGGCAGGATTCGAACCTGGGACCGTAGGAGCAGCGCGGTTCCGGACTGAATTTCTCCTCGTTGTTCTCATACCATTGCTTCGCATTGTCCTCTAAGTAGAGAAATACGTTAACCAAACACACGGTGTAATCCCATTTGTTAAATCTGGATATACATTCATATACCTTCAGCCACTTTTTTCGATCTTGGCCATTGTCACCAGAGAACCAGGAAGTATGCCTCAAGTGGTGGCACACCGTTGATATCATCGTAACGTTCTCTTCCTCTTCTGTCTCCGGTAGATTGCGATCTGTTGCATATGGCTCGAACTCGGGTTTCTCGACACGTAAACAGCGGCTCTGTCGTGGCCTGATGGGAGCCACTGTGTCATCGATAATGTGCGCTATCACAAGTTCCAATACCCGGCGTCTCCACCAGAATAATGTCACGTAGAAGACGGTGTCATTAGATGAATGACGAACACTATCTTCACTTTTATATATATTTTTTTCAATGGGTGAATATTTACATACGATGTAGCAATCTAATATTCATCTATCGAATAGAAGGGGCTGTCATTCACAAATTCTTTTAAAATGCTGGTGGTACTGTGTGTTTCGTGAGTTCCTTAAATAACTGCTTACAAGGTGATTTTGGGTGGGATCCAGCTATTATTCTGATTACATACTTGTGTGCAATGAATACTTTTCTCTTAATGATTAATTTCCCCAAAATATAATGCCATATGAAATCAGTGAATGAAATTAGGCACAGTAGGCCAATTTTCTGATATGTTTTTCACCAAAATTTGAGATAAATCTAACAGTATAAGTAGTTGAACCTAAATGTTTCAGCAGATCATCAATGTGTTCCTTCCAATTCGATTTCTTCCCAATGGACACAACAGGGTAATTTTGAATAATCTGCCTCAACAACACACTTCTGTTCCAAGTCTATGCCATTTACTGTACAGACCTGTATATACTGTGTTTTCTCAAAGTTTAGTGAGAGTCAACTTGCAGAGGAATGCCTAATAATTTTCTGAAAGACATTATTTACAGTTTCCTCAGCTAATTCTTGTTTATTAGGTGTGATTACTATACATGCATCATCAGTGGAGAGAACTAGCTTTGAATCTTCGTGAATATAGAGTGGCAATTCATTCATATTTATTAAGAACAATATAGGACTCAAGACTGAACCCTATGGGACACCATTCTTGAAACCTGGCCAGTTAGAGAACTCTGCTCTTTTTGCACCCCACCTGTATTCCTAATGTCAACCCTCTGCATTCTTAATGTTAAATATACTATTTCTGAACTAATTTACTTATGTGTTGGTTAATATTCATTTGTAAAAACAGAATGAACGTAAATTTCAGAGAGTACACTAAATGTTATTATTGGTTTATGGGTAAATTAAGAGTTAAAATATTTTATGTACACTATTGATGCTGCAATACATTGTGTTTACGAATTCATTGTTTTATTTATGTTATCCAGACTCGAATATATTATATTTGCCAACTGTAATGTTAGAATTGTTCATGAAAATGGTATTAATCGCAATGCGGACTCTCAGTCTGCGTGCGTGTAGTGGAAGTAAAACAATCGCACATGTAACGGGGGGTTAAGTCATTTCCGCACTGCCCCAGTCAACCACAATACTTAACCTTATCTAGTAGAATTAAATGATTTTTCACAGTCAAAATCCATTGAGAGATTACAATGAATCCTATCGGGTATGTTTAGTTTTTCACAGCATTTAATGCTTGATCAGCGAGAGCATATTTACCAATTTCTGTTGAAAAGCCTTTGCAAAAACCAAACTGACATTTTATTTGTACTTCATTTATACAAATATGTGGAGCTACTCATGAATACATTAGTTTATTCTGGATAAAGCTGTCAGGAGTGAGATTAGGCGGTAGTTGTTAGCATCAGGCCTATCCCTTTTGTTATGCAATGGTTTAACAATAGCATATTTCAGTCCATTCAGAAAAATGCCCTGTTTCACTGAGCTACTACATACGTGGCTGACAATCCTACTAATATGTTGGGAATATGCTTTTAGTACTGTATTGGAAATGCCATCAATTTCATGTAAGCTTTTACTTTTGAGTGAATTTATTATTTTTCTAATAGCAGTAGGAGAGGTGGTTTAAATTTCAAATTTATAGGTGTAGCCTCTTCCAAATACAGCCATGCATTTGCTAATGAAATCGCATTTTTGCTGCAACACTTAAGAAATTATTGTTAAAATATTTTCTACTTCTGAATTTTTTGTTTACACATTTTTCACTGACTTTGAAATAAAAAAAACACAGTCTTCCTGTGCTCTTGTCTGCCCTGTTTCTCTTTTAACAACATTCGAATTTGTTTTAATTTTATTATCGAAGGTGCTAACCTCAGAAATAATGCACATACTTCTGGATTTTAATAACTTTCCTTAATACAGTGCAGCAGTTTTTATAATGTTTGATTGGTTCTGGATCATTACTCCTTCTAGGTATAAAATAAATATCCCTTTTCTTGTTTACAAGATATTTTTATCCCTTCAGTACTCCATCGCTTTTTAGATGGTTTCTTACAGTTATGTTTCACTTTTTTCTTGGGGAACTGTTTCCAATCATACTCATAAGGGTATCACGAAATCGATTAAAACTTATTTTCGCATTAGGTTCCCTGCACACCTCTTCCCAGTCTATATGTTGAAAGCTTTCTCAAAAATTTGCAATTGCTAAAGCATTAAATGAACACACTCGTTTGGAGGACTGTTTTGTATTACTGTATATGTCATATATTGTAACTAACTATGCATCATGCTCATAAAGACCATTCTTAACTGGAAAATTTTTTATTTGATTAAATTAGTCTTGGACTATAAAAATATTATCAGTGTGTTGCTTTCTTGTACTACCTTAGTAGGAAAATCAATAACTGGTGTGAAATTGAAAGAACCAAGTAATACTTCAAAATTGCGCATTCTATCAGACTCTATCAGAAGATCTACATTGAAATCCCAACACACAATAATTTGCTTCTCACTCTCTGACACATAGCATAACAAAGAATACAAATTTCTCAGAAATAGATGAAAATACAGCTCTATACCGAGCTATAATTTATTATAAAAGTACCATTACTTAGTTTAAGTTCACAGACACATGCTTCTACATGTTCCTCTACACAAAATCTTTTTCGCTCCTAATTTTTCACACTACGATAAATTTTAACATACGTTTTCACTCTTCCTCTCTCTGTAGTCTCTCTATTTACATGTGCAGGAAACTTACATCCAGCTGCATTTACCTATTCCATACCTGTGGCTAGCAACGAAAATATCATGATGAAATAACGAAGCAATGAAGTAATAGTAATTTACAGATGTGTAAATGGAACATACGACAGCTAGTAGGTTATCTCATGGTCATCTTAAAGTAAAGGTTGTTGTAAGTACCAACAATAGTATGCTGTTTTAATGAGAGTTTAGTGGACAACATGAGTTCCTCGAGAATGTAATGTGCAGATGTTTGTAGTCAATAGATAGTACTGCCAATGATGTTTATGGTATACTTAGGAGATTTATTAGTCAACATGTAAATTGGTCAAATAAAGGAGTTGTGATTTTGGAGACTTTTGAGTCAGCCAATTAGTTAAGGGAGACTGAGTTACTGAAGTATAACATGATGTGATTTCTGTCAAAGTTTGTTGATATATTCGGGAGCAGGTACACAGCTGATTAGTTTGAGATACATCTTAGCAATGTCAAGAATATAGATGAGACACAAAATAATATACAAAATTTAAATGATGTTAAGGCCACATATTGATTAGAAGAAGTATCATACATTTAGCGTAATGCATGTTTGCATTAAAGAAAGGATAATGTAGGTGACAGAATATTTGCCTAGTCTCATGAGATGTAATGCATATTACAGGCAAAGGATCTTTATTGTAACTTAAAAATGATGGCATAGAGATTAGAATGTTTTGAAATATTCGTATTTTATAATAGGTAAAAAATTTTGAGTTGCAAACATTGATCCACATTTTTGAAACACAGGTTTGGAATAATAATTGTGGGTGACAGATAACACTTCAGCAAAACAGAATGTATATATGACTGTTTAGTGAGGGTAGTGACATATTTTGTCTGAACTTTTCTTTGCATCTAATGCAAGCATTCTGTCAGTGATTACTTGTCCTACAGACAAGTGTTCTCTCACAAACTGTGAATCACATTTGCACTTTCATACAATTTTTGAGATAACTATCTATTGTCAAAGCAAAACATATACACACTATATATTAAATGTATGCTGAAACTCAATAATGTATTGTCTCAGTAATGTAAAGTACGAAAAAATTTCTGAAAAAAAGACATTTAACATTTAGTAAAATTTGAATATTGTGAAGCTTTTCTGAAGGTATTTGCATGAAGGGTATGCTTGTACAGACGTGAAACATGGACGATAAGCACTTGAGACAAGAAGAGAATAGAAACTTTTCAATGTGGTGCTATAGAATAACTCTGAAGATTTGATGAGTGGCTCACGTAAATAATGAAGAGATATTAAGTAGAATTTGAGAAAGAAACTGAATTGGTGCAAAAGATGACTAAAACTAGAGATCTAGTGATCAAGGGGTGAATACAGTAAATCGATTCAATACATGTAGGTTACAATAGTTATTGCAGTATTTAGTTGGAGATGAAGAGGCTTGCACAGGAAAGAGGAGCATGGGGAACTTTATTCAAAATGGTCTTCAGACTGATGACCACAACAACAGTACATGGAAGAGAGAGTAAGACTACGTCGAAGTGGCAAGAGGTGACGAGTACGTATTTTTATCGGAGCCTAGACAGTGGTAATATATTTCTAGAACTGCACATAGATATTAAATTAAACTGTCGATCTATAGAGCGATCGACTGTCAGCATGGTGCATTGGTATGTGCCCCGCCCCCCCTCCTGCCCCCTACAGCACGCCATCAGAGAATTCCATGTTCAACAATCTTCCAGCCTTGCCGAAGCGTAGCCTGACACACGAGGTCGTCTGACAGTGATTTAGTTAAGAGATGAAAAAATTAAAGTTGAAAGCTGTGCCACAATTAGCTCAGTAGAAGGAAAAAACTGGAGTGGAAACTAAGAAGCAGATGGCGAAGCAAGCTTAAAACTTTGGAAAACTGATATGTTCATTAACAGTGTTAGACGAACAGCAAGTTTTAGACGTTGGGCGAGAACTTCACAATCCTGGGACAACGGATGTAGGTCGGTCAAGTGTGCCTTCACTTGGAGTTACTTGGAATGATTTAGGGAAAGTAGGATTAGGTAAGACAGTGTTCACTGGGAGGAGCCGTGCAAAAAACACGACGCGCGACGAAGAACTGGCCACAAACTGATATTCCGTGTACTCAGTTGGACAGTAACTACGCCTTGCAGCCAGGCGCGTAAACAGTATACGCAGATGTCAGTATTTTTTTGAGAGAGGCCGCGTAGTTGAGCAAAGAGGTGGTTGTGGTCAACGGCGAATCGATCGACATTTGAATAGGAGCGATGCCACTATTCTATGATGTTCGAAGGAATGGGTGACCCATGACGGAACACAGCGTCAAGAAGCGAGTGGTCCACCTAGAGAGACGATAGAATGAGAGGACCGATCATTCGTGAGAGAGGCACTCAGAGCCCCAGATTCTGTGACAAAAAGGACCATTACTAGGCGGCTCACAGAAAGGAGGCAGAGCTCACGGCGCCCCTGCGTCGGCACATCCAGCCTGGAATCTCATTGACTCGAATAGTATTGTCTTCGGTGATGTATACCGCTTCGAACAAGCTCCGATAACCAACAAAGACGTGTCTGGAGACACCCCAGGCAGCGGTCGGTCACCAACCTCACTGTTGTTTACCATACAGCGCGACAACAAGGAGTGATGGTCTTGGGTACCTTTCCGTTTCATAGCAGACCCCTTTCCTTGTCATCCGCTGCACCCTTACAGCACAGCGGTATGTGGACGGTATTTTAAACCCCGTTTGTTTGCCCTTCATGCCAATCCATCCTGGGCTTAGATTTCAGCAAGATAATGCCCGCCATCACACGCAGTTTCTCCTGCTTATCCTCGTGCTTGCCAAACCCTGTCTTGGCCAGCAAGGTCACCAGATCTGTCCCCAATCTACGTCTACATCTACACCCATACTCCGCAAGCCACCTGACGGTGTGTGGCGCAGGGTACCTTGTACCTATATCGATTCTCCTTTCTATTCCATTCTCATATTATTCGTGGAAAGAAAGATTATCGTTATGCATCTGTGTGGGCTCCAATCTCTCTGATTTTATCCTCATGGTCTCTTCGCGAGATATATCTAGAAGGGAACAATATATTTCTTGACTTCTCGGTGAAGATATGTTCTCGTAACTTCAACAAAAGCCCATACCGAGCTACTGAGCGTCTCTCCTGCAAACTCTTCCACTGGAGTTTATCTATCATCTCCGCAACGCTTTCGCGATTACTAAATGATCCTGTAACGAAGCGCGCTGCTCTCCGTTGGATCTTCTCTATCTCTTCTATCAACCCTATCTGGCACAGATCCCACACCGGTGAACAGTATTCAAGCAGTGGGCGAACAAATGTACTGTAACCTACTTCCTTTGTTTTCGGACTGCATTTCCTCAGGATTCTTCCAATGAATCTCACTCTGGCATCTGCTTTACCGACTATCAACTTTATATGATCATTCCATTTTAAATCACTCCTAATGCCTACTCCCAGATAAGTTATGGAATTAACTGCTTCCAGTTGCTGACCTGCTATATTGTAGCTAAATGATAAAGAATCTTTCTTTCTATGTATTCGCAGCATATTACACTTGTCTTCATTGAGATTCAATTGCCATTCCCTGCACCATGCGTCAATATGTTGCAGATCGTCCTGCATTTCAGTACAATTTTCCGTTGTTGCAACCTCTCGATATACTACAGCGTCATCCGCAAAAAGCCTCAGTGAACTTACGATGTTATCCACAAGGTCATTTATATGTATTGTGAATAGCAACGGTCCTACGACACTCCCCTGCGCTACACCTAAAATCACTCTTACTTCGGAAGACTTCTCTCCATTGAGAATGACATGCTGCGTTCTGTTATCTAGGAACTCTTCAATCCAATCACACAATTGGTCTGATAGTCCGTACGCCCTTACTTTGTTCATTAAACGACTGTGGGGAACTGTATCAAACTACTTACGGAAATCAAGAAACGCGTCATCTACCTGTGAACCCGTGTCTATGGCCCTCTGAGTCTCGTGGACGAATAGCGCGACCTAGGTTTCACACGATCGTCTTTTTCGAAACCCATGCTGATTCCTACAGAGCAGATTTCTAGTCTCCAGAAAAGTCATTATACTCGAACATAATACGTGTTCCAAAATTCTACAACTATTCGACGTTAGAGATATAGGTCTATAGTTCTGCACATCTGATCGACGTCCCTTCTTGAAGACTGGATGACCTGTGCCCTTTTCCAATCTTTTTGAAGTGTACGCACTTCTAGAGACCTACGATACACTGCTGCAAGAAGGGGGGCAAGTTCCTTCGTGTACTCTGTGTAAAATCGAACTGGTATGTCCATACACATCCAATCAGCAACAGGTTTTGACGATCTAAGTTGCCAATTGCACTGTATCTCTCAGGAGGTCACCCATCAACTCAATCCATGCGAAGCATAACGACTGCTTCAATAAAGGCCAGACGTTGACCATGGCGCTACTGACGTGCTCAGCTTGTGAAGCTCTCTCTCCTGAGTAAATCATCAAAGCTTTCTGAAATGTAACAATTTTTTTGGCTGTAGATCTACATCACAGCTACCGTCTTCCATCCCATTCGCATAATTTCTTCCGGGTGTTGCGGCGGCGCGGTTCTCTCCGTCCCTTTTACGACGGACCTGCTCCTACCTGTGAACATCGTCTCAGCAGATCATCAGAAGGAAAGCCGAGTGAAACCTACTGTACTTCGACATGAACCAGGCTGCAATGTAAGTCACTAATCTACGTTTCGGGAGAACCATGAAATGCAAGGTTGGAAATTTCGTCCTCAATTAATATATTCTGGAACTTAGGTGAACAATTATCACTGCCAAGCCCGTGCTGGTCTTAACACAGTCACTCACAATCCCTTTCACTCATGTTAGCAAGTTTATGGTGTTGCATTTCCTGGAAACGTAATAGCTACAAAAATACTGATTGTTTTTGTTTGAGAATGGCCGCCAAATATTAAGTCTGTCGGCACCAAATGGAGTCACAGTTTTTAGCCACCGACCTGCTCAATACTCCACGCGGAATATATGTCTTTTCTCGTCACAAAATTCATTTAAAAATTCCGAAATTTCTACACACACATCGGAATAATTATTCCGTCACTTTCCAACACTTTTGATGTATGAAACACTGCTAGATCCGGCAACTTATCGTTTCCATCGGAACTACAACTACACACGTCCGAACTGTTTCATGGCTAAGCTCTCACACTTCTCTAGAATACTCTGTCTTGACTACCTGCAGAGAAAAGGCACGCGAAGAATATTGCTTTACCATTGGTCAGTTCACTCAACAGCCAACAGCAAAACAACATTCTCCCGCGTCATTCCGCGCTTTTCATCCATAACCAGTCGCAAAATAGTAAACCTAATGACTGCACATTTTACCGACGTAATTATCTAATATGCTGAAGTTTTGTTTATATATGAAGTTATTTACTATTGTTATTTCTACCTGAATTAACTTTCCCTTTACCATAAACTTACATTACAAATCTATTACACAAAAATCCCCTTTGTTCATATCCATACTTCTTCGAAATGTTCCCACACTACATCCCACGACATAACTCGTTAAACAATTATCTTCATATTAACGTTAAACAACAGTCACGCATCATTCATACCGTTAAAACACATTTATAACATTTTACATACACAAAAAGACATAATAACAGTTTATGAAAATACTAGAACGGTTTATGAAAAACATTCTATTACTTTAGTGCCGTCTACTGGGCAGACCGAAACTAAATCAGTCCCCTATCCAATACTGTCCTCTATCGGCTGATACATAAACTACGTGCGCATCCAGTCTCGTGTCACCATTTGTCACTATCCAGCTCTGAGACACATCTCCCACTTAACCGCCTCCAAGGCAGGATCGTTATAGGGCGCTACGCCTCAGTGTGTCTATTCTGTTGTCTTAAACTGTATTTTATGGTGCCCAACAGTGGAGGCACTAATGCGTCAAATGGAGAGTTCCAAGAGACGTAGTTTAGTTATAGTGGAGCTGCTTCAGAGTAGGTAGCTGGTGGTGAAGCTAAACACTGCAGCATCCGCCGCTCTCTGCAGCCCGCCAGAAATGGCGGCAGAAGGTGGGTGTAAAAGCCCCGGCGGCGCAGGATGGACCCGGCAGCTTGCTGGGCCCCATAGCCTGCTTCGGCACATTGCGGCCCGCACTCGGGCCCGGCAGTTCCCCGTAATGAGCCCTGCGGGCCACGGCTCCCGCGGGAGTCGGCGCACGCAAATAACGCCCGTAACGGCGCTGCAGCCCGGCAGCTGCACGTGCCGGCCGGCAGAGGCGCGCTCTTTCACCTGACGCCTCTCCCAGGACGCACAGCCACCTCGACCCGGCAAGTCACGTTTGAGGCTCCGTTCCTCTCTGTATTCCGCGTCATTGTGATGGATCTACATTCCCACATGAACAACCTGGCAGTATGAATCGATGATCGTATCTCACTGTCGCCGAGGACCTGTTTTACTACAAAAAGATTTTAAGACCTGAAGATGACAGCACAGTCTGCCCGAAACGGCTGTCTTAAAAAAAAAAAAAAAAAAAAAAACAAAAAAAAAACTTAATGCTATCTTGGCTGCTGAATGGTTTTTACCAACTTAACACATTAAATTTCGTACGAAAACGTACTGTTAATTTTTTTTCTGTATGACAATTTTTTCCTCATAGCAAGCATAAGAATTCGAAAATATGTCGCATGGTATTCGAAGGCTTTGCAGCTAAATAAAATGCAGACGTAAGGGCAGGTGAATCACCCAGTACGTTACGTTGTATATACACTACTGGCCATTAGAATTTGTAAGTAGGCTGTTTAGGTTTTTTTATTGGTAACGCACCCTCTGTATGAAAATCACTGGCTGTGCTGTGTGCAGTCTGTGGCTGCTTTGCATTGTTGTAATACTCGCCATTGTAGTGTTGGGCAGCGGCAGCTGGATGTGAACAGCGCGTAGCGTTGCGCAGTTGGAGGTGAGCCGCCAGCAGTGGTGGATGTGGGGAGAGAGATGGCGGAGTTTTGAAATTTGTCATGAACTGCTATATTTATATATGATGATATCAAGGTAAATACATTGTTTGTTCTCTATTAATATCTTTCATTTGCTAACTATCCCTATCAGTAGTTAGTGCCTTCCATAGTTTGAATCTTTTATTTAGCTGGCAATAGTGGCGCTCGCTGTATTGCAGTAGCTTGAGCAGCGAAGATTTTTGTGAGGTAAGTGATTTGTGAAAGGTATAGTTTAATGTTAGTCAGGGCCATTCTTTTGTAGGGAGTTTTGAAAGTCAGATTGCGTTGCGCTAACAAAATATTGTGTGTCAGTTTAAGCACAGTCATGTATAATTGTTCAAAGGGGAGGTTTCATATGTCGACCCTTAGCCGAGGATACCGCACTTGAATTTTCTAATTTTTTTCTTGTAGTTTGTGTAATTAGTGTAGCTATTGTTTATTGCTAGCGCGTAATTGTAGAGAGAATCTCCTTTGTAGTTGCAGTCTTTCATTGTTGTACAGTAAAACAGTTTTGGCATGCATGTAGATTTGCACCAAGTATTTCGCAGCTGCAATTAACTCGATATTATTTTCAGTGCTATGTTAATGTGTTCTCTTAATTTTGATCTTCAAATTGTGTTTTTCTGTGTTGTCGTGTGAAATACTGTGACAATAATGGCGTGTGACAAACGTAATACTAGGCTCCAAAGTAAACTGAGAAATGACAGTGAAGACGAAAGCAGTGTGTTAGCGCCGCAGAGTAAGGAATTAACAGACGTTCAAAGTAGTATTTTGGTAACTGTGCATAGGGAAATGGAGCGGGCTGCAAACAATGGCGTAGACAGTGAAACAGGTAGTGAACAGGGAAGCATTATCGATCGATCGCTCAGCAACAGCTCGCCTCAGGAATCCGAAATGACAGGACACAATTTCGCAAATACTGTAGATTCAGGTTTTGGGTCATCACCGTTTTCTCAAATAAGTCAAGACACATTTTCTGCTTGTCAAAATGTGAATGTTGCCGGTGCAAATGCACTGCCGAAAAGCGTAGAGAAACAGATTCCAGACACTAATACATTATTATTGCAATTAATGCAACAAATGGAACAAAATCAGAGACAAATGGGACAAAATCTTAAAAAGTTAGACACAGTGGAACAAAATCTTAAAAAGTTAGACACAATGGAACAAAATCAGAGACAAACACAGCAAAAGCTTCAAAAGCTAGACACAATGGAACAACACCAGAGACAAACACAGCAACAGTTAGACGTAATGGAACAAAATCTTCACACCACGCTTGAAGAAACACGTGAAGATTTAACTACTGAGTTACATAACATCGAATCGAAATGTCAAAAAGTCTGTAATGACGTAGAAACACAAATTTGTGAGCATTTCCAACCTATTTTTTCGCGTCATGAAAATGCATTACAGAATCATGAAGGAGCCATAAAAGAACTGCAAACTATTGTTCATGAAAATCACAACACCTTGCGAGCTAAAATTGACTCAGTTGCATCTACCGATTCGGTTACGCAACTTGCAAAAACTCAAGAAAACTTAAAGGACACAGTAGATACGATTTCAACACAAATGGACACTCTGAAACTTGGTTCAGAAAAACACACTGAGGAAATAAGTACACTATCGGAGAAAGTAGCCGAACTTTCGGATCAGGTCACTAATCTATCTACGAAGGTAGATGATAATCTGAATGACACAGAAAAGTGCAAACAAATTAGGAAATTCAAACAAAATCAGAATCAGATTAATACGCAACACCAAAGAGAAATCCGGGAAGTACAAGGTCAGCTGACACAGGTAATACAAGAATTACGTATTCCAGAGGATACTCGCGCCCCAATACGGGAAGAGGGACACAGAAATACGGAACAGCCACAAAATAATAACACAGGGCATTTCGGAAGTTATGAAAGAAATTGGCAATGTGCACCGAATTTTGAGATGGAACGGCCGACACGACCTAACAATGACCGATATGCGACTCGCCGACATGATGATTTTGACTATAAGCTGTTCTTTACTACACGTAAATTCAAAACATTTAAGAATTCTGGCAACGACATTCATCCACAAGCATGGCTCCATCAATTCTCGCATTGTTTTCCTCCCAACTGGTCATTAGAACACAGATTAGAATTTATGTGTGGCTACTTGGAGAATGAACCAGCTGTAAGAATGCGATCGGTAATTCACGATTGCCACAGTGAAGGAGAGTTTTACCATGCCTTCCTCTCAGCATATTGGTCTCAAGCCACACAAGACCGAGTAAAACATAGCATCATAATGATGAAACGCTTCGAACAATCTGAATTTTCCAGTCTTATGAAATATTTTGAAGACATGTTGCATAAGAATCAGTATCTTTCAAACCCATACAGCCCCTCAGAACTCATCCGCATTTGCTTAATCAAACTGCCTGAACATTTACGACATATTATTTTGGCAGGACGTTGCAAAGACGACATTGAAGCATTTCAGGGACTCTTACAAGAATTAGAAATTGACACTGACAATCGCGGAATGCGAAACCAGGAACACAACAATTACAGGTCACATCCGTCGCAATTCCGCGATGAAAGAAGTAATAACTTGACACGACAAGGCTATTCTCACAACACAAATCGTGACCAAAACAGACACCACCCATATGACAACCACTCGCAGAGTAATAATAGTTACAGAGAAAGATCGCATTTCCGTAGTAATGAATATGACAGAGATAACCACAGAAACAGACAATATGGGAACCAAAACAATTATTACCGAGGGAGGCAGAATAACTTTAGACGCAACGGACCTGCGCGCAGTTACGATTCAGTGAGAAATTCTCCACCATGTGACCGACAAGAAAGAAATTATGAAATCTACCGACATGACGACAGACGATATAATCATAACGACAGACCTGAATTTCATCAGAACTGGCGGGATTCAAACAGAGCAGGGCACATTCGACAACGTGAATTTGTAGAAGCTAGGTCTCCTAATCCCAATAACGACGCACGCCAACAAAGAAACAGACAATGACTCGCACCACAGGCAGCCACCTGCGCCGGCTGGCTCAGGGAAAAATAACACAGACGCTAACTTTGAGAAAAGATTTAGCATTCCTTACCGACGTATTCAACATGATAATTGCATTCAAATCAAACTGTGAGTACTATGACGAGTAAAGGATAGCACCACACTTCACATGTAAAACCGTTTATTTAAGGATAATCTGCTTTTTAACTTTTGTCTTTGCCATAAAACTTTTCACTTCACATTTCTAGTATGCTTTGTCAGACTTAAGAAACTGTTAACATGCAACAATGTTTGAAGTTAAAAATACAGTCTAGAACCTAGGGAACATTTTTAAACAGAAATTACGATTTCATTGTTATAGTGAACAGACAACACAGTGTTGTATTTGTACATCCTTGCTTGTTAGTTGCACGATTGTGTAACGACTATGAGGCTCACATACTTAGAACATATACCAGCACTGCTAATGAGATTTTAATGCAACATTTTGGTTTACTTGAAAATACATTCTGGGTTTAAAGTACTTTCTGTGAGATACCAGAGGACACAGTGGTTAGTTTATGTGACAGCTACACGATGTTATCACGACGCTACTAATGAGTGACAATTTACAATGTTGCTTTTGCAGTGTATCTGTTTTATATCTGCACAGTTTTTCTGAATTCTTCTGGAAAGTAAAACAGGTTTTAGTAGTAACTTTTGTAGTATAGCTACAATGAGACAGGGTTTTCTGTAGCACAACAATACGTTACAGTACAGTACTTTCTTCATCACAACAATAAGCGTAATAACTACGATATCTATACACAAAGCATTTCACTTTTGTTTATCATGAGGTAAGTACATTGACTTCTGCAGAACTTAGCTTTCGGAGGAAAATAACTACGACACTTCCACAGAGATTATCTTACAACAAGATGCACATTTAGCGCTACAGGACCCGCATTTCAGTGATTCATTTTGTACTTAAACCATTTATTTTTCAAGATCTTTGAATTACAAAGATAGTTTTCTGTGATACATTTCATTCCATTGCTGTAATCTATAACACCTGAGGGTATAATTACATTAATCCTCAGAGGGGAACATGCTTACTTTGTGTATCATGTGTTTGGCAAGCATAAGGAGCCCTAGCTAATATGGTATTTGCTTATACAACTTTACACATCGGTACCATATTTCTCTAACACACAAATTACACAGCTATCTGATCATTTAACTGAGAGATAAACATTTTTTTACTACATCAGTGACACATGTTTACGCAATACACAGTTGGGTAACTTCACACTTATGAAACTGTATTTTGTCTGTACTTTGTAAACTGTTCATATTTTTTCGGAACCATTGTGATACTATGAGAGCTTTGAATGATATATTTGGTAAGGGAGCATGATTTTAAAGTATGTTTGAGGTAGATGACACTATTGAAATGAGCAGAGAATTTTTTTTAGGTTTTGAAATTATTGGAGGAAGCTATGACGATTTTGAGAATTGACTGAGATGTTATGATATTATTACGACGACGATGTGTACTATGCTGTTGAGATATGTTTATGATCAATAAGATGATGCTACATATATGAGGAATAAGAAATATGTTGGAAACCAAGAATCGTATTTTAAGAGTTATGAAATGTGCGTAAATGCGTGACTGTATCACAATGCTGACAAATATTTTATTTGGACACTTATATTTATAGGATTTTCTTTCTACAGATTTGCAACGCTAATTCTTGACCTGTGAAATATTTTTATGTGAGACTGTCACTGTAGCGGAAACTGCTGTCGTAAATATTTCCGTAAGAAAGTTAAGTGACCACCTGCACGTGCGTCGTCGGCACACCGCTGTGTCAGACACCTGGAGAACAAGCCATTAGGGTGTGCCTTTCCGGAAGCACAGGTAGAAAAAAAAAAAAGGGGGGCGGCCATTATCCTCGCTATTGACATTTCCGTGTTGAAAGCATACTGCGGAGCTCGTAATTTATGATATTTACTAAAATGCCTAATGAAATGATTAGAAACATTTTACATCTATTGTCTTTGTAGTTAAGAGATTGCTCATTTTGTTTAATATCTGGTTTCCAGCTGTGTTGCAGCATTGGTTTTATAAAATAAACTTAAACACATCTGCTAATGTGAACACTTTCTGTCAACAGATTTATTAAATAAGTATTTTCTGATCCACATTCTTCGAAAAAGGAGCTCTTGGAATGGAGAGAACAATAAGAAGGGACTAATAACAGTAACTGCATCTATAATTTTCTTTTCAAGTACATGGTAATATTTCTTTTACAATAAGTTGTTGTGGTGCACCACTTTAATTACTTAGACATTAAGATGTGATTATACATTTCCCTTATCTGCATTGTTATCTTTAGTGTACTATTTTTTCTGCTTGAGCTTTGTCATTTTTAGATATAAGCTGCTGTTTGCCAGGCATAGTGCTACTGAACTTTAATTTGTGTTACTCTGCTAAGCCAGATTTATTTTTTTGTTTGCTGCGCATTGCCTCATATTAGTTGTAATGTTGAATTGCTTGGTAATTTAGATTTACTGTAGCTTGCTTTGCGATTTTCCATTTTTTTCATTGCTGTTTATATTAATTGTTTTATGTGCTGCTGCATTGCCTCGTCCCTTAGTTTAGCATCTGAGCTCAGTAGATTTAAGTTAGCTTAAGAGGGGGTAGACTATATAAGAAACTGACTATGGAGAATAGGTGAAGAATGCATTACGAAGTTATATGAAAAAGATTTGGGCCCAAATGAGTATTGTACAATCAGAAATAATTATTTTGAAAGAAATATGAACAGAATACAGAAAGCAGGCTCAGATAGGACTTTTTGGGAATAATGATGAACAAAGGGAGATCTCCATGCAAAATACTGCAGTAAAACAAACCCTGTCCTTTTCCTTTTGTGTTATCCCACTATATGTTTGTGTACCCTTGTGTATTTGTTTTCTTCCTGTCTCTGTGTACTGTTTCATAGAACTTTTTTCTCTTCTAATACTAAGTTACATTCACTATGATGAGGAATACTGTTATCTTCAAATACAATTGGCATTAATAATGTGTTATTTACTTTGTAAAGATGTTTAGACATTATTTATTCTGTTTTGTGTTAATGCTCATGTGTGAAGTTGATGTTTCGAAACTTATTCTGATCTTTTATGTATGTACTCATGTCATAATTCCTGTAACACTGACGTATATGTCTATTTCTATTCTTTTGTAACGCCTGTTTTACTACAAATGTTATCTGTATTGTTATGTTCTTTAATGATGTATTTTGTACCTTTGTAATTGTATTCTCATGTTATAAAATTGTAATTGACACCAGTTCATCTTATTATTAACTTGTAAGTTACATTTCACTTCACACATTTCTGTTGGTCATAGTATATGGACAATATGTGAGAAGTAGGGACTGTTAGTGTTTGCACGTGTGTTAATAATTCAGCAAGGGACTGGATAACAGCATTGCTGGTTCTAAGGACAATTTCAAAAACTTTGTGAGTGCACAAGTGGTGGTTTAGGGACTTGCTATATTATCTGCAAGACTCTTCAATGGTGATTGTGCACCTGCACAGTCACAACAGATGGCTGTTGGTTATCTCTACAAGGACTACAGTGGGTCTACATCTTTGATGATCCATCAATACCATTATTTCTACAAGGACTGCAGTGGGTCTGCACCTCTGGTGGCCACCAATACCACAATCTCTACCAGGACTACAGTGGGTCTGCTCTGTGATGACCTACCTACCAATACTCTTCAAAATTACGACTGACTCTGCTGTGGGTTTGCTCTGTTGTGGCCTATTATCTGTCAGCATGTCAAGAGTCAGCACTGTCTTTCCGTTGGAAGGACAACGCTACTTCTTCAAGACTGCATGGAAATCCACTACTTCCGTGTGCATTTTCTTTTACTGCTCAGACTTTAAGAAAAACTCTGCATTTTTACTGTGATGAACAATCTGGACTGTCTTTATGGACTGTGAGAAATTTTTAGCTTTTGACCAACATTGTATCAATAAGTGTGTGCATTTGATTTCTTTGTTATTGTAATTATGAAAAAATTTTTTCGAATCTGTATTGGCCACTGCCCAATCCAATTTGCAAAATTTTTTGTGGGGAGCATGGGGGCTATGTAAGTAGGCTGTTTAGGTTTTTTTATTGGTAACGCCACCTCTGTATGAAAATCACTGGCTGTGCTGTGTGCAGTCTGTGGCTGCTTTGCATTGTTGTAATACTCGCCATTGTAGTGTTGGGCAGCGGCAGCTGGATGTGAACAGCGCGTAGCGTTGCGCAGTTGGAGGTGAGCCGCCAGCAGTGGTGGATGTGGGGAGAGAGATGGCGGAGTTTTGAAATTTGTCATGAACTGCTATATTTATATATGATGATATCAAGGTAAATACATTGTTTGTTCTCTATTAATATCTTTCTTTTGCTGACTGTGCCTATCAGTAGTTAGTGCCTTCCATAGTTTGAATCTTTTATTTAGCTGGCAGTAGTGGCGCTCGCTGTATTGCAGTAGCTTGAGCAGCGAAGATTTTTGTGAGGTAAGTGATTTGTGAAAGGTATAGGTTAATGTTAGTCAGGGCCATTCTTTTGTAGGGAGTTTTGAAAGTCAGATTGCGTTGCGCTAACAAAATATTGTGTGTCAGTTTAAGCACAGTCATGTACAATTGTTCAAAGGGGACGTTTCAAATTGATACACTACGATGATGACGTGCTACAGTCGCGAAATTTAACCGACAGGAGGAAGATGCTGTGAGATGCAAATGATTAACTTTTCAGAGCATTCACAGAAGGTTGGCGCCGGTGGTGACACCTACAACGTGCTGACATGAGGAAAGTTTCCACCCGATTTTTCATACAAAAACAGCAGTTGATTGGTGTTGCCTGGTGAAACGTTGTTGTGATGCCTCGTGTAAGGAGGAGAAATGCGTACCATCACGTTTCCGACTTTGATAAAGGTCGGATCGCAGCCTATCGCGGTTGCGGTTTATCGTATCGCGACGTTGCTGCTCGCGTTGCTCGAAATGCAATGACTGTTAGCAGAACATGGAATCGGTGGGTTCAGGAGGGTAATACGGAACACCGTGCTGGATACCAACGGTCTTGTATCACTAGCAGTCGAGATGACAGGCATCTTATCCCCATGGCTGAAACGGATCGTGCAGCCACGTCTCGATGCCTGAGTCAATACGTGGGAACGTTAGCACGAACAGTTCGTTGACGTTTGCAACAGCATTGAGTATCAACTCGGAGACCATGACTGCGATTACTCTTGGCGCTGCATCACAGACAGGAGTGCCTGCTATGGTGTACTCAACGACGAACCTGGATGCACGAATGGCAAAACATCATTTTTACGGATGAATCCAGTCATGATACGCGCTGTGTTTACATGGAATGGACCGAGTACTCTGGCCGGCCGTGGTGGCCAAGCGGTTCTAGGTGCTTCAGTGCGGAACCGCGCGACTGCTACGGTCGGAGGTTCGAATCCTGCCTCGGGCATGGATGTGTGTCTCCGGCTTGAAAATGAAATATCTCTAAAATCAACGTTGATAGATGAGTGAACAAAAGGTATATTTGTGGCGTCACCGCCAGACACCACACTTGCTAGGTGGTAGCCTTTAAATCGGCCGCTGCCCGTTAGTATACGTCGGACCCGCGTGTCGCCACTGTCAGTGATTGCAGACCGAGCGCCACCACACGGCAGGTCTAGAGAGACTGACTAGCACTCGCCCCAGTTGTACAGCCGACGTTCATAGCAATGGTTCACTGACAATTACGCTCTCATTTGCCGAGACGATAGTTAGCATAGCCTTCAGCTACGTCATTTGCTACGACCTAGCAAGGCGCCACAGCATTTGATAATTAATATTGTGAAACATGTACAGTAACGAAAGATGTTCTACAATTATGGATTAAAGTTAAGTATTACATCAACTACGTACTTTATTTGCTACTATTAATTCCCTTAACTGTTCCAGACCTCACTCCAGTCTGCGTAAGCTTAAACGCGTGTATTTCGGCCTCCTCTAGCAACACGGTGTTGGCTCTTCTGCCAACACTTCAATATTTATTGTGAAAGCTTTAAGAATTTTATACAGAATCATACCGAAGTTTTGAAATACTTCGAAAAGCCGCTAAAAGATGGTGCCATACTCTGTGCAGCTCGTACGGAGCAGCGTGCGTAGTTAAACCCGTCTTTGCTGTCACATCGTTTCGAAATATCCGCCACTCGGATGACGGAGCAAACGAACAATAAAATTTGCCGTTACCTCCTGTAGGGTCTCAACGGAAATGGATTCAGGTGGCACACAGTCCGCCGTTTCATATTCATGCGGTGTGGTGGGATGGCGTCAGTAGGCAGTGTCTTCCAATGTTCCCCACAAAAAGTATTCATAAACAGACAGATCTGGTTAATATGGAGGCCAGACTATACCTGCGCCAGCAAATTCGCAATAACACACCGTAATGACTTTCTACCCGAAGAAGATGAAGCACCTCTTGCATGGACTACTCGGTGCCTCGTCGATCCTACATTGCTAGCTGTGTGGCGACGAATTAACACAACATTGCTACGTAATATTCACTAGTGACCTTTCTCGAATGAAAAAAGGGATAGTATTGCCTCTACCGCAACCTAAATTGAGTTTCCGGAACGCCAGGATCGCCAATGCAGATTGTAGTCGGCCACCGTGTTGTCCGTGGTGAGAGGTAATGCCTGAAATGTGGTGTGCCGAACCGAGACTCAAACTCGCGACCAGTCTTTCGCAGGCAAGTGCTCTATCTACTGAGATACCTAAGCACGATTGACGGCTAGACTTCAAACCTTTACTCACGGCAGTACCTCGACTCGGTCTGCCACTCAGTTTTCATCTGCCACTAAATTTCATTTCAGCGCCTACTCCTGTGCAGAGCGAAAATTTCGTTCTGGAAACATGGTCAGGTTTGTTTATTCAGGACTCTATTCATGTGGAAGAGTACTCCATCTGTGAACGATATGCAGACGACATAAAATGCTTCATTATCGAACTCTGATTCACAAATTCAATCTCTGTCGCACAGCTTGCAGAGGTACGACCTCGTGGATTTGGATTTTGAATACATAGTTGTGTGGGTTCTGTCTCAGTATTTTCTGCGTGATAAAACACTTCAAACAAGTCCCTGCATCAATTCTTCCCAAGGTTTTCCGTGGATTTTGCTGACTAATTTCGGAAACAGTAGCATCGTTCTCAGGAGTAGGTACAGTTCGGCTGGGGCCAACATTCCTCGCTGGATCATCAGCCACGTTGCCAGTCCACAGTAACTTGGCGAAGAGCTTCCGAATAGTTTTCATACTGGAACCTTTTAGAATATTAAATCGTGTTTGAAAATGCGCCATTTTGCCACCGACTTTGTTCCATCTAAATCTACGTGACTACTCTGCAATTCACAATAAAGTCCCTGGCAGAGGTTCAATGAACCACCTTCAAGCTGTCTCTCTAACGCTCCACTCTCGAACGGCGCGCTGGAAAAACGAGCACTTAAATTTTTCTGTGTGAGCCCTGATTTCTCTTATTATATCATAGTGATCATTTCATCCTATGTAGGTGGGTGCCAACAGAATGTTTTCGCAGTCGGCCGAGAAAACGGGTGATTTAAATTTCATGAGAAGATCCCGTCGAAACGAAAAACGCCTTTGTTTTAATGATTGCCACTCCAATTCACGTATCATGTCTGTGGCACTATCTCCCCTCTTTCGCGATAATACAAAGCGAGCTGCCCTTCTTTGTACTTTTTCGATGTTATCCGTCAATCCCACCTAATGCGGATCGCACACCGCCCAGCAGTACTCCAGAATAGGGCGGACAAGCGTAGTGTAAGCAGTCTCTCTACTAGACTTGTTGCACCTTCTAAGTGTTCTGCCAATGAATCGCAGTCTTTGGTTTGCTCTACCCACAATATTATCTATGTGATCGTTCCATTTTATGTTATTTAAAATAGTAATCCCTAAGTATTTAGTTGAATTTACAGATTTCAGGTTTGCGTCACTTATCGCGTAATCGAAATTTAGCAGATTTCTTTTCTACTCGTGTGAATAGCTCCACACTTTTCTTTATTCAGAGTCAATTGTCACTTTTTGCACCATACAGATATCTTATCTAAATCATTTTGCAAATCGTTTTGGTCATCTGATGACTTTACGAGACGGTAAATGACAGCATGATCTGCAAACAATCTAACACGACTACTCAGATTGCCTCCTATGTCGTTAATATAGATCAGGAACAATAGAGGGCCTGTAACACTTCCTTGGGGAACGCTGGACTTTACTCCTCTTTCACTCGATGACTTTCCGTCTATTACTACGAACTGACCTCTCTGACAGGAAGTCACGAATCCAGTAGCACAACTGAGGCGATACTCCGTAGGCAATCAGTTTTGTCAGAAGACCGGTGTCGCAAGCCTTCTGGAAATCAAAAAATGTGGAATTGACACCCGCTATCGATAGCATTCATTACTTCATGAGTATAAAGAGCTAGGTGTGTTTCACCAGAACGATATTTTCTGAATTCGTGCTATGTGTCAATAAATCGTTTTCTTCGGGGTAATTCATAATGTTCGAATACAGTATGTGTTCCAAAACACTACTGCAAATCGACGTTAATGATATGGGCCTGTAATTCAGCGGATTACTCTTACTTCCCTTTTTGGGTATTGAAGTGAGTTGAGCAATTTTCCAGTCTTTAGGTACGGATCTTTCTGTGAGCGAGCGGTTGTATATAATTGCTAAATACGGAGCTATTGTATCAGCATACTCAGAGGAACCTGACCGGTATACAACCTGGACCGGAGGCTTTGGCTTTATCAACTGATTTAAGCTGCTTTGTTACACCGAGAGGACATCTACTTCTATGTTTTTCATTTTGGCAGTTGTTATTGATTGGAATTCAGGAATATTTACTTCGTCTTCTTTGGTGATTGAGTTTCGGAAAACCGTGTTTAGTAACTCTGCTTTTGGTGGCACTGTTATGAGTGACTGCACCGTTGTTATCACGCAGTGAAGGTATTGATTGCGTCTGGCCACTGTTGTGCTTCATGTATGAGCAGAGTTCAAATGGTTCAAATGGCTCTGAGACTATTTGACTTAATTGCTGAGATCATCAGTCCCCTAGAACTTAGAACTACTTAAAGCTAACTAACCTAAGGACATCACACACATCCATGCCGGAGGCAGGATTCGAACCTGCGATAGTAGCGGTCGCGCGGTTCCACACTGTAGAGCCCAGAACCGCTCGGCCACTCGGCCGGCTATGAGCAGAGTCTCTTTGAGTTTTCTGCCAGATTTCGTGACAGAATTTCGATGTGAAAATTATGAAAAGCATATCGCATTGAAATACAAGCTATATTTCGAACTTATGCAAAATTTTGCCAGTCCTGCGGATTTTGCGTTCTTTTAAATTTGGCATGCTTTTTTTCGCTACTTCTGCAACAGCGATCTGACCCGTTTTGTGTACCATTGGGGATCAGTACCAGCCTGTGGTATTATAGTACCAGAAAAGAACTTTATTCTGTGGAATACATTATTACAATCTCTTCTTTCAGTATGCTAACTCCCTTTAACGTTTCGGCGGTGGAAATGATTCCTCAGAGTAGCGGCGCACCATTTATAAGCACTAGTATAGCGATAAGCGGCATCTGTTAGCAGTTTTTCAAAATATTTCGAAACCTCTGTATACTTTCTGTATGAAATTCTTTCAGCTTTGACGATAAACGTACTGTTTGTTGCATTCCTCTATTAAACTTAGGTTTCGAGATATTTAATTTTGAAGTCAGGGACTCCTTCTACTTCCCAGTGGCATGTGGAGTGTAGATGTTAACGTAAATGCACAGTGTACTGATATTCCTGAACAGATGCAATGTACTATGTGGAGATGCCACTCTGTCTTGTAAATGAGTGAGTAATTAGGTGCTCGCGAGCATTTAATTGCTATGTCGCTTACCTGCTGTTAGGTTCGAATCCTCGTCGTTTTACTGAAAAGTGAATTTCTTGTTGTTTCAGCGTATCTGGAGACGGCCAACTTGCTCACTCACTCTTTATGCAAAGCTGGGAGCTGTTTGTATTTAGATTGCTCTCACGTAGCCTGCTGCGCCCCCTGTTACTTTCCCGCCCTGCAGTTCCGGTAACGAATGTGGAGGATCAGCCGTATTATCGGCTGTAAAGAAACTGGAATTGCTGCTGCTCTTCCATTGCTGTGTTGTAGTTTGCATTTGTTTTAGGATTTTCTTGGCGGAAACGTTTAGACTCTACGCCTGACATGGCAGACTGAGGCATACTCTGGCAAGAAAAATGCACGGTATTTTAAGAAGTTAGTAAACTGTGGGGTAAAAATGTTGCGACATAACCTGGAATACGAAACAGTAACAGTCTAATTGATGCTCTCAGCTTTTTGTGGTCATGAGTTAATTATTTAGTTTCACAGTTCTATATGCATTTTTCAGTCTGCATCATAAGTGAGTAGAGATGTTAGATAGTGATATCTTCAGTGCTTCCCTGTTCTTAAAAATCGTTATGTTTTATGTAGCGCAATGCATGTCAAAATTTTGCCACCTATAGCACAGCTAAAATAAGGTAAGGTGTAGTTGTACGACTCGTTATAGAAAACAAATGGGCACTTTTGACAGTAACGATTTCAATCAGTGATGCACAAGCTAACTTGCTGAACTAATTTTAGAAAGTTGTTCTTCTTCAGAATCGAATATACCCTAAATTCTCTCAGCATTATTTTTTTAAACACACATTGCTGTAAGAATAAATGGAGCCATTAATTTCGGGCAGTGGCATGACTTTTAAGGAAATATTGAAATCGGTGACAGTATTTACGGAGGTATTCCATTAAACCTGAAGACGTTAGGTTGTTTCGTTACGTGATGTAGGTAACCGAACACTTGAGAACAGATTTTGGTTTTATCAGTTTAGATACAGCCTCATAATAAAGTTAAGTGAAAATCTATTTGTGTCAGGGGGCTACCTTTTGTAGTGTGGCGATGCTGAAGAGGATTCCAATGAACTTGAACGAGTATTGAGGTACGTTGAGTGTCTCTTGATGAAGAAGTGTGTTAGGTTAAGAAAAACCTAACAGGCGTGGGTGCAGTCGCAAATTATGGATAACGTTTGCACTTTTCCGTTGACGAAGGCCATTAGCCAATGATTTCTCCTTCGGAGTTGGAGCGCACTAGGTCAGTGTAAAGCGCACTTGATCGATAGTAGTTAAACGACTTTGTAATGAAATATTAATACACTGCTGACCACTAAAATTGCTACACCACGAAGATGACGTGCTACAGACGCGAAATTTAACAACAGGAAGAAGACGCTGTGATATGTAAATGATTAGCTTTTCAGAGCATTCGCGCAAGGTTGGTGCCGGTGGCGACACCTACAACGTGCTGACATGAGGAAAGTTACCAACCGATTTCTCATACACAAACAGCAGTTGACCGGCGTAGCCTGGGGAAACGTTGTTGTGATGCCTCGTGTAAAGAGGAGAAATGCGTACCATCACGTTTCCGACTTTGATAAAGAACGGACTGTAGCCCATCGCGATTGCGGTCTACCGTATCTCGACATTACTGCTCGCGTTGGTCGAGATCCAATGACTGTTAGCAGAATATGGAATCGCTGGGTTCAGGAGGGTAATACGGAACGCCATGCTGGATCCCAATGGCCTCGTATCACTAGCAGTCGAGATGACAGGCATCTTATCCGCATGGCTGTAACGGATCGTACAGCCACGTCTCGATCCCTGAGTCAACAGATGTGGACGTTTGCAAGACAACAACCATTGCACGAACACTTCGACGACGTTTGCAGCAACATGGACTATCAGCTCGGAGACCATGGCTGCGGTTATCCCTGACGCTGCATCACAGACTGGAGCGTTTCCGATGGTGTACTCATCGACAAACCTGGGTGCAAACGTCACTTTTTCGGATGGTTCAAATGGCTCTGAGCACTATGGGACTCAAATGCTGTGGTCATAAATCCCCTAGAACTTAGAACTACTTAAACCTAAGTAACCTAAGGACATCACACACATCCATTCCCGAGGCAGGATTCGAACCTGCGACCGTAGCGGTCGTGTGGTTCCAGACTGTAGCGCCTTTAATCGCTCGGCCACTCCGGCCGGCTTTTTCGGATGAATCCAGGTCCTGCTTATAGCATCACGAGGATCGCATCCGTGTTTGGAGACATCGCGGTGAACGCACATTGGAAGCGTGTATTCGTCATTGCCATATTGGCGTTATCACCCGGCGTGATGGTATAGGGTGCCATTGGTTACACGTCTCAGTAACCTCTTGTTCACATTGACGGAACTTTGAACAGTGAACGTTACATTTCAGAAGTTTTACGGGCCGTGGCTCTACCCTTCATTCGATCCCTGCGAAGTCCCTGCGGTAGCATTCTCGCTTCCCGCACCCGGGTTCCCGGGTTCGATTCCCGGCGGGGTCAGGGATTTTCTCTGCTTCGTGATGATTGGGTGTTGTGTGCTGTCCTTAGGTTAGTTAGGTTTAAGTAGTTCTAAGTTCTAGGGGACTGATGACCATAGATGTTAAGTCCCATAGTGCTCAGAGCCATTTGAACCTGCGAAACCCTACATTTCAGCAGGATAATGCACGACCGCATGTTGCAAGTCCTGTACGGACCTTTCTGGATACAGAAAATGTTCGACTGCTGCCATGACCAGCACATTCTCCAGATCTCTCGCCAATTGAAAACGTCTGGTCAATGGTGGCCGAGCAACTGGCTCGTGACAATACGACAGTCACTACTCTTGATGAACTGTGGTATCGTGTTGAAGGTGCATGGGCAGCTGTAACTGTACACGCCATCCAAGCTCTGTTTGATTCAATGCCCAGGCGTATCAAGGCCGTTATTACGACCAGAGGGGGCTGTTCTGAGTACTGATTTCTCAGGTTCTACGCACCCAAACTGCGTGAAAATGTAATCACATGTCCGTTGTCGTATAATATGTTTGTCCATTGAATACCCGTTTATCATCTGCATTTTTTCTTGGCGTAGCAATTTTAAAGGGCAGTAGTGTAGATTAAATAAATCCTGTTTGTAAAAAGAAAATTATTCCTCTTGTTTTATGATGACGGAGGTGAGTAGGAATTTGTATCATAGATGAGGAGACTGTGTGGGTATTCCAGTGAATGGAACTGCGGCCCTCTCGGAGTTCACGGTGATGCACAGCAGAGAATAGTACACACCAACAAACTGCGTAGCTCGCCTGTGTGGTAGCATCAAGACTGGCGATCTTCGCTGACCGTGGTAGCGCTATGAAGTAGGGCTCATCCACATTAGCGGCTGAATTGTTCTTCCAATCTATGTCGACTCATCGTGGTTAAAATTTTTTAACTGATGGAAAGACATCCCTTCAGCGATCTACTTAGTATTGCCGAGAAGGGAACCGGACAACACTACGTTATGAATGACCAGTTTTTTGCAAATCAGCTGCATTTACTTCCGTTCAGAGGAATAAAGTTATCTAATACAGAATCGCCTTTAAACGCAGCCACAGTCGACACAGTATCTGCCAATCTCTTCTGAGCGAAAGTACATAACCGTTCTGGTATACTGGTCTTCCACTTATTGTTTCCCTTGCTCACACACAACTCTTCTCCTATATTCCTACGTGGCGCCACCTTCTTTAAGACATCCTGTATGATTTATTAAAGGTTGTAAAACAAGAACACTGTTTTTTCTATTAATTTTTGTTAATTTCAAACTATTTTTCGGCTTATAGGGCCACCGTGTATGATGTATTCTTAACATCTCTGGAAGTAGTGACCAGCGGACCTAACATATTACAGCTCTTAAACCGCTGCGCGTGATTCCTTATTCCAATGGAACTTAAATTTCCCAGTTTTTCATTCCACTAAATGTTTTGTTTCTGGTAGGCAGAAGGGTGTAGCTCGTTAGCGCGGCTTCAGTAGCAGGCTCTATTTACCTGTGATTATGAGAAACCTGAAGAACAGCGGTATGTGGAGAACGTATGCACGGCGTCGGGAAACTAAAGAGGCAGCAAATGGAAATATTTATAATGTGGTGTTGCAGAAGGATACAAAAACAGTGTAAGAGCTTGGATAAAGTACAAAGTGATATGTTTTCATGCAAAATCAATAAACGGCGTACCTTTTAAACACAGTACTCCTTCTAGTCATTATTAGTTTCCAACATGTAATTCGTCTTCGGGTCACTAAACTGCAGTTACATAACGAATATTTTGAGATTTTGCACTGTCAAGAAGCCCTACAGCAGGCTGTTCCAACCGAGCTCCAGGGAGCCGGAGCGCTCCGGAGCGCTCACTGCTGCAGCTCGGAGCCCGCGTAGAGGGAGAAAGCGAACTCACTGCCCCCTGGCCGCACGCAGCCGCAACTGGCGCAATAATCGGTGTTCAATGACAGCTATGACTAGCCGCGGGAGCCCTGTACCTCTATTGGAGGATACCTTTCTATTCATTGAGAGGGATGGTCGTCCGCAGTGTCTTGTATGTCATAAAGTATTTAATTCTGCGAAGAGGTACAATATACAACGACATTATACACGTCTTCACGCAGCGCACTACGATCAGGTAGAAGGCGCTGCACGCAGAGAACTAGTAGCCAGGCTTGAGAACGACATACCAGGAGACCTAAGTTTAAAATCGGTTTCGTAATACAGAGGGTATCAAAACATGCAACATAGTTCGTGTTCTGTAATGCTTTTATAATTTTCAGGTGAATGAGAGAGGAGAAAACACTACTGAATCTGCAATTCGAGCAAGCTACAAGGTCGCTCAAATCATTGCGACGAGTGGCAAGCCGTTTTCGGTGGGACCACTCGGAAAATCGTGCATGGTAGCAGTTGCAGGCTATTGAAGGGGTTTGCCTGTCGAAGCAAATAATGTGTCGTCGAATCCTGGTCATGGCAGCGGATTTAGAGACACAGCTCAGGAAAAAGGCGGAGAGCTCTGTTGCATTTTCGCTAGCGCTTGACGAAAGCACTGACATATCGGACTGTGCTCAGCTTGCAGTCTTTGTGCGTGGTGTCGACATGGAGCTGCAAGTAACTGAAGAACTCTTGGATGTGGTACCACTCGATTACACCGCAACAGGACGTGACATTTTTGAAGCTGTTTGTAAATCAGTGGACAATATGAATTTGCCGTGGGATAAGCTCCATTCTGTAGCGACAGACGGTGCACCACAAATGATCGGGCGTCACCAAGGTTTTGCTTCTCGTTTGAAAAATAAACTCAGGGACGAATTCGAGAAAGACTCTTCAGTGTTTTATTCACCAAGAGGCACTGTGTGCTGAAACAGTACAGCTAGATGGCGTAATGAAAGATGTCGTGAAGTGTGTGAATTTTGTGCGGCGTCACGGTATGAATCATCGCCAATTCGAAGGAATCCTGAAAGATATGGCAGCGGAGTATGGGGATATACCTTAGCACAGTACAGTTCGTTGGCTGAGTCGGGGAAAAGTTCTTCATGTTTTCTTTGTCATTCGTGAGGAAATATCCCTTTTTCTCGAAATGAAAGGGGATGAAATGCGTTGTCTGAAAGATATAAAATGGATATCAGACCTGGCGTTCCAAGCTGACATAACTATGCATCTCAATCACGTAAATCTGTCATTGCAGGGCAAAGGGCAGCTAATCGACCAGATCAAAGCGTTCATGCAAAAGTTACGTTTATTTGAGAGGCAGATGAGTATTGGACATTTAACGTTCTTCAATCGTCTTGCTTCTTTAAAACTACGTGAAGGTACTACCTTCGGTGATTACCAAGCAAACTTAAAGCAGCTCATCACGTCGTTCGAAACACTATTCCGAGATCTCACTAGTTTGGAAATGGAACTTAAAGTGTTCAGCAATCCTTTTTCAATTTCCCCCGATGACTTGTCATCGTCACCTCAATTGGAGATTATTGATTTGCAAAATTCAACTTTGTTGAAAGAAAGATACTACAACACGTTGGATTCGTCACGATGGTATAGTTCATAAGAGCAAAAAACATTTCCCAAGATTCACAACAATCCCGCTCAGATGATGTGCATGTTTGGATCTAGGTACTGTTGTGAGCAGCTTGTCTCAGCAATGAAAGGAGTAAAAAGTAAGGAACGATCGTTTCTTCAGGATGTAACACTGAAGGTTATCCTCCGCATTAACACTGCGAACACTTTGATGCCTGACATTTCCGAGCATGAGGTTGTCGATCTTGTAAGACGCAGCTGGCACATGAAAACGCTTGCCTTGCCGCCTGCCTCAGCCAGCCGTGCCACGTTCCGGCGTGCCGGCCCACTTGACTGGTCACCGAGAGAGAGACGGCTCCCTGGAGCAGGGAGCGCTCCACGGCTCACAACGGAGCCCACGAGCTGGAACAGCCTGCCCTACAGAGACAAAATTCAAGTTGGAAGTCGAAATAGAAATGAAAATCGATTATAAATATAAATTAAAAACAGTAAGTGTATGGCCTATGTACTACGATGAAAATATCGGAGATAGTTCCTGAAACTAACATTTGTATGCAGCACATAGATGTGTATTATTAGTATTTATAGTGTGAAATATTTGTATTTATTATATTCTGCAGCCCCATCCGGGCCAGCCAAATTTGGTCATGACACAAGCCAGTGCTTAATATACAAAACGATGATTAGAAAATTTATGAACGTAGAGAAATTAATTATTAATAAAACACGAGAATTGATTATGAGGATGAAGAAATAGAAAACGCATTACAGAGAAGAGCTCTCGACCACTGTGGAAACTCCTCTACAGAATCAGAGTGCCCACAGCTTAGATTTGTAGACTTTGGACTTTTCATTGAATTTCTTTCAGTTCTACTAAACAAACAAGCGCATGGTGGAGCATTTGTACAGGGGTGACAGTGCTAGAATTCCGAGCCCGAATGTGGCTTATCGGTGGTTCCTCACATCCCGCTAAGTGAATACATAACTGGTTTCCATATTCGGCTTGAGATACATGCTAACAGACTGGATACACTGCTTCCGTCCTGGCTGGAAGGAAGGAGCGGTGGCGAGGGTTAAACCGAGGGGGGGGGGGGGGAGGGGGGATAGGAGACTCACGAAATTAGCTGTTTGGTCTGCTCAGCATCAGCAGCAGTGTGACCGAACTTCTCTGGCCAGATCAAGGAGAGGCCAAGACGTTCGGATCACAGTTTCACTTCAAACATTGCACACTTTTAATATTACATTAGGACAACATAATGTGCAAATAGTATGGTTTGCTATTTTGCCAATTTAGCGAAAATCACAAAAGAAGTTTTACGCGTCAGTGACGTACCGGTGCGTATATATATATATATATGACCGGTATATTTGAAACGGCAATAAAAACTAAACGAGCAGCGATAGAAATACACCATTTGTTGCAATATGCTTGGGACAACAGTACATTTTCAGGCGGACAAACTTTCGAAATTACAGTAGTTACAATTTTCAACAACAGATGGCGCTGCAAGTGATGTGAAAGATATAGAAGACAATGCAGTCTGTGGGTGCGCCATACTGTACGTCGTCTTTCTGCTGTAAGCGTGTGCTGTTCACAACGTGCAAGTGTGCTGTAGACAACATGGTTTATTCCTTAGAACAGAGGATTTTTCTGGTGTTGGAATTCCTGCGCCTAGAACACAGTGTTGTTGCAACAAGACGAAGTTTTCAACGGAGGTTTAATGTAACCAAAGGACCGAAAAGCGATACAATAAAGGATCTGTTTGAAAAATTTCAACGGACTGGGAACGTGACGGATGAACGTGCTGGAAAGGTAGGGCGACCGCGTACGACAACCTCAGAGGGCAACGTGCAGCTAGTGCAGCAGGTGATCCAACAGCGGCCTCGGGTTTCCGTTCGCCGTGTTGCAGCTGCGGTCCAAATGACGCCAACGTTCACGTATCGTCTCATGTGCCAGAGTTTACACCTCTATCCATACAAAATTCAAACGCGGCAACCACTCAGCGCCGCTACCATTGCTGCACGAGAGACATGCGCTAACGATATAGTGCACAGGACTGATGACGGCGATATGCATGTGGGCAGCATTTGGTTTACTGACGAAGCTTATTTTTACCTGGACGGCTTCGTCAATAAACAGATCTGGCGCATATGGGGAACCGAAAAGCCCCATGTTGCAGTCCCATCGTCCCTGCATCCTCAAAAAGTATTGGTCTGGGCCGCCTTTCCTTCCAAAGGAATCATTGGCCCATTTTTCAGATCCGAAACGATTACTGCATCACGCTATCTGGACATTCTTCGTGAATTTGTGGCGGTACAAACTGCCTTAGACGACACTGCGAACACCTCGTGGTTTATGCAAGATGGTGCCCGGCCACATCGCACGGCCGACGTCTTTAATTTCCTGAATGAATATTTGGATGATCGTGTGATTGCTTTGGGCTATCCGAAACATACAGGAGGCGGCGTGGATTGGCCTCCCTATTCGCCAGGCATGAACCCCTGTGACTTCTTTCTGTGGGGACACTTGAAAGACCAGGTGTACCGCCAGAATCCAGAAACAATTGAACAGCTGAAGCAGTACATCTCATCTGCATGTGAAGCCATTCCGCCAGACACGTTGTCAAAGGTTTCGGGTAATTTCATTCAGAGACTACTCCATATTATTGCTACGCATGGTGGATATGTGGAAAATATCGTACTATAGAGTTTCCCAGACCGCAGCGCCATCTGTTGTTGAAAATGGTAACTACTGTAATTTCGAAAGTTTGTCTGCCTGAAAATGTACTGTTGTCCCAAGCATATTGCAACAAACGGTGTATTTCTATCGCTGCTCGTTTAGTTTTTATTGCCGTTTCAAATATGCCGGTCATTTTTGAAACACCCTATATATATATATATATATATATATATATATATATATATATATATATATATATATATATATATATATATATATATATATATATAGGGTGAGTCACCTAACGTTACCGCTGGATATATTTCGTAAACCACATCAAATACTGACGAACCGATTCCACAGACCGAACGTGAGGAGAGGGGCTAGTGTAATTGTTTAATACAAACCATACAAAAATGCACGGAAGTAAGTTTTTAACACAAACCTTCGTTTTTTTAAATGGAACCACGTTAGTTTTGTTAGCACATCTGAACATACAAACAAATACGTAATCAGTGCCGTTTGTTGCATTGTAAAATGTTAATTTCATCCGGAGATATTGTAACCTAAAGTTGACGCTTGAAACCACCGACGTTCAGTTGCGTGTTGTAACAATCACGGGCCACGGTCGGCGAGCAGCATCTGCAGGGACATGTTTACGATGACTACCGTGTTTACGAGTGTGGCTGTAGTGCACTGTTGTGGTTTGGTCTAGCTGTCGCAGTGTCCGCATGTGGCGCTTGCTGCTATTGTTATTCTGCATTCGTCTCCGCACGCAGATCAACTGTAGTACACCGTGTTACCAGACGTCTGTGATAGTGTAGTGTTGTAGGAACTGTGACCATGGTGTATTCGAACTCTGAAAAGGCGGAGATGATACTCATCAATGGCGAGTGTCGACGAAATGCAGCTGAAGCCTGCAGGGTGTATGCAGAACGGTACCCGGACAGAGAACATCCGACGTGCCGCACATTGCAAAACATCTACCGCCAACTTTATGCAACAGGTATGGTCGTAGCACGCAAACGGGTCCGTAACAGGCCCGTCACAGGAGAAGCGGGTGCAGTTGGTGTGTTAGCTGCTGTTGCCATGAACCCACACATGAGTACACGGGACATTGCGAGAGCCGGTGGACTGAGTCAAAGTAGTGTCATGCGCAAACTGCATCGTCACCGCTTTCACATGTTTCATGTGTCGCTACATCAGCAATTACATGGTGATGACTTTAATCATCGAGTGCAATTCTGTCAATGGGCATTAACAGAGAATGCGTTGCAGTTCTACCTGTTTACCGATGAAGCGGGTTTCACAAACCACGGGGCAGTGAATCTACGGAACATGCATTACTGGTCCGTGGACAATCCTCGCTAGCTCAGACAGGTAGAGCGACAGCGACCGTGGACTGTAAATGTATGGTGCGGAATCATTGGCGGCCACCTCATTGGTCCTCACTTCATTGCAGGGACCCAAACAGCTGCAACATACATCGCGTTTCTACAGAATGATCTGCCAACGTTGCCCGAAAATGTCCCACTGGAAACGCGTCGACGTATGTGGTATCAGCATGATGGTGCACCTGCACATTCCGCAATTAACACTAGGCTGACCCTTGACAGGATGTTCGACGGGCGTTTCATAGGACGTGGAGGACGCATAAATTGGCCAGCCCGTTCTCCTGATCTTACACCTCTGGACTTCTTTCTGTGTGGTACGTTAAAGGAGAATGTGTACCGTGATGTGCCTACAACCCCAGAGGATATGAAACAACGTATTGTGGCAGCCTGCGGCGACATTATACCAGATGTATTGCGGCGTGTACGACATTCATTACGCCAGAGATTGCAATTGTGTGCAGCAAATGATGGCCACCACATTGAACATCTATTGGCCTGACATGTCGGGACACACTCTATTCCACTCCGTAATTGAAAACGGAAACCACGTGTGTACGTGTACCTCACCCCTCATGGTAATGTGCATGTGCGTCAGTGAAAAATACCAATAAAAAGGTGTTAGCATGTGGACGTAATGTGCTGTTCCAGTCTCTTCTGTACTTAAGGTCCATCACCGTTCCCTTTGGATCTCTACGTAATTCGGTGCTCTCCGATACACACGATCGAACAGCGGAGGAGCGGTACTCAAGCGTCAACTTTAGGTTACAATATCTCCGGCTGTAATTAACATTTTACAATGCAACAAACGGCACTGTTTACGTATTTGTTTATATGTTCAGATGTGCTAACAAAACTAACGGGGTTCCATTTAAAAAAACGTAGGTTTGTGTTAAAAAACATACTTCCGTACATTTTTTTATGGTTTGTATTAACCAGTTACACTAGCCCCTCTCCTCACGTTCGGTCTGTGGAATCGATTCGTCAGTATTTGATGTGGTTTACGAAATACATTCAGCAGTAATGTTAGGTGACTCACCCTGTGTATATATTATAATCTCTGTCAATGGCCGTGAGGCGAGCGTTTAAGGTGGGCAATACGTGCATAGCGGCACCGATTCCAGCGGATGGCCTCTTTTCCTTTTTATATTTCTTTTAATTCTAGTCGTATTTTTTCTTACATATTACATTTGAAAGGAAAAGACACGTCCAGGTGTGTGTATTTTTATTGAATTTCCAATGTTATTTGACTGTTTACAAATTTTTTTTATTACAACAAATATTAAGCGATTTGAATCTCTGTAGACAAGTTGAAAACTTCAACAAACGCCTTCACTCCTCTTCGTAGTTGATGGACAACGAATGAGGAATTGCTTCTGGTGCGGATGCTATTAAGACACAATTAATCGTACATCGCCAATTTTCAGCACCGATATTTACGAAAATATTACGCTAAACATGGTTGCTAACGTTTAAATGAAAATTATGTCACGACTAGTAACCCTGCTATCGTTGTCTCTCTTTATGAAAGAAACATTTAACAGTTCAAAACTGCTAACAAGTAGACATCTATCGTATGCATTTGAATATTCATGTTTAGTTACCCGATGTTTTACGCATCGTTTCAGAGTAAATCAGGTTGTTCGCATAGCAGCAGGCCATGAGAAACATAAAACATTTTACAAAGTTTCTAATAACTGGCTGTCAGTCTCAAAAATACCTCACTAATTATGTTGGTAATTAATTAAACTGCGTGCCGGTGACAGAGGATAATTATTTTCACAGAAGGACGGTCAAAGGTAAGGACGTGAACGGCACAGCCGGCAGAACAACGACGTCATTGATGTGCGCCTAACGGAGTTGGCTGCTCGGAGTCGGTGACAAAGGCGGCAATTATAAAAGCTCTCTCTGCCCCACTTCGCGTCCCCAGCGACGCCTTATCCCGCCCCGGCGGGTAAGACGCTAATTTCATCAATTATGCGCCAGGCTGCGGCCAGGTGTAGACCCGCTGCAGTATTTGACAAATGCTGAATCTCCTCCTTCCATTCAGCACTGGGAACTGAGGTGCATGACGCTGTACAAGCAAACCTGACTCCTGACTTCCCGAAGAGATGCAGCGGCACTGGTATCTTACGCACTCGAAGACCATATCTGACGTAGTGTTGTAGCAGCGTAATTAAATTACAGAAAATGAGTAATAAAGAACCGTTATTTAATGATTATAAAGAATCCGCCTCGATTGCTAAAGGAAATCGGATGTTCATCTAGGTTTCGGCACGGATAACCACGCCTTCTTCGAAACACACTAAAAGTACAAACTGCCTAAAGAGCGATGATCCAACATTAATACAGAACGCCCAAAAGGGCAAAAGACTCGCATAAAATGTATAATAAATGGTACTTGTGTACCATGTCAATAGCTGTACTTAGCTTAAACCTCAGAATGCTTCCTCACCCAAGCCAATGTCCGGTGGGCCGATAGCTCTCAGGTAAACTGAGGTGCCCCGGTAGCTACGCTGTGAGAATGTCGGAAAGGAACAGGCGTGCGCAAATTGAGAAACCATCTTCTTCCATGTGATTGGCGTAAAATGTGTTACGAAAGTGATCCGATGACCGGGTCAAAGGCGCAGCAAGTTAATGCGTGTGTATATATAATGTCCTAGCTCGAGGACGATTTTATAGAACTATAGAACGTGGATAGACTGAAACTATGTGTATGGGATAGCAAATTCCACGGATGGTCAAAGCGCATGCACCCAGGACAGACAAAATACCATCAGCTAGATGCAGGCTAAAAATATGGGGAACGAATAACCCACTTTTCAATTACTTGGTGTCGGTGATAGTATTTGATGACTACGCTTGGATAAGCGTGTAAAGATACTATATTAAGTTCTAAGCGGTATTGACCAGAAAAGGGTCAAATTAGTATGACACGCTTGATGTAATTGCATGAAAGGACGTACAACTTCGCCTTCATCGCCCATAATATCTCGTGACCGACAGAGGTCATTTTGAATAGTGCTATCGTATATGTACCAAAATAGTGTAAAAAGAACCTAAAGCTAAATTAGCTTCTTAAATTCAGGAACTTGAGTACTGAACCATGAAGCTTAATCAAGTGAGGTCTATGAACGCATATAGTGCGGAACAGACAAACTACCTTTATGTTGTAATAGCTGTTGACGTGGAAGGTCAAATACTATCATCGACCCCAAGTAACTGAAAAATGGGTTATTCATCCTCCATATTTTTTGCCTGCATCTAGCTGATGGTATTTTGTCTGTCCTGCGTGCATGCGTTTTGGCCGTTCGTCGAGTTTGCTATCCCAAGTATATAGTTTCAGCCTATCCACGTTCTATAGTTCCAGAAAATCATCCTCGAGCTAGGACATTACACATACACACCCGTTAACTCCCTGCGCCTTTTGACCCTGTCATCGGATCTCTCTCGTAACACATTTTATGCCAGCCACATGAAAGAAGACGATTTCTCAATTTGCACATGCTCGTTGCTTTCTGACATTCTCACAGCCAAGCTGCCGGCGCCACTTCAGTTTACCTGACAGCCCGTGGCCCACCGAACATGGGCTGAGGCGAGGAAGTACAGCTATTGACATGGTACACAAGTACCGTTTACTTTACATTTTATGCGAGTCTTTTGCCCTTATGGGCGTTCTATATTGATGTTGGACCATGCCTCTTTAGGCAGTTTGTAGTGTGTTCCGAAGAAGGCGTAGTTATCCGCTCCGAAACCTAGGTCGACATCCGGTATCTATTTGCAATCCAGGCGGATTCTTTATAATGATTAAATTATTCACGATTGCTGACGCGCTGCAGTGTTAAAAGTTCTCAGATGTTACTTAATTATATAAATTAGAGTACACGTCTACATTTAATTGTGTTGAACTGTAAATTGTGATATCTGTGGATATACTCCTACAATACGAACTAGTTTCCGATTGCAGCAAAATTAAACCGACTTCCTACAGGGTACATTTTTTATACAGAGCTATTCTCTACTTTTATAAGTTTCGCTAACCAGTTATGACTGTACATTGCATATCTCATTTTGTCTAAGAGGCTATGACGTATGAATTTTTCGTCGGGTCCTGTGTAGAAATTCGGTCGCCGTGCAGTTATTTGTACTTAGTTTCCTTGTTACAGAATTCTCTTTCTGTAAGGCCCTTTTCGGAGCCACTTGAAATAATATCTGATGCGAATTTTTCTCTTTTGTAACTCACTTATTCTTTCACTTCATAAAGTATACACTTTTTAACATTAACTTAAAAAAAGAACGCACAACTTCACTTATAGATAATGCGAGGTGACGTTGCCTCCCATCTCCATACTGCCCCACTAACTGACAACTCACGACTGACAGTCCGTGACGTCTGCCCGGTCTCAACAGCAACAACAAGAAGAGCTCAACTCAGAGATACACCTCTCTTATTCAAGGACTACTCGTAACTCGTTCTTAACCCATGACAGCACTGCTTTCTCTGGAGTCGTCACTCTACATATGCATCTACATCTACATCCATACTTCGCAAGCCACCTGACGGTGTGTGGCGGAGGCTACCTTGAGTACCTCTATGGTTCTACCTTCTATTGCACTCTCGTATTGTTCGTGGAATGAAAGATTGTCGGTATGCCTCTGTGTGCTCTCTAGTCTCTCTGATTTTATCCTCATGATCTCTTCGCGAGATATACGTAGGAGGGAGCAATATACTGCTTGACTCCTCGGTGAAGGTATGTTCTCGAAACTTCAACAAAAGCCCTTACCGAGTTACTGAGTGTCTCTCTTGAAGAGTCTTCCACTGGAGTTTATCTATTATCTCCGTAAAGCTTTCGCGATTACTAAATGATCCTGTAACGAAACGCGCTGCTCTCCGTTAGATCTTCTCTATCTGGTACGGATCCCAAACCGGTGAGCAGTATTCAAGCAGTGATCGAACAAGTGTACTGTAACATACTTCCTTTGTTTTCGGACTGCATTCCCTTAGAATTCTTCCAATGAATCTCAAACTGGCATATGCTTTACTGACGATTAATTTTATGTGGTCATTCCATTTTAATTCACTCCTAATGCCTACGCCCGGATAATTTATGGAATTAACTGCTTCCAGTTGCTGACCTGCTATATTGTAAATAAATGATAAAGGATCTTTCTTTCTATGTATTCCAGCACATTACACTTGTCTACATTGAGATTCAATTGCCATTCCCTGCACCATGCGTCAACTCGTTGCAGATCCTCCAGCATTTCAGTACAATTTTCCATTGTTACAACCTCTCGATATACTAGAGCATCATCAGCAAAAAGCCTCAGTGAACTTCCGATGTTATCCACAAGGTCATTTATATATATTGTGAAAGCAACGGTCCTGTGACACTCTTCTACGGCACACCTGAAATCACTCTTACTTCGGAAGACTTCTCTCCGTTGAAAATGACATGCTGCGTTCTGTTATCTAGGAACTCTTCAATGCAATCACACAATTGGTCTGATAGTCCATATGCTCTTACTTTGTTCATTAAACGACTGTGGGGAACTGTATCGAACGCCTTGCGGAAGTCAAGAAACACGGCATCTACTCTCAAGTTGAATCTATCTGTATACTATTTCATATTCTTTAATGTAATTAAATTTCATTGTGAAAATAAAAGTAATTAAAGGAAGAATTGCGCAGATAGTTTTTCCTTCAGTTCCAGATAATTATTATCACTGCGAGCTAAAGTCCTACTTCAGTGTATGCCATCGACAAAGGAAGAGAAGATCCTATATCACCTGATTCTGAAGACAATGGGTAACACATGCACTTTCATGCTAGTTAACCCGAAGTCTGCACCTAGTCGAAGACAGACTTTATGAAAAACCAGCTTATAGTAGAATTAGAAAGATTATAACTTGAATACAGCAATCAGCCCAAGTATGGTACAGATTGTTTGTACCCATTTAAGCACTGCCGATCTAGGATTTTTAAAAGTCAGCAGTTAATTTATTCTTACAAGCTTTCGTGCTGTGCCTCAACTTTGTTTTCGGAAGTTATTTTGTGCTGTGGAGTATGTTTCTGAGCAACACTTCACTTGATTGTTTATATTGCACATTCGATTTCATCGTTCTGCACCTCAGTCGGTTAAAAATGGAACCTGCATAAGATCACCTCGTTGTCCGTCTGTCTATCTGTTCGACTGTTAAAATTCGTTATTCTCAGGAAACGGTGCAAAATGGTTCTGAGCGCTATGGGACTTAACATCTGAGGTCATCAGTCCCCTAGAACTTAGAACTACTTAAACCTAACTAGCCTAAGGACATCACACACATCGATTCCAGAGGCTGGATTCGAACCTGCGATCGAAGCGGTCGCGCGGTTCCAGACTGAAGCGCCTAGAACCGCTCGGCCAGTGCGGCCGGCAGGAACAGGTAAAGGACTCAAGTTGAAATATATGTCAGACAGTAAAGCCTATCCTCCCTTAACAGTGTGGAACATAGGACCAGTATATCTGTAGAAATGCAGCATCTTTACATTCCAAATTCTTTAACTTGTTTGGACTTGTGTTTTGCAAAATGCGCTGTAGAATGAAAAGCGCAATATGTACATACACATGTTTCCTTACACTGTGCTCCAAAACCATGTCTTTACAACTGGAAACAGTAAATTATTTTTCGATTTGTTTTAGTTTTGCAAACTTCTTTTCACAATGTGCCTGTTTGCAATATGCCATTGGACCGGAAATAACCTAAACCCCCCCAAAAAATCAATATAGACTAACAAAGCAGATGAAGATGAGCATTCAGGACTTGAAATACATCGCGGATTGAAATAAAATCACGATTGGGACTGAAGGCTGTTGTTATTTAATTTAAGAAAGTAATACAGTGAGGGAAGAAACACTGCCGGCAATGGAGAAAGTTAATTGACACATTGAAACTTCTTAGTCAATGCAGTCAAAAGATAAGGCAATTTGTGTCATATTTGATAATCGGTACAATTGGCGTGATGTGGTATAATGTGGGTCGCCACGTAAATAGTTCCGCCTCGAGCACCTAGCTGGAATATTGTTAGTTTATCGCCTCACCACAGCGTCACTTCGCATCTCGTTTGTATCTTCGTATGTGCCGTATCGTTGTTTGTCCGCAGAATTTAGTTGTTGTGCGTGTCCGTCAGCAGCGGCGTAGTCCGCTCGTAATGTTCGCTTTTGGTTCCAAGTGTGTTCCAAGAGAAGTTACAGTCAGCTTCAGTTTGGGTAAAGCCACGCGTTCCGTGCAGCCAGGATATTTGGAGATCCATGATTAGTTCGTTGATACACGTCATGTAACATCTAATCAGGTTCATACTGCCTATTTGGATTCAGGTAACTACGTCTGTAGCCGGCCGAAGTGGCCGTGTGGTTAAAAGCGCTGCAGTCTGGAACCGCAGGACCGCTACGGTCGCAGGTTCGAATCCTGCCTCGGGCATGGATGTTTGTGATGTCCTTAGGTTAGTTAGGTTTAACTAGTTCTAAGTTCTAGGGGACTAATGACCTCAGCAGTTGAGTCCCATAGTGCTCAGAGCCATTTGAACCATTTGAACTACGTCTGTTTCGTAAATTGTTTGGATCCACTGCAGGTTAACAGCTAGCTTTTGCGTCGTGGCTCTGAAGTCTCTTTTAAGCATCGTGATGGTTCCATAAGTATGGTGCTTCTCGTTAACGCGGAACTGGATTATATCAATACCCGAGTGTTCAGTCTCCCACTGGATGATGACAGCAGTTATCTTAAGGAGACTTTGCTATCTTATGGTGATGTGAGGAGTACACGACGCGAACGCTGGTCCACTCAACACCGGTCGCAAATTTACGTCGGAATCTCTTCAGTGGAGTTGATAGTCAAACGTAACATTGCTTCCCATCTGCAGGTCTGTGGTTACCGCATTCATACAACGTATAGTGGACAAGTGGGGACATGCTTTCTCTGCAGTGAAAGTGGACACCTTAGATCTAATTACCCGCAGCGGATATTTATGTTGAAGTCATCATTTGAACAGCGTCGGAAACTGACTTTACCTGATCTCGTTTCTACTGCTCATGAGGTTGGTGCCACGTCTTACCCGGGTGCAATGGAACAACGGAGGGATGCGCACTTTAATGCTCGCGACTTCCCGCCTTTACCCTCGCAACACGGTCCTGAAATGGTTGTTGCAAGGCTGGCAGTGTTCGGAGCGCTATATGAGAGACGTACGAACAATGATAGGGAGTTCCATACGTCTTCTCCATACCCACCACTTCCTGAAGTAACAGCGTCAGTTATGTACATTGAAGTGCAGTGTCCTGCATTCCTGATGAGGTTTATAGTGCAGAAACAGCTACTAATGTCTCTGGTGTTTCTCCCATTATTCCCTCGGCGGTTGAGGTAACTCCTCCGGTACCACCCAACGGTCGTGAAGTCGTCGAGACTTCTGGTGTTCCAATGATCCAACAGCAGTAAATTTATCTGTCCCTAAAATTGTTTCCTTGATACCACCCATTCCGGTGACGTCGGAGCGACTAATTGTAATTACTCCAGTGGATGTGATTGGTGACCATGAAATCCTCCTGTCGGCCCCGACGTTGTGATGCCTGACTCCTCTCTTCTATGTCGATGTGAATTGCAAGGACTTCTTCCCACTGAGCTGGCATCTGGGTCTCCTTGTTGCTGACCTACTTTGCTTAAAGTTTGAGAACAGCCTATTTTACCGATTGCCGATGCTGTACTGCCTCGTATTCACTGTAGGAAACGCGTTCAACCTGAGCCGGTGGTGGTTCGTAAAAAGGAGAAACATATAGATTCCAGGGGCGGGGAAGACGTGGTTTACTTGTTACGTAAACGTCCGCAGAATATTCTGATAGGTGGTGATTTAGCTATGTGTTGCGTCCTGTAGATCGGTCTGTAGGTAATTGCAATATTTAGTCCGTTCCTTGAAACTGCAAGATGTTTGGGTCTTAAATATGCGACTCCTGCCAAATAAACCTATTTTACTGCAACTTCTATAAATGGGCTTGACAGATTTTATTTACCTGGTAGGATGCATGATAGGATTTTGCCCGTCGATGTCTTTCCCACCAGTTTCGTTAATCACTGTGCAGTGACTGTTACTTTAAATCACACGTAACAGTCCCGGCAATTGTAGCGCACTTGGAGCATCCGTCTCTCGATAAGGTGATCCAGAAAATGTCCTTTCAACTACGCGATACGCCTGTATTTTGGAGTGGTGGGTTCAAATGGCAAAGCCAAAGCTCAGATAAATGTTGTGTACTACATCAATTCCATGTTCGGCTGTATGAGGTATCCGTTATTGTCCATAGGTCCTCCGATTTATTTGTTCATTCTCTGGATGGTAGACTTACACCTGCTCATAATGCTGCGTTTTTAGAAGTTTTCAGTGTGACGACGTCTATGACCGTATTGTCATGTCGCCTTCTCGCAAATTGCCGGGCTTGGATGGTCTGCCCAAGGAGTTTTTCGTGCGTTTTTGGCCTTTGACGCGTACATGTACATCCACATGGTTACTCTGCAAATCACAGTTAAGTGCGTGGTAGAGGGTTTATCGAATCACTCCGAAACCTGACTAGGTCACTTTTTTTTCGCTCTGGAAACCGTGAGATTGCGTCATCGATTCTCTACCGGAAGCCAGATTTTTCAGTATTCGTTTTAAAGTACTCTTCATCTGTCAATGATGTGAGAAGTCAGAAACAATCACTGCTTCGGATTACACTATAACTGCTCGTCCCCTTTCCCCGGCTGGATACCGGGTGCATTATGGATACCCAAGTCGCCAGAGTACGTCCAATAGAAAGACTTGCCAGACTATTACGCCACACGAAATTATCATCGTCTATATACAGAATTAAGCTAGAACGAATATCTCAGAGCGCCATTCCTGCTCGTAGGGTCGTGATTCCGTTTTCGATATGATTCACTAATAACTGATATTATAAACACCATTTTAAGGTTAACGGCAACAACACAGTACTTTCAACATTTACAAAACATGGCTTGGCGTCATGCCAGTATGCCCCAGAGTCTTTGAAGAATCAAATCACCGAGTATAGCGCAGCTTCAAACGTGTGATCACAAATGAGTTAATGTCTGAAACATTTGATGTCAAGTATAGGTTTGGCATTAGGCTTAAAACTTGTTGGAAGTATTTTGTAAGTGCTCTCATTAAGAGCAGTGGATGAGTAGAGTCTGGGCAATTTGCGAATCATTCCAAGCGAAAGCCAGTTTTTCCAGCATCTCAGTATTTACGACGTCATATCTCCTGAACCATGCGTCGTTCAGTAATAGAGTGTTGCAGAAACCTTCAGTGATATAGGTAGATACTGTCTGCAAAATATATTGCCAAATATAGCTAGGGTGTAAATAAATAATAAATGAAATTTAATTCTTGATTATGAAATTTAAATGCGCCTCGTTTTAAGTACACACTAATTTTTCGTCCATATAAATGTTAATAACGAGATATCTCCAGAATTATGTACCATACATTAGTATAGTTTTGAGATGAATTCAGTGGTATATGTGGACACTGTCTGCAAACTGTGGCCGGCCGCTGTGGCCGAGCGGTTCTAGGCGCTTCAGTCCGGAACCGCGCTGCTGCTGCGGTCTCAGGTTCGAATCTTGCCTCGGACATGGATGTGTGTGATCTCCTTAGGTTAGTTAGGTTTAGGTAGTTCAAAGTCTAGGGGACTGATGACCTCAGATGTTCAGTCCCATAGTGCTTAGATCCATTTGAACCCTTTTGCAAGCAGTGCTGGGAATAGAGTCAGTAACAAGTAAGTGGTAGATTTAAACGTTGTGTTAGATGCCCAAGTTTTATTTCACAAACAGCAAATAGAAATAAGCAATAAACTTCCTTTCTTTCGTAGCTTTGTCGGAGCAAAATGTTGTGAGAGCGACAGAAAGTTGTGGCAACGAAAAAAAGTATCGTGAACCTCTAAATTCATTCTCAATTACAGAATGAGTAAAGTCCATGTACTTGCGTGGCGTAATTTTCAATGACCAAAGACAAACACACTGTCAATTACATGAAATATTAAAATAATTTTTGCACCCCTGTAATCTGCAACTGGTTGTCGGAATCCTGGCCCTGGGATAGTCGCTTAGTAATATAGACTAGTAAAACGTACAGGATGTAACTGGTATAAGTGCAGATACTATTGATGACTGATGACGGTGTACTGAACAACACTACATCAGAATTTACGTCATTTGCAGCCACTACAAGTGGTATGATTTTAGGTCGATTAGTATCTCCAGGCACGTGTGGCAAGAGCAAGCCATTAATACATATTTTCCCTCGGCAGCAGGTAAGGTATTGAAGATAGATGGCTAGTCTATATCGACATGTGTAGCTCACTTAGTGGTGCAGTACGATCATCCAGAAAACGTTAGGCGCAAAGTTTGTGTGAAGGCTGATGCACAGAAAAAGCAATCAACACACTGTTGTATGTACATATTAAGCTGCCACATGTAAAAAATCACACACTGTTTGGGTAAAAGGGCAGATACAGTTGAACACAAGACCACTGAAGGAATTAGTTTTCTTGACATGACTATCTCCACTTCTTCCAGAATTTCCTGGACATTCTGAAACCAAAACAACAAAAACGACAATAATAACAGATATTCATCTTGCTGATTAAATATTTTTCTCTTTGTCAAGTACGAACTACGACATTCTGTAATTTATAAAAATTTTTAATTACATAGTAAATAATCACTATATTTGTTAACCTTTGTATAACTGTTAACCCATATTAAAAGTATGTTGTGAATATAAAACACAGCTGGAGCAAAATTTACTGAAATATTATATCTGTACCAGAAATATTTGTAGTGTAATACCATGTGTCTCTTGCCAAAGACTATGAAGCAGTAAAATGTAACATCTGTCATATCCATATTCCTTGTAGAAACATTCAGTGTCTACTTTCTGTGAATCAGTGTAAAACCAAGTGCAGCTAAATACTGTGTGTATTTGAGTACACAGCTTAATAATGTGCATTATAGGGAGACGTTTGGTATGAATACAAGAAGGCAGTGGGCTGTAAGTACCTTAAATATAAGAAACTTTTCGTTTCGTGAACTTTTCGTCGCCGATTGCTAAATTTCCATCATTTCCTCCAGCAGCATGAGCACTACATACAGGATAATGTTCTTGTAACGACTCCATCTCACGATGCGCCTGTAGTGGTTCGAAAACATGTTTATGGTTGAATAAATCGTATCAAGAAAACTATAAAAAGGGGCTAGTCGCAAATTTATTTTCAGATAAATCACCTTAGCCCTTTCGCTGCTACATGCGACCTCTTTGCATTCCGTGCTGAGGTTGCTTCTGTTATCGCTGTACTGCTCGCCAAATGATGGTGCTTGTGCTGAGAGAAAACGTTACGGCTGATATGAAATACTTATCATCCGATTTTCCGAAAACTATCGGATGAAAAAAATTGATTTTTGCACGTCTTACAGTCTGATATCATCACTCGATAAAGAACTGAATTTCTTTTAGTTGTCGTCCTACTTACTGCGCTGCCTCAAATTATGTAAAATATTTCCACCGAGCGAGGTGGTGCAGTGGGTAGCAAACTGGAATCGCATTCGGCAGGACGGCGGTTCAATCCCGCGTCCGGCCATCCATATTTAGGTTTCCCGTGATTTCGCTAAATCGCTCCAGGCAAATGCCGGGATGGTTCCTTTCAAAGGGCACGGTCGACTTCCTTCCCCGTCCTTCCTTAATTCCATGAGACCGATGACCTCTCTGTTTGGTCTTCTCCCCCAAACAACCCAACACAACCGAAAACATTTCCTGTGCTGAGCGACGGTATTCCAGCCTATATCAAACACCTATCGTCCGATTTTTCGAAAACTGCTGGGTGAAAAATTTTAGTTTTCACATCGCCGAGTCTGACATCTGCACTCTATGAGGAAATGAATTCGTTTTCGTTGTCCGTCATACTTACAGCGCTGCATCAAATTAAGTGAAACATTGCAGTAAAGTTCACACAGGTAAAAACGTATTCCGTGAATTTTGTGTATGGTTGATTTTACTTATACATTGCACTAGATGAAATGTAGATAAGGTATCAAAATTCAATTTCAAATTGAGACCAGAGCGATATCTCATTTAGTTCTCCAGTTTTCGGGTTTTGTATCCGAAGGACGGTAGCGCGCGACGGGCCCTTGACGTCGTTGAACATCTCACACCGTGTCACAATACCTATCGTCATATCGCATAAGCGATTCAAGATATCGAAACGAGATTTTCTGAAAACGATAGCATGCCATGAAGCATGTTGTTGCGTGATAAATACTCGAAACTTGGAAGTAGCTCTTCCGCAGCAGTGAGAGGCCGGCGGTTCAGGACGCATTCAGACGTTCATACCACAGTAGGAAAATTAAAGCGGCGCGCGTGTTTATGTCCACAACACCTGGGGAACAGCACAGCAGGTAATGTATACACGGTCACAGCAGCGAAAGGGTTATCCGGATGTATGACGTGCTGACATGGACAAAGAGATGGATGCAGCATCTGTAATGCACACAAATGAAAGCAAGAGCGTATTGTGTAAAACACTTTGCAATTATACAGACGTATGTAACCTTAGGAATTTAATCAAGAAGTAAAATACGAAACACACAGCGGAGTGCGCCAGACGTTTTCCTTGTAAGAAGACCAGCGGGGTCCTGGCCACTGACGCACGGCATGTCTGGTAGAGGCGAGGGAGCCAGCCAGCCCGAGACGCCGGCGTGGGCAGCGGCACGCGCTTCCATGTGGCGGCGTGCAGCGGTGTCCGTCGCTGTGATGGATGGCCCGGAAGCGGGTCGGCCGAATATGTTACCGCGTGAGCTCAGCCACATGATTAATAAGCCTAAGAACTGGGACGTGTTGCCTCCACGAACAAAAATGTGTTTGCGCGGCGGCCCCGTATTTGGGTGGGCGACTTATCAAGTACTGACGCGCAACGGGATCTCGCGTGCCGCGGGCGGCTCAGCCCGATAGGTCTGCCTGCCCGCTACCTTCCCACTGCACTCGCGTCCTTCTCAGATGTTATATCTTTGCCTTGGATGCCACATCTCTGTCCTCTGCAGATAAATCTTATAATTACTCCTTAATAAAAGCAAAACGAATTCTTGCGTCCTTTGATATAGACCGCAACAGTGTAAAGCTGTTAGCAAAAGAGGTGCATTACTGCATTCGACAGTGTAATGGTACTTTAATTACGTAACCATTACGGCACCTCACCTCAACCTCTCGATACCAGCAATATCCTACTGTGTTTCTGCAAAGTAGTTAACATATTTTTGAGACAACATTCAGGTTTGATTTCATTATTGTAGAGGTACTTTGATACATCGATATGTTTATGTTGCAATGATATTATTCTTATGTGTGTTCTTTCTTCTGTCACTATGATCTTTGCCGTACTTGTAACTCTGATTTTTTGGTGCGTAAGCGGTTATTAGGGAGAGTCAAGCCTAGGTCGTCATGTTGAAAAGACGCAAATTGTGGTCAGTTTATAGAATGTGAGCTTTAACAATGAGGATGATATTTTCAAGTACGTTTTATAATGTGATGTTTTGTGTGTTAGGTGATACTGCAAAAAAAGTAATAAAAAAGAAGTGTAACTTAAATTCGGAGTGCTGATTATTTTTTTTTTTTTTTTACATCACCATTGTGCTAACTTTCAAAGGTTTAATCTTCAAGAATGGTTTGTGAAACACATGTATAAAACTTTTGAATATCGCAGAATAACACCTAGGCCTCTTTGCATCCCAGCTTGGAATCATCACTACCTAGACTTTCGACGATTGAGCCATGAGTTCACAACGAGACCAGTGTGGGAAACAAGAAAAGATGAGTGCCTAGTTTGTCCATTATTTCATGAAATGACTTTATTAACTGTGCTCTAAAGACACCTGCCACAGAATATAACTTTGTTGTTGCCCGAAAATGCAGTATTTAGCAGCGTGAGCAATCATAATTAACTTTTGACCTTTGTTGTGGTAGGGTTGTTAGAACAGTCAAAAAAATTTCTGCACCTATCGCTCTTTATATTTCAAATACGAAAAATTTGGTGATGATGTTGAATCCAACTGCATATTATCGGCACAGAATGACTTGACCACTTAGGAAACTACTTTTAATAAACAGAACAAAACATAGCTGAGAAGCATAGTCCACATGATTGGTTAAATTACTATAGTTGTTGCTGATGCATTCTCGTTTTTGTTGTAAGGTGCCGTCAAAATGACGCTTCGACGAAGGATTAAGATGCTGATGGATATAGAAGGAACGAGGAGGGCGTTATTTTTTAATGGTCTCAAACGAGTTTGGCTGGGAAAGCAACTGTCTTTAACTCCAGAAAAATAATGAACATTTTTACTCTAATTATGGTTCAAATGGCTCTGAGCACTATGGGACTTAACATCTGAGGTCATCAGTCCCCTAGAACTGCTTAAACCTAACTAATATAAGGACATCACACACAACCATGCCCGAGGCAGGATTCGAAACTGCGACCGTAGCGGTCGCACAGTTCCAGACTGAAGCGCCTAGAACTGTCGGCCACAGCGGCCGGCCTCTAATTATGCTTTCTTGTTACTCGCCAAGATAATTAATGTCTTGATAACGTCTTCCACCATCAGTTGACATTGCAGGAAAATGTCGACCAAGTTCTTCGAAGAAAGTTGTCGAGCTTTAAAAACACACTATGACGCAAAGTGCACCATTTAGCAACTTTTATTATTCCAGAAAAGCATTAAATGCCACAAACGCGTAACTGTTGAGAGTCTTCTCTATTTCTGGTTTATACACGCAGCCTCAGTTCTTAACAGCATCGAAATAAGGCTGTTCTTTTTTTTTTTTTTTTTTTTTTTTTGCTTTTAATCAGGTGAAAGTTGTTCTCTTAGTATATTCATTCTCTTTGGTGGTGAAGCTACCGGTGCTACTCACTCTTAATCTGTTTCATATTTTTCGCTGTATTTTTTCCGTCTTTTCTGGCAAGATGTACTATTTGACATTTTGGCAATCTGGCAATCTCTTACACGTTATTATTGCTTAAGACACTCAACTTCAACTTAACACATTGTGTATTACCTCAAGCACTATCACTTTCACTTTAATTTATTTCACTTTGTATAGTTTTCAGTTTCCGTTGCCACTGTAATCCGTTTCCAAAAGCATACTAACGCATACCTCTTGCCATTGCTTATGTGTACCTTTCTGAATAGGAATGTAAGCTCACCACAACAGGATAATGCCACATTAGAGAACAATATCGCACATCCAGGAACATTCTGGACCATTCTCGAACATAATACAACGTTCTAGAACGCTCTGGAGGATTCTATAGCATTCAGGATGTTTCTCCAACATTCTTGAAGCGTATAGAAGGAACATTACGGCCAGTTTCGACCACTTCATCACTTTATTCCCAGTTGCTTCACCGACTTTTCGTAAGAAATCCATTGGTTGGATGCCTTGTTTTTATGTTCGAACTCATACCTTGCATTTCCAAACCGAAACGTTCTTAGTGTTGGGGAGTGGCGGGCTGTCATAACATATAACCCCCACGGGGCTGCCTGGTTGCGTCGCGGAGTTTTAGCCCCACACATTGACAAACCACATTTATATACATTGACTTCAGTACTTCTGTTATTTATTTTCGTTCGCTATGCTTGAATGTTTCGGAATATACTCTGCAGAATGGAATAATCAGCTAATTAATCGAGCCATCTAGAGTTCCAGACAATAATGACAGGGAACGAGTTTGTCCCCAGACTGTTTACCATAATTAATCCTTATAAACGAATAATAGCATATCTGGTTTAGTCTATTGTTTCTATGTATTTGTCACAACTTCTTTAGCCTAAATTAAGGAATTAGGTTTGTTCTCTTTTGGCGATATATGTTATAAGAATGTAAAGCAAAATTAAACTATCGGGCAAAACAAGGAACGAAGGCGACATATTTTTTCAATTAACCTCACTGCCTATCTCCAGCTGGAAACACAATAGCGTTAGCGGCTACTAGGCAGGAAACTTCACCAATAATAACACAAGGAATTCAATGATTAATAATAAGAAGTGTAAGACGGCTAATTAATTTCGCCAACTCCAAACACTCCACTCGTTGCTCTTCATCTCAGCCACCCTGCGAGCAGCAACGCGCGAACAAATGGCGTGATCTCAAAATAGTGGAGGGTTCACTTCTGGGTTAATGTTCAGTCAACTCAAACGTCCTGGGTCTGACGGACAACTATGTTGTGGCTCTTGCAAGAACAGCCCCTCGATCCGGCAATGCCTGAGTGCCACCAGCGGTCCCAGCATGTTCCATGTTGCCTGACCTCACTGCGGCTCCATTGCAACTGAACCACCGACACACTCCGAGCCGGAAAAGGCTTGACATGCATCGAAAGATAGTGCTACCGTACTAGATATCGATAACCGCTGCTGCTGCCAATCATGGACAAACAACACTAGCAAACGTAATGGTGCCACTAAACACAAGAAGAAAACGAGACGCCACTATCCCTATTACACGATGCCAACCTGCCAATGGCACCAACGTGAGGCACAACACGGCTCAGACATCTGCGCTGACGTCACATACTACCCATAGGTCGCGACGACCATGGCGGGCATCCAACCCGGATTACTCCCGTACACACGGGCCGTTCGGCCGCTTCAGGGGCATAACACTGAGGGGGCCAGAAGCGACGGTAGAGGGTGACCGCATCAACAAATGGAGCAGGGTTACGACTGTCGCCCATGGAGGAGCTCCGCCGCACGATGTCCGTCAACTGGTGTGGTGCAATATGTTCTCAAGAACAGGGTGAGGGCCGACGTGGTTGGAAATGTTGCGTCCGCCTTTGTTAACTGTTGTTTAAATATGTGGACAAGCCTCGTCGCTGCGCCATTGGAGGAAGGGTGGAAAGGCAGGCTATGGATATGTTTGATACTGAGGCCAGACAGAAGTCCTGGAATTGGTGGCCATTATCAGAGACCAATGTGTGAGGCAGGCCCTCAATGGAGGAAACCTGGGCCAGAGCCATGGGTGTGCCCTCTGCGGTGGTGGATGCCATGCACATGACATATGGGTATTTGGAGTAGGCATCAACTATAAGTAACCACATGAACCCAAAAAACGAGCCTGCAAAATAGAGATAGATGTGATCCCAGGGCAGGTGAGGCACAGGCGAGGATGTGAATGACTGAGGGGTGCTTGCCTGGTGACACACAGTGACCCCACGGGCCAGGTAGTCAATATCGCCATCGACGCTGGGCCAATACACGCGCTGGCGAGCCAAAACTTTCATGCAGGACATACCCTAATATCAACAGTGTAACAAACTGAGCATGTGGTGTCAAAAATCTGGAGGGATGACCTACCGATGGGCATCCAACTCCATGGCCGATACAAGGATATCATTGACCACAAAGAGGCTGTGGTACAGGTGGCGCCAGGGGCTGAAGTTGGTCTGCATCCGATAGGATGGCCAACCTTGAACAACACAGAGGAGAACCTGTCGCAAGATACGGTCTCAGAGTGTAGCCACGGCAATGTGAGCAGCCATAAGAGGCAGACTGTCCAGCGCATCCTGGCAGGCGGAATAAATGTGAAAGCAAAGGACCTCCTGTTGGTCAAACGCAGGATCGGGGCCTGCTGGGAGACATGACAAAGCGTCCGCCTTAGCATGGTGGGCAGTGGGCTTATACCAGATGGTGTAAGTGTAATTCCGTAAAAATAACGCCCTGTGGTGGAGATGTTGAGCCATACTGTGTGGAATGTGAGAGTGGGGTCAAAAAAGCGTAACTAAGGGTTTACGGTCCGTCAGGAGGGTGAAAGGATTGATGTGAAATTTTTGGATGGCGAACACTATCGACAGGGCCTCCTTTTCAATCTGGGAGTAGTTCCGTTGTGCTGGGGTTAACGTTTTGGATGCATAAGTAATGGGCTGTTCTGGGCCATCGGCATTCAGATGTGTGAGGACTGCCCCAATGCCATATGCCGACATATCAGCCGCCACAAGCAAGGGGTGGTCTGGAGAGAAGGGAGTTAGGCAAGGGGCCGAGTTCAGCATCGTATTTAAACGGAGAAAAGCCTGGTCACAGGGCAGGAGTCCTATCAAAAATCACACCTTTGCCATGCAAGTGGTTGAGGCAGCTTGGGATAATAAGTAGTAAGTAACTTTGCCCAATAACACCTGGAGTTCAGATTAGTCCGTGGGCCTCAATGCCCGTGACATTGTGATCCAAATGGCAAATGCCATCTTTGCTCATCCAGTGGTCTAATTATTCTGGTTGAAAACAAAAAAAAAAAAAAAAAAAAAAAAAAAAAAAAAAACACTTGTCCAGCCAACAGTGTAAACCTGCAGATTGCAGAGCGTGAGATAAGGCGCTGAGGCTGTGCAAATGGTCCCGGTGGGAAGGCCTGGTGACCAAGATGTCATCCAGATAATCCACGCAAGCTGGAATAGGCTGTGTAAGCAGCTCCAGGAACCGTTGAAAAATTGACGGCGCATGTCATAGGCTCCAGGACGCCAGCAGCCTGGAGCCAATCAAGTTCCTGCTTGACTGATAGCTTTATGGTCACCGGAATGGGCCTGGCTCGGGAAAAGCGAGGCTGCACTTCTGGCCGAAGTGTGATGTGCTCCAGAAAACGTGGAGCGCAGCTGAGTTCCGTTGCAAACAATGACGCAAAAGCCGAGCACAGATCGTACAAGTCCTGAAAAGGAACAGCCGTGGAAATGACCTTAACGCCATTGGAAATTGAAAAGCCAAACATTTGAAACACATCCAGACCAAAAATATTTTAGGCCGACGGATGGTCAACGACAAATAGGCTAAGGAGCCAGGGATTATGTTTGTATGTCGCCTGGACGACGAACTGCCCAGGAAGGGGAATGGAACTGTTGCCATAGGCAACCAAACGCCGAGAGGGAGGTGACAACACAGGGGAGCCCACGCGGGTATATGTCGCAGGGAGACGGTGGCTCCAGTGTCGACCTGAAAACTAACATCTCCAGTAAATAGGCGGAGAGTGAGGAATAGCTGCCATGCTGATGGGTCCTCCAGCGGGACGACCGATTGCAGATCATGTACTGTATCCTGAGGCCCAGTACGGGCAGTACGAGAGCGGGTCGAGCGACTACGAAAAACAGATCGGATGTGTCCCTCCTTCTTACACAGTATGCACGTTTTCCAGTGGTGGAGGCAATCATACAAGATGTGCGGCAAAGCACTGCGGGCAAGATATAAGTGGGCCGCGCGGAAGGCGACGAGGGGCTGTAACCTCCCCCTCGCTTATCGGCCTTAATGACAGTGAAAAATTAAACCGCGTGTACCTAATTGAAATTTGGGAAAAGCAATCGTCACCGAAGTTAATCTGTCGGTAAAGAGGGAGGAAAGGGTTACATCTAAATGAAAGGAAAAATGCAAATGAAACTGGTGGAAATTAATTTTGAAAAGGGGTAAAGTTAATAAAGAAAGTAAATGTGCGGCCCTTACGTTAACAATTAACTAGCGGTAATTAGATATTTGAGATTTGGGGGAAATTATGGTCGCCAGTCCTAAGGACAATTACTATAGTAACTGAAAAAGAAAGGTTATTACACATATAATTAGCACTAGAAGCGTGGCAAACTCAAGGTTGACACGTGTAGTGTGAAAACTGAAAATTTGTCAGAAGTAATAAATTCCGCTACACTCTGACTTAATTTAGCAAAAGAATTAATAAAACCGGAAAATCTAAAGTTAATTTAGTGACTGAAGTTAATAGTGAGCTTTCTTTCTGAAGCACATCGAAATTCAGTAAAATACGGTTAGTGTTGGGCTACCTCAACAATCATTTCAAAAGCTACTTGAATCTACGCAATTTAGAAATAAGAGATTTAACTTTGAACTTGAATTAAATGATTCTGAACAATTAACAATAGTAAAATTTAGTACGTACCAAGCTGAGCTGCAGTCACAGGTAACTAAAGTACGGTAACTAAACTCGCACTCTTAATTTGTGCTTGTGCAGTCTAAATATTGTAGCCAGCTATGAATACCTTAACTGAACTTTGAAATTAAAGCAGTGAAATCGAATGATGCTGGCGTTCGAATTTCAACGACACTCGGGTTCATTTCGGAAAAGGAAGGGACCCTGCTTGGCAATGCAATTGGGACAATGACCAACAAAGGTTCATGCTAAGTTGCTGTAATTCTGTGATGCAACAATTTTACAAGTTTGAAAAGCTGAGGTCTGCCATACAGTTCTAAAACTTTACGTGCTTCCAGTCTTCCTTGTTGGTTGATTGAAGGTTTGAAGCCGTCGATCGAGGAGGTGGCGACAGTCACTCATTGTCGGCCGTCGCTGTTGCAGAAGCTGGATGTTGGCGCGCCTTCTTCTCGACACGGTCACCAGACGAAACGGGCTCTTGATGTGCGCCAGCTAATACTTACCGTCCGCGACACCATGTCAGAAACTATCATCGCAAGTCGAGCGCAATTACATGCTACCAAACCCCTAACGCGCGGCAACTCGTGGGAGCTTCACACAACACACCTGCTCCACTGCACCACCCCAGCCAGACTCTCCCTCTCTCTGCTCTCCCCGCGCTCCACCCGGCAGAGTTAACACTACCAAAGATCCTACACACTTTGGTTCCCCACACGACCTATCGATGTATTCGTTCGATAGCACAGTTTTCCCTAGGCCAGACCCAGCGTATAAATACAAATAATATTCACAAAAAAAATCAACATAAATGCATTAATATATATATATACAAACAGTAAAACAATTACAATATATAAAGAGACAGAAATGTCATATCTTGAGGTAACAAAACAAGGAAAAAATGTAGTACAATAGATGGAAATAGGAGGATATGCATTTCCGCCGTTACAGGGCTACCGGAGGCTCTGATGCCATAGAGACGTCACACAAAGAGGAGTCCCAATGGCGCTGGCCTCTGTTGGCCAGGCCACGATCTCTGTCACTTGCGACCGCTCCATGAGACCCTCGTTAGCCGCCTGAGCAATTTCTAATGAGTGGGCAATGTGGAGAATCTCTTCCAATGAGGGATTATCGAGTTTCAGCGCCGTAGTGCGGACCTCAAGATCAGGAGCCAGCTGAACCACCACATCCCGTGTCAGGGAGTCGGCATACGAAGCCTTACACTGCTGATTGGTGCTTGTAAAATCGCATCGACGGCTGTGGCCCTGCAAGTCTGTGACCCAGGAACGATATGATTGATCAAGCTGTTTATGGCAATTGTGGAAATTCAGCCGAGAGGTGACCACATGGTAGCACTGTGAATAATAGTTTGTCAGCAAAAGGCATATCTCCTGAAAAGAGAGCCACAGGATCGGACAAGATTGCCAACTTGTGCAGAAGAAATAATGTGTCTGGGGAGACCCAAGACAAAAACAACGACCGCTGCCAGGGGTCATCTGTGACTTGAAATGCCGTGAAATGATGTTTCAGCTGATGTAAGTATGTTTCTAGTCTTGTTTAGCGTCATTAAATGGTGGGAACAACGGTGGGCAACGGAAAGCATCAGAAACCCGAGGACTCGGAAGCTGTTGTGGTAATGCCTCCTTGGCATCGACTTTGTCTGTTAGCAGCCGCATCGTCTTTTGTAGGATGTCTAACTGGAGCTGCTGCTGCTGCATAACCTGCTGCTGTTGTTCCAGAAGACAGACTAACTTAGCCTCCATGATAACAACTACTACCGTTTACCTCGTCGCCAAAATGTTGTAACCACGACAGGAATGGTTGCCGGGTTGCCGCTAAGAAAAACGCGGCGGGGCCGAATGGGAGCGGCCCGCGAGCAAACAAGACGGATGAACGGGAATTGGACAAGCACGACGGCGGACAACCGAGCAAGACACCAAGATCAACAACAAAGTATTAAGAAATGGGGTCACAAGAGCTAACCTCACGAAATTAAAACAACGTCCACTCGTAAACGGGAAGTAAGCACACGCATCGTAAACACGATGTATTTTTTTTTTCTTTATTGATTTTCAATTCCCCCCGAAGGGGACGGGCTGGCAGCAGCTTACTACGCTGCTCAACAGCCTACAGACTTTTTTTAAATAAAGGAAGAAGAAAGAAACAAGGTAAAACAGGCGATTAAATGGTGATTTAAAGTGTAAAATGGCGTAAAAAAGCGGAAAGTTAAAACAGAAAGCAAAAGGGGTTGGCAATGTAGATAAAATACACAGGAATCAGACAAGTAACATAGTAGACACACAATTAAAAACCACGGCGACACTCTGGTTTCTGTTCGCAAGAGATAAAAGGCACACCCAGCAACAGTATGATGGCCGTTCGCAACAAGTCCCAAAAAGCACAACACGGAACACTCACTGTAAAACACTCACTGTAGAACATCACTGGAGAACACTGCACGAAAGTGGCAGCACAAAGATGACACTCCCGAGCCAAAGGAAGATGGGGAGGGGGGGGGAACCTGCAGGAGGGGGAAAAACAAGGAGGGAGGAGAGGGAAAAAAAACGAAAAGGGGGGGAACCAAGGAGGGAGAGGACTATTAAAGGGGGAGAAGGGGAGATGCAAGACGGAATGAGAGGAGGGAAATGTAAAAGGATGTGGGGGAGAAAAGGGGGCAAAGAGAGGGGAGGTGGGGAAGGAAGAGGATGGAAGGCGGGGAGAGGGAGCCCGGGAAAAGGACAGAGGAAAGGAGGGGGAGTGAGGATCAGAGTTGATAGGAGGGATAAATGGAGGGAGAGAGGACATCATCCGGGAGGGGGAGTTGATGGAAGCCACCTTGGGAAAGGAGATGTAGGGTGTAGAGATGGAGGGTAGCGGGGACACAATGGTGAAGACGTGGCAGGGGGCGGGGATCGGAGAGGAGAGGAGCAACCGCGGGGTGAGGGGCTTCAAGACAGCGGGAGGTTTAGAGGATGCGGATATATTCGAGGAATAGGAGCAGATGGGGGAAAGGAATGAGATCATAGAGGATCCGCATGGGGGATGGGAGGCGTATACGGAAGGTGAGGCAGAGTGCATGACGCTCAAGGATCTGGAGGTACTTATAGAATTTGGGGGGGGGGGCAGATATCCAGGCAGGACTGGCATAACAGAGGATGGGACGGATTAAGGATTTGTAGGTGTGGAGGATGGTAGATGGGTGCAACACCCATGTCCGGCTGGAGAGGAGTTTGAGGAGTCGGAGGCAGTTGTAGGCTTTGGATTGGATGGAGCGGAGATGAGAGATCCAGGTGAGGTGACGGTCAATGGTGAGGCCAAGGTAGGTGAGGGTGGGGGTGAGGCGGACAGGACGGGCGCAGACAGTAAGGGAGAAATCCAGGAGCCGGAAGGAGCGAGTGGTACGACCTATGGTGATTGCCTGGGTCTTCGAAGGGTTGAGTTTCAGGAGCCACTGGTTACACCATGCTGCAAAAAGGTCAAGGTGATTCTGGAGAAGGCGTTGGGACCGTTGGAGGGTAGGAGTGAGGGCGAGGAATGTGGTGTCATCAGCATATTGCAAGAGGTGTACTGGAGGGTGGGGGGTTGGGGCATATCTGCCGTGTACAAGAGGTAGAGGAGAGGGGAGAGGACAGAGCCCTGGGGCACACCTTCAGAGGGGTAGAGGGTGTAGGAAGTGGCATTATGGATGGTAACATAGGAGGGGCGGTGGGAGAGGAAGGAGGCCACCAGACGGATGTAGTTGATAGGAAGGGCGTAGGTTTGGAGCTTAAACAGAAGACCGGGATGCCAGACACAGTCGTAGGCCTTTTCGAGGTCAAGGGAGACAAAAATGGCTGAGCGACGGGAGTTAAGCTGGAGGAAGAGGAGATGAGTGAGGCGGAGGAGTTGGTCATCAGCAGAGAAGGAAGGTCGAAAGCCACATTGGGTGTTTTGGAGGAGGTGGTGTTGGCGGAGGTGGTGATGGATGCACCGGGAAAGGATGGATTCAAAGAGCTTACTGAACACCGATGTGAGACAGATAGGACGATAGGAAGAGGCATCAGATGGAGGCTTGTTGGGTTTGGAGAACATCAGGATATGGGAGGTTTTCCACAGGTCGGGATAGAAGCCAGTGGCAAGGATGACATTGTAGAGGGTGGCAAGGATTGAAAGGAACGAGGGAGGGCAGTGTTTTAGGTGGCTGTAGGTAACGCAGTCGTGGCCGGGAGCAGTGTTGTGTTTGGTGTGGAGTGTGAGGCTGAAGTCCTGGGTAGTGATGGGAGTGTTGAGTTCAGATGGTGATGTGTGGCCCAAGTACTGGAAGCTAGGAGCAAGGGGAGGAACAGAGGTATTCGTACAGTCCATGACACCAGGGAAGAAGGAATAATCAAAGTGGGGATCATCTGGGATGGAAAAAACATCAGAGAGGTGGGAGGCAAAGTGGTTGGCCTTACTGAGGTTGTCAGGAAAGAGACGGTCATTATGGAGGAGAGGGTACTGGGGGGTGGGGCGGTTCCCAGTAAGGCGGTGGAAAGCAGACCAATACTTGGAAGAGTTTATGGGGAGCGTGGTGTTGAATTGTGTACATGTCTGGCGCCAGGCACGGCGTTTCTTCGCAGTAAGCAGGTTGCGGATGTGACGTTGTAATTGCCGGTGGCGGGTAAGTGTATGCCAGTCACGAGTGCGGAGAAAAGAGCGGTAGAGGCGGCGGGACTCTCGAAGGAGAAGGACGGCCTGTGGAGGCAGGGCAGGGCGGTGAGGGTGGATGGCTTTGGTGGGGATATGGGTGGCGACGGCGTCAGACAAGGTCTGGTGCAGGAAGGCAGCAGCACGAGAGATGTCATCAGGAGATTGGAGGGTAAGGTCGTGGCCGTCAACCTGGGTGTGAATGGAGTCCCGGTAGGCATCCCAGTTGGCACGGGAGTAACCATGGACAAGTTTAGGAGGGACGTCAGGGCGGGGACCGTTGCGGGGATGGCGACCATTAGAGATAGTGAGGAGAACAGGAGCATGGTCACTGCCAACCTCGCTGAGTGAGGTGAAGACGCCTAAATACACGACAGGGCATGTCTCTATTGGCCACTGGGACCACGTGCTCCACAGTGGCGCCCTCACGCTAGACTAGGGGTTCGGAGCACGCGCAGTCACGGCGTACAGCGCGAATGCTGCAGAGACCTCTAGTGGTCATCGAGTTCCATGCCGTCTGGGGCGGATTCGAAACCTGTGGCGCTCGGTACCAGAGTCTGCAGTCTCACAGATCCTACACACCAACTTGAATTTCTTGTCATTTGCTTCTGTGAATACAAAAATTACGATGGAAAGTTTTCTATGTTTTTTATCTTAACTGATTGTAAGTCTTCCAAAGCCGTGACCAAATCTGGCTGTAATAATGGAGAATTGGCTTCTCTTGCCCAACATACGGTAACAAAAATAGTCGTCAGACTAAGGATTTCGGTCTGTGATGACTATCTTCAGATCTGTTTATAACGTAATATAAACAAGCGAGAGTGTGCACCATCAGAAGATATAAGTGATGCAAGAATCATGACTATGCTACTCTGGCGTAATTATATACTGGTATATTATAAACAAATCTGAAGATGGTCGTCACAGACAGAAAGCAATAGTCTGACTACAGTTTTTATGATCACAGACGAGGAAACGAATTCTACACTTACTATATTACTGTTTCCATTCGCGAATATGGGTGGACCAGACAACGAGAATGAAACCCAGAGAATGACTGAGAGTGGGTAATTCCCAACAAGTTTCAGATTCACAACAACTTTCAGTTTTAAATTGTCGATAGGTGATTTTCTGATGAAGGTAGATTGGCCGCCATCATCTAAAATGCAGCTCGTCAATCTACTTACGCCTGTGGGCCCTGTTATATACTCGCACACCATCTGGAGGTAAGTGCATCGTAAACATCTGGTATTCACATTGCCCGCTGAACTATGTTCGGCTGAAGAAGCCGATGAAATAAAATGTTCTGATTTGCTGTAGAATGACGTGTGATGGCTTTTCTTGCAAAAGAGACAAAATGCTTTTCCTTTGTTTTTGCAGTCATTTACTGTGTGGCTATGTTTGAGGCAAAGAGAGCACCAGTAGTTAGAATCTTATGGCAGTCATGAAAAACTTTCACCTTGTCGCCGTCTTGTACTTAGGGATCACGCTGCTCGCAAAACACACATGAGGCTTCTACCATTCGGACGGATTTGTCTGCTGTATGTACTGACTTAGTACTTAAATAGAGAGCTGTTGTAGACGGTTAAGTGTTAGTTAATCTGCAATTTTCCACTCAAATATTTTGAGCCGTCAGTGTTCCATCCACCTCTTCTGAAAGGAATTCCATCAGGTTCAGGACGTTCCCTTCTGACAATTATTGTACCCTCTTCGAATGAACTATCCAGCACCGACGTAAAAGCGCGAAAAATGAAACTAAAACTCTACCGTAAGCTTCTACGGTCTCCCCTAGTGTCTGTATAACTTGAATGCGCTTATTACGTTAAACAAATGTTAAGATCTTCTGAGCAGTCAGATGTTACAGGCGTGACGTTTTCCTGATACACGAGATGCACGTGGCTAATTCTATTTCTGTCACCATATGGTGTTTGTAAAATTTCTTTTTTTTTTGTTCATAAGTAAGTGTAGTTACAGTGATGCCTTAACAAACGCTTGGGTTCCCCCTCCAGGTATCGTCGAAGAAATATATGTTTGTTGGCAGTTGACAAGTCTTGGTCTGTATTGATAGAGGATTCTACATGTTCCCAGAACAAGTCCATTGTTCAGTGTCACCTGATAACGGCTCTAGCTTGATGGACGTTAGTCATACACTGCGACTGCACAATTGCGTAGAATCCCCGTTAAGTCGTCCTTCCGGCCGTGCACCAGGAAGTCTTCGTACTGCGTTTTACCTTTAGAATAACCCGCTTGACACAGTCTGTATAATCTTCACACGCTAAGGCATCGGCATCGTATTCTACGTCGTGTAGTAAGTCTTGGATAGTATAGTCCAGGTTAATTGAACTATAAAAGTTTCGTGCAATCGACTGGTAACGTATTCTATTTAATTGTGGGACGTGAAGTAGTGAAAGAAATTTATTTTATTAATGAAGCGTGAAGCGTCAGATTTCTGCGTTCCTCGTTTTCGTTTCTGCATAGAAAAGCAGTCGATGGTTTCAAAATTTGTGCCCCTGTTTAGTCATAAATGCAACGTCACTAGCAGATAAGCGGCTCTTGACAAGCGATATTATTCAACTTCCTCTCTAGAGATCATCTGTGTTCTCGTTATGTAATCAGATTATTCTTCTACGCAAACCTCAAATATTATTCCAATAGCTAGTTTACGTGTCCGTAAGCTGATACATTTCAGCATTTAATGAAATATGTTAAAGGTTACAGTGTGTTAGTGACTCAGCTGGGAGCGTGCGTTGTACGTTACGCGTGAAGAAACTACGCCGTACGGTCACCTGGAATCGATGTTTAAGCTCTAGAAGTACAGTAGACGTCTCAGAGATTTAAAAAGTTTCCGTTTGCTGGTTTCGGCACCAGAAAATGTGTGGAAAGAATTAGAAAGTATTATAACGTCAAGTAACGTACAATTTTATTTCAACGGAACGTCATTATCACGAAATTTACGTAACATGTGTCATTAGCAAAGCAGAGATACAATAAAGTTCAGGAATGTCTTTTAATGATTCCCCACACATGTGTTGGCGTCACTTGCGTTGTACAACTACGCGATAGCGAGCAACATGTGTAAAATATAGCGAAGTATGGTATTGTTCTGTATCTAGGAGTGTAGAACATTTGTAACTTTCACGGTGCGAATTGACTGGCTACCCTAGTAACACCTAGAGTTTTACTGAATTTGATCAGCCTATTTGAATAGGTTTTTGATTTCCCATTCTTCAGGGACAGAGGGGATATTCGTGCCATTGAAGCAAAACCGCATTTAATTTCGTGCCGTTTTATTTAAGAATCGAGATTTTTTAATCTCTCTTAACGACGTCATACTGAAACAGAAATCGAAATCTTTTTGTCTAAAGAAGGTCACGTTTTAAGTCGTTTATCTTTAAAAATACATTCCAGTGGAGGTTTTCGAAACCTAATCTCAATTTGCACTTTATGAATAGTTTCAAAAACATGGTTCAAATGGCTCTGAGCACTATGGGACTTAATTTCAAAGGTCATCAGTCCCCTAGAACTTAGAACTACTTAAACCTAACTAACCTAAGGACATCACGCACATCCATGCCCGAGGCAGGATTCGTACCTGCGACCGTAGCCGCAGACTGAAGCGCCTAGAACCGCTCGGCCACTCAAGCCGGTTTAGTTATTTCGACTCAGAGACTTTACGCGTGTCCGATGGAATAAACTTTGGTGGTTTTTATCTTTCTGTGAACAGAACCTTAAGAATCATCTTTGCAGGTGCTCGAGTCCTTAATGTGGGCGACAGTACATTTCTTTTAGGGAAGAGGAATTGTTTAGAAACATTTTACGATTTTTAAAAATGACGTTGTATAAAATAACTACTCTGTGTGTTTCGAAAGTGGTGATGTTTCGTCATTTACAGGAAAACAAGCAAAAATCGATCAACAGCCTGGCTTATGCCTTCGAGTATTCTCATTTATATTACAATGTGACCCATTTCTCGGTTGTGTACACTGACTGTATGTGCAGATAACGTTTTCCGTGACAACATGAGGAAGAATCAGGTCTCAACAGCCTGGGTGAAGCGTAGCAGCTGATGACACATCTACCCCTGTCGTAATCCGTTGATATTGGAATTTTTCACGGCACTGCTTTGCGGAAGCACCCCTGAGCGTCAGTCGTTAGCGGACAGACGGGAAAGATATTGCAGTCGTTCGCAACCTAGACACACGGAAAGCCCTAGAGGATGATATGCGACATATGGACACATTACTGGTTGATGGCGTATTTCAACTAGTCAGCAGAAAATAGGAACGAAACTCACGTCAATCTTACGTGTTTGAATATCAATGAGTACGAGCGTGTGTTCAAATACGCTATATCTGTGCTGCAATGAATGGTTTTGCTTTTCAGTATCGTGAGAATAATACCGACCATTGACCTCGTCCGTCACTAAAAAACTAGTGGCAAATAATTGGTGGTGAATGTATCGAGTAACAGGCAACAGACAAAGACGAAATTACTCTCATTATGATTTATGTTTGACGAGCCCGAAGTAATGCCCTTCAGTTATTAACAAAAAACGGTATAGTTCATATTCACTGAACCTATGTCCTAGATCAAGCTACAGGTCGAGAGCTACAATTTTTATATGCGAAAGGGGTGTCGAAGCTAACGCCAACGGCAGCTTAAAACTCTCATGGTTTCTGCAGCATTATACTACACTGCACTCCACAAGTCACCGTACAGCGTTGGCGTAGTGTGAACAATCCACCGTAATTAACATCCCCGTTCTTTTCTATCTGCATGTGGTCCAAGGGAACATCGAGTTACAAAACGCAGATGTATGAAGCCGAATTTCTCTACTTTTACCGCCATGGTAGTTTTGAAGAGACATACGTTTCTCGATTTTGTTTGGAAAGCTTATTCTGGGAATACTAAAAGAGATATTTCCTTATAGTCTCTGTGCTCCAAATAGAGTAGCTGAGTATGTCTGAGACGCTTTTACGCTTAGTAAATAAGTAAAGGATGGTGGGGTTTTGATTGCAGTATCTCTGTCTCTCTCTCACTCTCTTTATATATTTTCAGTATTAATCGATCTCAAATGCCACTATTATTCTCGCTAATACAACTCGGTAATGCTTTCAGACAAACAAAAAATACTGAAAGTATGAAACTTCCTGGCAGATTAAAACTGTGCGTCGGACCGAGACTCGAACTCAGGACCTAGGAGTTCGAGTCTCGGTCCGGCACACAGTTTTATTCTGCCAGGAAGTTCGATACCAGCGCACACTCCGCTACAGAGTGAAAATCTCATTCTGGATACTGAAACTGTTGTAAAATTCTTTCAATGAATTTGATTCCAGCGTGGGTCCTTTCAGCAGCTATATTTATGTGATTCTTATTCCTTAAACTGCTTCTAACAACTATCTTTACACACGTAACGGCTTTAATATATTCCTGTGATTACTCCCGATGATGTAACTGAAGAAATATGAGTTAAGTCCGCGTATTGTCGGCCATTAAACGAAACGAGATGTAATCGAAGGATATGATTTATGTCCGCTTATTGTCGGGCATTAAACGAAACGAGGTATTTTGTACAGGTTGTGCCAATACCTCATAAATACAGGATGTTCCAGGAAAAATGGTCAGCATTCACGGATATGACAGGAACGACTACTCGAAGCAAAAGAAAATATAGTGAACATGGGATGTACATTCCATACCTTAACAGCTATGAACAGTTCTTTACCTTCTATTGCGTGAAACAAATCTTCTCTGCAGCAGGCTCATTGCTTTTCATATTTTTGGAGGAGGCAATAGGAACCAAAACATGACCTCTGAAATGCATACCTTAATACACATGTGTTTCAAAGTAGCGAAGATGAACAAATGCTCACAGCTATTGAGGTATGCCCTTCACAACTCATGTTTATTGGACTTCTTGTCATGCTTTGGTCCTTACTACCACCTTTTAAAATATGGAAAGCAAAGAGCTATCAGTCGAAGAGATTTGTTCCACAGCATCAAAGATGGAGCAGTACTCACAGATCTGAAGATATGCATTTCTGAACTGATGTTTACTGGACTTTTTTGCTTCGAACGATGGTTTCTGACATATCCCTGAATATCGACCTCTCCTCCTAGGACACCCTTTACAGAAGTAAAGCTCCTACGTAACACCATGTGCTGCTAATAAATAAGGCTTTATTCCTAACATTTTCGATCTACCTGATTAGCACCAGGAAATACAAGAATACGCGTAGTTACTGCAGCCAATGTGTTATCCTTACTTCTGTGCCATCGAAAGAAAAAAATAGAAATGCAGTGCGCCATTATGTGCTGTTATCGTCAAGCGGGTAAGATTATCTGTACTCTGGAATAAAATTAATAGACAAATGGCTCTGAGCACTGTGGGACTTAACATCTTTGGTCATCAGTCCCCTAGAACTAAGAACTACTTAAACCTGTCTAACCTAAGGACATCACACACATCCATGCCCGAAGCAGGATTCGAACCTGCGACCGTAGCGGTCATGAGGTTCCAGACTGTAGCGCCTAGAACCGCACGGCCACACCGGCCGGCAAAATTAATAGACAATTCATTTGCAAAGTAAATGCTCGTGAAGGACGAGATTGGTGTTTAACCTGCCGTCGACAACGAGGTCATTAGAAACGGAGCAAAAGCTCGGATTAGGGAAGGATGGGAAAGGAAGTCGGGCGTATCCTTCCAAAGGAACCATTCCGGTTGTTGCCCGAAGCGATTTAAGAAAATCATGGAAAACCTAAATCAGAATGGCCGGACGCAGGTTCTAACCGTCTCTTATATGGAGTGTGACCTGGTTTAGTATGCAGAATGTACCCCACGAAATATTTATCAATATGTGGATTTAACTGGAAAAGGAAACTTATTATTAGGACTCGTCCTCTTTTACAAAGTAATAACCTTCAAAATGTCTTCTGCGCAAATGACGTAACGTAAATACGTAAACAGACCAGAAATATTTGTAATACTTCTGCTTAGCCCCTGAAACTAAAATGATTTTGCTCCTGAGGAAGTACGCAAAGACGCAATATAACCAAAAAACTGAGTTGCACCTCTTGCTATTCATACTAGTGAGAAAGCAACGATAGCGCACCTTCCTCTCTGTCGGTACGGTTGCCGGGCAGCCAGTGTTTACTTGAACCTGACGCTTCATTATTCCTGCATCCCTCTCCTCCACTTTCTTCGTCCCTCTCTTCGCTGTGGGGAACCTCGGATTAAAGTCGACGGGGCGGCGGCCGCTTTAATGGCAAATTTGTGCGAGGTAGGCGGAGCGCGCACTGTATGCAAACATCCAATTTTCGCAAACTTGCATCCAAACAACCGCCTGGCCGCTTTAGCATATTTTCCAGACAACGCTAAGGGTCAGACGGGTGCTTCCAACTTTGGGTGCACCACGGAATTCGCGTGGAACGCTTGACTACAGCGTTACTCGCATTTCTTAAATGGGTGCTAATTGAGAATCTACAGGCGACATGGTTGTTACATAACGTGAAACACAGTTGGAAGCCTTCGATGAACGCGCAGAAGCTTTACCGCCTATGTTATTTTCTAACGCTAAATTTTTTATCGACTATAGGTGTATGGCTTTCATTAGTCTGAAATCAAGCATAAAGCGTTTTACGCAAGCGTCACTCCCAGTGATCGCAGAAATATTGAAATTAGACAAAAAATTCGTTGTATCTGTACACCAAACTCAAGATTGTGTTTTGTTGCAAGGAGGTGGTAATAGTTCAGCGCATGCGCCGGCTTCTGCAGATATATTTGAATATAGCATTAATGTCCATCATGTGATTCCAAAAGTGCGTTTCACCATTAAGAATCTGCCTGAGGTGATTAGGAATCGGGTGATCCCAACTTGTAATGTTGCGATAACCACGTCTATTTACTCTTGATATCAAGGTAGATTCGTAACTGTGTTTCGTAGATTTAACAGGGCGCTATGGTCGGCGTAGTTAGTCTTCTCTAGTAGTGCCAACTTAGAGAGCGTGCTTCTACACTACTGGCCATTAAAATTGCTACGCCACGAAGATGACGTGCTACAGACGCGAAATTTAACCGACAGGAAGAAGATGCTGTGATATGCAAATGATTAGCTTTTCAGAGCATTCACACAAGATTGGCGCCGGTGGCGATACCTACAACGTGCTGACATGAGCAAAGTTACCAACCTATTTCTCCTACACAAACAGCAGTTGACCGGCGTTGCCTGGTGAAACGTTGTTGTGATGCCTCGTGTAAGGAGGAGAAATGCGTACCATCACGTTTCCAACTTTGATAAAGGTCGGATTGTAGCCTATCGTGATTGCGGTTTATCGTATCGCGACATTGCTGCTCGCGTTGGTCGAGATCCAATGACTGTCAGCAGAATATGGAACCGGTGGGTTCAGGAGGGTAATACGGAACGTCGTGCTGGATCCCAACGGCCTCAGAACACTAGCAGTCGAAATGACAGCCATCTTTTCTTCATGGCTGTAACGGATCGTGCAGCCACGTCTCGTTCGCTGAGTCAACAGATGGGGACGTTTGCAAGACAACAACCATCTGCACGAACAGTTCGACGACGTTGGCAGCAACATGGACTATCAGCTCGGAGACCATGGCTGCGGTTACCTTTGACGCTGCATCACAGACAGGAGCCCCTGCGATGGTGTACTCAACTACGAACCTGGGTGCACGAATGTCAAAATGTAATTTTTTCGGATGAATCCAGGTTCTGTTTACAGCATCATGATGGCCGCATCCGAGTTTGGCGACATCGCGGTGAACGCACATTGGAAGCGTGTATTCGTCATCGCCATACTGGCGTATCACCCGGCGTGATGGTATGGGGTGCCATTGGTTACACGTCTTGTTCGCATTGACGGCAGTTTGAACAGTGGACGTTACATTACAGATGTGTTACGACCCGTGCCTCTACCCTTCATTCGATCGCTGCGAAACCCTACATTTCACAACATAATGCACGACCGCATGTTGCAGGTCCTTTGCGGGCCTTTCTGGATACAGAAAATGTTCGACTACTGCCCTGGCCAGCACATTCTCCAGGTCTCCCACCAATTGAAAAGGTGTGGAATGGTGGCTGAGCAACTGGCTCGTCACAATACGCCAGTCACTACTCTTCATGAACTGTGGTATCGTGTTGGAGTTGCATGGACAGCTGTACCTGTACACGCCATCCAAACTCTGTTTGTCTCAATGCCCAGGTGTATCAAGGCCGTTATTATGGCCAGAGGAGGTTGTCTGGGTGCTCATTTCTCAGGATCTATGCACCCAAATTGCGTTAAAATGTAATCACATGACAGTTCTAGTATAATATATTTGTGCAATGAATACCCGTTTACCATTTGCATTTCTTCTTTCTGTAGCAATTTTAATGGCCAGTAGTATAGCTTCACACGTTTGCTCCACACTTAGCCTTCCGGTGGTGAGCGTTCTATATTAAAGGGTAGAAACAGATGGAGCTTTGGTAACAGTACCACTGCGCTGTCTGTTGGCGGACGACGCTGAAACGATTATCAGTACATATACCATCAACCAGGTGGCATGTATCTTGATCAGATGAAAATCGACGTATTCATTTCTGGTGTACTATGATGGCTGTTTGGAATGGAAGGTCCGGTTGGGAGCGAAATGGAAACGGCAGTGGGATTCCTATGAAGTCGATGACGTCACGTCGCTCTATCAAGTCTGAGCGCACATTGAACATGTAAAGATGCCTAGAACCGTACTGTCTCCTGCCAAGTGTGAGGGCCTGGTAAGAGATTTCGCCTGAGGTCATGCTTCCCACATGACGTAACTGTCATGCTTTTTCTTCTTCATGACAATTCTCGACCGCTCCCTGCGGGGACAATTAAGATATCCCTGCAGCATTTTCAATGAGCAGTTTGATTACCCACAATACAACTAGAAATTGGTTCCCCCCTGAGTTTCATGTCTGCTCACAGGAGCCGCTGGCTACGAGTACAACATCTTGGCACGGACAACGAGCTGTAGACCAACGTAGAGAACTGACGTAAACCACAGGCGGCTGCCTTCTACGACGAGGGTATTGCAAAGTTGGTACAACGCCACGACAGATGTCAAACTCAGAGAGGCGACTAAATAGGGAAGTAAGGCACAGCTAACTGTTGTAAATAAAACATGTTTTTCTTTTAGTGTGGTTTCCATTTCATGACCGATCGGACCGTACTTCCCGAATAGCCCTCGTATTTTCTTTCCGGCAGTGTATTTATCTTACTTTTATCTGCCTGAATGGAAAAATACGTTACACACTCTGTTGTAGTTGCACCTACCGTACGGCTGTCTCTACCGCTGAGGCGCGCAAGCCATCCGTTCTTGGCAAGTTGCATATCTTTGTGGGGCACACTTTATGGAACTGAAATCGTAGTTTCCACATATCTGGTCGTTTTATACATCAAATCTACAACATTTCGTCAACCTCTACATCTTCAGCTAAATCTACATCTGCATACATACTTCGCAATCCACCATACGGTGCGTGGCGGAGGGCACCTCGTACAAGTAGCATCTTCTCTCCCTGTTCCACTCCCAAACAGTAAGAGGGAAAAATGGCTGCCTATATGCCTCCGTACGAGCCCTAATCTCTCTCATCTTATCTTTGTGGTCTTTCCGCGAAATATAAGTTGGCGGCAGTAAAATTGTATTGCAGTCAGCCTCAAATGCTGGCGCTCTAAATTTCCTCAGTATCGATTCACGAAAAGAACGCCTCCTTTCCTCTAGAGACTCCCACCCGAGTTCCTGAAGCATTTCCGTAACACTCGCGTGATGATCAAACCTACCAGTAACAAATCTAGCAGCCCGCCTCTGAATTGCTTCTATGTCCTCCCTCAATTCGATCTGATAGGGATCCCAAACGCTCGTGCATTACTCAAGAATAGGACGTATCAGTGTTTTATAAGCGGTCTCATTTACAGATGAACCACATCTTCCCAAAATTCTGCCGATGAACCGAAGACGACTATCCGCCTTCCCCACAACTGCCATTACATGCTTGTCCCACTTCATTTCGCTCTGCAGTGTTACGCCCAAGTATTTAATCGACGTGACTGTGTCAAGCGCTACACTACTAATGGAGTATTCAAACATTACGGGATTCTTTTTCCTATTCATCTGCATTAATTTACATTTATCTATACTTAGAGTTATCTGCCATTCCTTACATCAATCACAAATCCTGTCCAAGTCATCTTGTATCCTTCCCGTACACCACAGCATCATGAGCAAACAGCCGCACATTGCTATCCACCCTATGCAAAAGATCATTTATGTAGATAGAAAACAACAGCGGACCTATCACACTTCCCTGGGGCACTCCAGATGATACCCTCACCTCCGATGAACACTCACCATCGAGGACAACGTACTAGGTTCTATTACTTAAGAAGTTTTGGGGCCACTCACATATTTGGGAACCAATCCCATATGCTCGTACCTTAGTTAGGAGTTTGCAGTGGGGCACCGAGTCAAACACTTTCCGGAATTCAAGGAATATGGCATTCGTCTGATAGTCTTCATCCATGGTTCGCAAGATATCATGTGAAAAAAGGGCGAGTTGCGTTTAGCAGGAGGGATGCTTTCTAAAGCCGTGCTGATGCATGGACAGCAACTTCTCTGTCTCAAGGAAATTATTTATATTCGAACAGAGAATATGTTCGAGAATCCTGCAAGAAACCGATGTTAAGGATGTTTGTCTGTAATTTTGAGGATCCGTACTTCTACCCTTCTTATATATAGGCGCCACCTGCGCTTTTTTCCAGTCGCTCGGGACTTTACGTTGGGCAAGAGAATCGCGATAAATGCAAGCTAAATAAGGAGCCAATGCAGTAGAGTACTCTCTGTAGAACTGAATTGGAATCCCATCAGGACCTGGCGATTTATTTATTTTCAACCCATTCAGTTGCTTCACAACCCCAGGGATAACCTAAGCATCATTTCAGTATTGCAAATTCGTAACTTAATTTATGTAGTTTAGTTTCACTTCTTTATTTCATTTCAGTGCCTATGTTTAGCGTTATCAAGTTGTGTCGAAATATTAAATACGCCTAAGAAAAGAGAAGCTTTCCTATGTTGGGCTTTCACCTATTAACGGACAAGAGAAACAGACATCTCATTTCGACAAGCAGATTGGACTCTGGTGGGCCCTGAGCTGCCAGTGACAGAGACTTGAAGACGTCGCCGACACAGCGGACATTCAGTCGGCGCTTCTCGCTTTCGCCTCCCTATCATGCCGCTGGGGCGCCGTCGAGTACTGCAAACGGTGCAGAGCGCCGTGAAGCGACCTGCTCGTGCCCCCTGCTCCCCGCTGCCGGCGAGCGCTGTTGGCATTTGACAGCGGGGGATGGCCAGCATTGTCGCCGGGCACCGGAAGCGAGCGCGGGGAATAATGGAAAACCCATTCAAGGGGACAGCCGCCGCTATCGGCCGGCCTATTGTCGCCTCGCACTCCATCGCCCACAGATGGGAGTCCTATCTGATGGACAGCATGTGTCCCCTCGGTGAGAACATCGATCGCTTCCACCACGGTGTGGCATGTGTCATAGCTGGCATTCGAGGATTGCACCGGTAAAATATAGTACTCTGTTGGAACCATCTTCTACTTCATTATAGCTCGTACTTTTAATTTATATTTGTTTTTGACGAATACTGGAAACTTGTTTCGTACGGCAAGGGTTGGCAGTTATTGGTTGTCGTAGTAGACCTTCACCTAATGGCAGTCACGTGGAAGAGAAACAAAATTAATAGAACCAAATGGTTCAAATGGCTCTGAGCACTATGGGACTTAACATCTGTGGTCATCAATCCCCTAGAACTTAGAACTACTTAAACCTAACTAACCTAAGGACATCACACACATCCATGCCCGAGGCAGGTTTCGAACCTGCGACCGTAGCGGTCACGCGGTTCCAGACTGAAGCGCCTATAACCGCACGGCCACACCGGCCGGCAATTAGTAGAATCGTTTGAAACTAGTGCCTCCTACGTTCTTCTGTCGACCCTATGTTTTGTAGTGCTAAAGCTATGGTGTCGTTCTCTTTCAACCGATAGCACCAGCATGAGAGCGTTGCAGAATGGATTCTGCCATCGAGGTGAACATAAAAAAAGATGCGTTGCTTAATTCGTCACTGATGAACAAAATGCGCTAGTTGAAGTCCATCGGCGACTGTTAATTGGTATGGAGACGATAGAGTAGACCTGGATAATGTGGGACGGTATTTACAGCGCTTGACTAGTACTATACAGGATGTACACAACAAGCCACACTTTTGTCGACCCTACTGAACTGCTACCTCTCATAATGAACAGAGTCTCGCTCAGCTGATCCGTGGGTCCGGGTGTTTACGACTAAGGTTCAAATGGTTCAAATGACTCTGAGCACTATGAGACTCAACTGCTGAGGTCATAAGTCCCCTAGAACTTAGAACTACTTAAACCTAACTGACCTAAGGACATCACACACATCCATGCCCGAGGCAGGATTCCAACGTGCGACTGTAGCGGTCGCGCGTTTACAGACTGTAGCGGCCAGAACCGCTCGGCCACTCCGGCCGGCCTGCGACTAAGGAAGCGTGAGCATATTTCAATGTGTAATGTACATTAAACCACTTCGTTTGCGAGGTGGGTACCGCAGGACCTGCTGGACCAACTCTAGGCTGAAAACGACAATTTTCCGAAAACTATCACAGCTGGAGATCAGACGTAGTGTCATCACTAGGAACCGGAATCGAAAAGCCCCTTCATGAAGTAATTACATGCGAATTCTCCAACCAAGAAGTTTAAGACACAGCCAACTGCACGCAAAGTGATGTGCGCATGCAGGGTGCTGTTAACTTTGTATTTCTTGCAGCCTAAAGCAACTATCAACATACAATGCTACAAGATGAACTTACTAATCTCAGATCCCGAACGTCCAGATTCGGAGCAGAGAAAAACACACATTTCCCCTTGGAACACCTTAACATCAGAGCCCACAGCAGTTCTCCAATAAATTTAATGCCCCAGCTGACAAAGTAGGATGTTACCTGCGATGACAGAAATAAATAATATGTTCACAAATTCTGACGGTAATACAGGGTTATTACAAATGATTGAAGCGATTTCACAGCTCTACAATAACTTTATTATTTGAAATATTTTCACAATGCTTTGCACACACATACAAAAACTCAAAAAGTTTTTTTAGGCATTCACAAATGTTCGATATGTGCCCCTTTAGTGATTCGGCACACATCAAGCCGATAATCAAGTTCCTCCCACACTCGGCGCAGCATTTCCCTATCAATGAGTTCGAAAGCATCGTTGATGCGAGCTCGCAGTTCTGGCACGTTTCTTGGTAGAGGAGGTTTAAACACTGAATCTTTCACATAACCACACACGAAGAAATCGCATGGGGTTAAGTCGGGAGAGCGTGGAGGCCATGACATGAATTGTTAATCATGATCTCCACCACGACCTATCCATCGGTTTTCCAATCTCCTGTTTAAGAAATGCTTCTGCTTTAGCCTTTTCCGTAAGATTTTCCAAACCGTCGGCTGTGGTACGTTTAGCTCCCTGCTTGCTTTATTCGTCGACTTACGCGGCTACGCGTGAAACTTGCCCGCACGCGTTCAACCGTTTCTTCGCTCACTGCAGGCCGACCCGTTGATTTCCCCTTACAGAGGAATCCAGAAGCTTTAAACTGCGCATACCATCGCCGAATAGAGTTAGCAGTTGGTGGATCTTTGTTGAACTTCGTCCTGAAGTGTCGTTGCACTGCTATGACTGACTGATGTGAGTGCATTTCAAGCACGACATACGCTTTCTCAGCTCCTGTCGCCATTTTGTCTCACTGCGCTCTCGAGCGCTCTGGCGGCAGAAACCTGAAGTGCGGCTACAGCCGAAGAAAACTTTATGAGTTTTTCTACGTATCTGTAGTGTGTCGTGACCATATGTCAATGAATGGAGCTACAGTGAATTTATGAAATCGCTTCAATCATTTGTAATAGCCCTGTATTGAGTACAGAGATACTTATACATTAGTTACCTATATTACATTAACTGCTGTTATCATCAGTAATTTAATGTCGACTACAAGTTCTATTAGAGAATTCATTGTCCATTGTGCAACTAACTGCCACGCGGGATTAGCGGAGCGGTCTAACGCGCTCCAGTCACGGACTGTGCGGCTTGTTCTGGCGGAGGTTCAAGTACTCCCTCGGGCATAGGTGTGTGTGTTTGTCCTTAGTATAATTCAGGTTAAGTAGTGTGTAAGCTTAGTGACTGATGACCTTAGCAGTTAAGTCCCATAAGATTTCACACACATTTGAACTTTTTTTGCACCTAAGTAATACTCCTAAACCCCTTAATTCAATATGTAATATACCAGAGGTTGAAAATACCGCTAAGTTGTAAAGTTCTTTTGTTATCACAAGACCGGTTTCGGGCTTTTGTACGCCCATCTTCAGGTGCCGTAACTTGGTGCTGTGATCCTCGAGCGCCGCGGTGGACGTGTACAAAGCGCAGTGTGCTACCTACGAAAGCAGAGCATGCTCTAGCTGGTATGAGGACATCGCGCCTTGAAGACGTCCACCGCGGCGCTCGGGGGTCACAGCACCAAGTTACGAAAGCCTGAAGATGGGCGTACAACAGCCCGAAACCGGTCTTGTGATAACAAAAGATCTTTGCAACTGTAGCGGTATTTTCAACCTCTGGTATAATCTCAGTTGCGGATGTTCCCCCAAAGGATTGTATGTAATATCCATTAGGCTAAACATGGTTTGATACTGCCATTGCCACATTTTTTTTAGAGTGATTACATTTCAGTTAACAATTGACAAATTAAGAGTTATTTCTTGCATTCTGAGTAAGACTCATGAAAACAGGTTAATGTACAAAGCGAAATGTTTAGGTGATTGATTTTTTTCTTTTGTAAATTTACTTCAAGAACAACTATTAACTACCTTAGTTACACAATGTCAGCAGTATTACGAGTGACATGGGGAACTCATATAATAGCAGACTTTTCTAAAAGTGAGACAAAGTTGTAACTGAGTCCAAATTACTTGTGTCATAATTTGAGCGAAGTATCCAAAGATTTCTACATCAATACAACTTTGAGGAAATTAGTCTTGTTAGAGGAAAGAAAACTGAACCTAAGGGTGAAAAATTAAAAAAAGGAAAATGGGGGGAGACAGTTGTACATTTGAAGTGACGGAGATAGAAATAAAATACAATAAAAATGTAGAAAAATGCTACATACGAAATAACTATAAAGATAAACTGGCAAAACAGCATTATAATGAACTAGCTGAAGAGCTATATAGTTTGCTACCAGCAAAAACCAGATTTGTTAAAGATTCTAACTCTCATGTATAAAACAGCTTCAAACTTCTGATTATTTACAAATGAGAGAATGTGTTAAGCATTTGATGTTGAGCAGGTAAGCGAGAAAAAGTGTACACAACCTTTGAGGTAGTGTTTAAAGTTCGTTGAAAGTCTCTAAGCGCACTCGTTTCAAATAATGGTCGGATGTAGCCTGGACATTTCCACCGGCTCGTTATGCTGCGTCAAGACATACACACATTTTATGACTGTAATACTTGTCTCATTCTGTTCAACTTAAAATATAAATTATACCTTTTAATGAGTATTTATGTCAGCATTTTAAATTTTGGAATTCGTCTCTTTTTGTAAGAAACACTGAAAAATCGGATTTTTTTGCTGTCCCTGGAAGCTGTTATACATGAAACCTGGAACAGAGTTTGGTTCCATGCTCCAGAATAATCTCTTAGTAACATAGATTGTGTGAATCCAGGAAAAACGAGGGAGAATTTGTAAATAATGTCGGAAGATGGAGAAAGTCTTTAGAGGTAGGGTAAAGTAATTTGTAAGTGGAATTAAACAATATTACAGAGCAAAAAGTTAACGGAGTTGAAGAATATTTAAAACAAAAATTAAGGAATTAAGAAATGAGTTTACCACTGCATAATGAGAACTGGAACAACATCACCCTGGGGAGTTTAGAATTTTGGGGACGCCGATTACGGGTCCAATTGGTGATTTGCAGGAAAATTAAGGAATACATTAAGCAGTTCTACACTGACAGTATTAAAGGTCACACTTATAGGAGAAATATGAGAGAGAAGTCAAAAGATTTGAGACAGTTTACAATGGAAGTAAAAGAGAGAGCAGCTAACATAGAAAGGAAAGTAAAGAGAGATGTCACTCAGACTAGACCCCATATTATGGTAATTAAGGCAATTAGTTTCAATAAACTTGAGTTTGAACCTTAAGATAATTTGAATCCAGCAGATTTTTGGTTTAAAAAGGAGATTTACTACAAAACAGTCAGAAAAAGATAAGATAATCAGTGTCACTGCTGCAAGGTGATTGTAGTGAGTGTGGATATGCAGTATTAGAGAAACATGATACTTTCGACGAATTATCATGGAGTTTTCTGGAAAAATACTGGTCTGAGAAAAGTCAGAAAGGTACGATGAAGACTTTCAACAGAGCACCCATATGCAACAGGCAATTACGTCAAAATATGAAAAAAATATTGTGTGGATCTGATAAAAGGAATAAAGTATTTGAATAAATGGTGTGATGATTGCGGCTTTATTGGCATCTTGATAGAAATGTTAGCTGAAAGTTAGAGGTATTCCGTCTCGACGAATAATAAAAAAAAAATTTGATGAGGTCTTAAATACATTAGGGAACATTGTCTGATGAGACATTGACAATGTAGTAAATTATTGAGGTCAGAGAAGAGGTAGTGAATCTGTTAGAGAAATGAGTCGGTGTGGGGACAGGAATTCGTTTGAGGGAAACGAAGGAGACAGTAAGGAAGGAAGGGGGCCCATACTGAGACGAGTTCCAACGTACAAACTGTGAATGGCGTGATGGTAAAAGAGTAAACTGTTTAGGCCAGAAAAGCAATGAAACTACATTTGCAAAAACAGAAAAAGTAGGCATGTTTGTGGAAATCAGGAACCAGAGTGTGAAGTATCCCATGACATAGGTACGAAAGTTGGAGTAAAAATTAGGATTAAGTAATACGAGTAATTATGCGCTGGGCGGTGGAAAGTATGGCAGGTCCAGTGGCTAGACCAAAGGACGCATGGTTTAATTCATACAAATTCTAGTCTGTACAGAACGCTGTCACAAAATCCTCACACAAAGTTATTTGATAATAAGCCTGATTTAAAGTAAGCACAGAAAAATAAGAGGCATCAGAACACCAAGTAAAGCAGTTACGGAGATCCGGAAGGGGAACACATTGTAATATGACCTTTTCATTGAGAACACTACAGTCAACAACCTGTCTACAGTCTTTGCCCTGTCCCTTAGACACCAAAAATAGAGGTGGGGCAGATGGAGAAGTTGAAGGTCTAATTACTCCATCGCGAAGCATGGCCTCAATCGTTTGAATTAAAATTTTCATTTTAGGTGTTGACACACGATAAAGAGCCAGGCGAACGAAAACATCATCCACTGAACAGATTTTGTATTGAATCTTGTCAGTCTTCCCAAACCGATCAGTTAGTACATAGGGAAACTCGCTTAAAAGTTGCCTTAACTGAACAACCTAAGGCTCACCCAGAAAACCAAGATTCACCTCGTCCGCTCATTGTGCAAGGTATTAATATTAACTTTATTGCGGAACTGGAACAGAAGACCATCTTCCCCGTCAGACGAAACTTACAGGTATTACTGGCAAAATCGAGGACTAATCCAGGACGCTGGATAAAATCACATCCAAACAATCAGGTGATAGATAATTTCTTCACCAGTAGCACCTTAACCGAACACGAGAAGCCAAGAACCCACAGGCTCACTCGTACCTCAGCCACAAAGACACCTCCTGCCCATTGTACCAATCATAATCAAGTAAAGAAGCAGAACTTTCGGAATCAGGTAGGCTGAAAATTGGTTCTGTATTAATTTGGGCAATACATAAGGATGAAGCCGCTTATTGAAAACGCACGGAACACCGCGGGCCTTTTCACTGGAACGGTTACTCGCCTACGATGGCGTCGGCTGTTGAGCATAGGCCCCGCTCAATGGGCCACTCCTCCACTAAGTGAGTCAGGGAATCACACCGAAAACACGATTTACTAGACGGTAATTTAACAGCTGGTTCGACATAGTGGTCACTATAGTAAGAAGAAACAGGTGGCTCACCCACACCTCGTCTCCGCTGCTCATCAGTAAATGTAAAGTTTTCCATAGAGGTTACAAAATCGTTGAGCTGAGCGAATGTGGTCGGCTTCTGAAAGAAAATGAGCCGTGGCCGATCGTCAGACCTAATGGCCTCTAAGATGCTGGAAATACAGTCTTATTCAGTGACATTCCTAGTCAAAGCCGAGAGAGCAATGCGGACACGCTCAACGTATTACATGAAGGTTTCATGAGAAGCCCGTACTTGCCATTAATTCAAGCGCTCAACTTCGTTCCTAATATGTGCTGGCAACTTTCTTTCAATTATGCAGGCGCAAAGCCACACCAGATTTCCCCACTCTTAGAGACACCTGACAGCAACTCGCTTAACAAACTCTTAAGCAAAGGGTTATGAAGAGAACGAATGACTAAATGCAGTGTCTGCAACGCGTTAGCATATAATCCAAACCGCACGATCAACCATAATACTTCACGAACTTGATTCAGATGGAAAATCGCTAGTTCAGTGATACCATTTAATAAACGTACATTGGGATTCGTCAATTTCATTTATGTACAAAATTAAGCAAGAAACCTCATATAAAATTAAACTGGAGCAATTTTATGCCAGTGAAATGGAGTGTGATTACTTTTAAAAAATTATTCTATGTTTATGTTTAATATATTCCGGAGGTAAAATAGTCCCCCATTCGGATCTTAGGGCGGGGACTACTCAGGAGGATGTCGTTATCAGGAGAAAGAAAACTGGTGTTCTACGAATCGGAGCATGGAATGTCAGATCCCTTAATCGGACAGGTAGGTTAGAAAATTTAAAAAGGGAAATGGATAGGTTAAAATTAGATACAGTGGAAATTAGTTAAGTTCCGGGGCAGGAGAAACAAGACTTCTGGTCAGGTGAATACAGGGTTATAAATACAAAATCAAATAGGGATAATGCAGAAGTACGTTTAATAATGAATAAAAAAATAGGAATGCGGGTAAGCTACTACAAACAGCACAGTGAACACATAGCTGTGGCCAAGATAGACACGAAGCCCACTCCTGCCACTGCAGTACACGTTTATATGCCAACTAGCTCCTCAGATGACGAAGAGATTGATGAAATGTATGATGAGATAAAAGAAATTATTCAGATAGTGAAGGGAGACGAAAATTTAATAGTCATGGGTAACTGGAATTCGATAATAGGAAAAGGAAGAGAAGGAAACGTAGTAGGTGAATATGGAACGGGGTAAAAAAGGAAAGAGGAAGCCACCTGGTAGAATTTTGCACAAAGCATAACTTATTCATAGCTAACACTTGGTTCAAAAATCATGAAAGAAGGTTTTATACGTGGAAGAGGCCTGGGGATACTGGAAGGTTTCAGATAGATTATATAATGGTAATACAGTGATTTACGAAACAGGTTTTATATTGTAAGACAATTCCAGGGGGAGATGTGGAGTCTGACCATAATTAAAACTGAAGAAACTGCAAAAACGTGGGAATTTAAGGAGATGGGACCCGAATAAACTCACAGAACAAGAGGTTATAGAGAGTTTCAGGGAGACCATTAGGGAACGATTGACAGGAATGGGGAAAAGAAATTCAGTAGAAGCAGAATGGGTAGCAGAGGATCACGTAGGTAAAAAGACGAGGGCTAGTAGGAATCTACATCTACATCTACATCTACATCTACATCAACATCCTTGGGTAACAGAAGAAATATTGAATGTAATTGATGAAAGGAGAAAATATAAAAACGCAGTAAATGAAGCAGACAAAAAGGAATACAAACGTCTCAAAAATGAGATAGACAGGAAGTGCAAAATGACACTGGGTGAAGAGTTTGACAGAGCACTGAAAGACCTGAGTCGAAACAAATCCCCAGGAGTACACAACATTCCATTAGACGTACTGACAGCCTTGGGAGAGCCAGCCCCGACCAAATTTTAGCATCTGGTGAGGAAGATGCATGAGACAGGCGAAATACTCTCTCACTTCTAGGAGAATATAATAATTCCAATCCTAAAGAAAGCAAGTGTTGACAGATGTGAAAATTACCGAACTATCAGTTCAGTAAGTCACAGCTGCAAACACTAACGTGAATTCCTTACAGACGAATGGAAAAACTGGTAGAAGCCGACCTCGGGGAAGATGAAATTGGATTCCGTTGAAATGTTGGAAGATGTGAGGCAATACTGACCCTACGACTTATGTTAGAAGATAGATTAAGGAAAGGCAAATCTACGTTTCTAGCATTTGTAGACTTAGAGAAAGCTTTTGACAATGTTGACTGGAGTACTCTCTTTCAAATTCTGAAGGTGGTAGGAGTAAAATACAGGGAGCGAAAGGCTATTCACAATTTGTACAGAAACTAGATGGCAGTTACAAGAGTCGAGGGGTATGAATGGGAAGCAGTGGTTGGGAAGGGAGTGAGACAGGGTTGTAGCCTATCCCCGTTGTTATTCAATCTGTATATGGAGCAAGCAGTAAAGGAAACAAAAGAAAAATTAAGAGTAGGAATTAAAATCCATGGAGAAGAAATAAAAACTTTGAGGTTCGCCGATGACATTGTAATTCTATCAGAGACAGCAAAGGACCTGGAAGAGCAGTTGAACGGAATGGACCGTATCTTGAAAGGAGAATATAAGACGAACATTAACAAAAGCAAAACGAGGACAATGGAATATAGTCGAATTAAGTAGGGTGATACTCAGGGAATTAAATTAGGAAATGAGACACTTAAAGTAGTAGATGAGTTTTTCTATTTTGGGAGTAAAATAACTGATGATGATCGAAGTAGAGAGGACATAAAATGTAGACTGACTGTGGCAAGGAAAGTGTTTCTGAAGAAGAGAAATTTGTTGACATCGAGTATAGATTTAAGTGTTAGAAAGCCGTTTCTGAAAGTATTTGTATGGAGTGTAGCCGTGTATGGAAGTGAAACAAGGACGATAAATAGTTTGGACAAGAAAAGAATAACAGCTTTCGAAATATGGTGCTACAGAAGAGTGCTGCAGATTAGATTGGTAGATCACATAACTGATGAAGAGGTATTGAACAGAACTGGGAGAAGAGAAATTTGTGGCACAACTTGACTAGAAGAAGGGATCGGATGGTAGGGCATGTTCTGAGGCATTAAGGGATCATCAATTTAGTATTGGAGGGCAGCGTGGAGGGCAAAAATTGTAGAGGGAGACCAAGAGATGAATACGGTAAGCATATTCAGTAGGATGTAGGTTGCATTAGGTACTGGGAGTTAAAGAAGCTTGCACAGGATAGAGTAGCATGGTGAGCTGCATCAAAACAGTCTCTGGACGTAAGACCACAACAACAATATTCACTATACTGTGTTGAAATTTTTATATTCTTAATATTTCTAGCTCTTCTGTTGGACTTCCCTTTCATTTTCCCATGTGGAATGTGAATGGATGAAAAGTTTATTTGATATTATATTACGAGAGTGTGATTCCCGTTGTTAGTAACACATGTTTAATAATGCATTAAGTGATTGTACATGTAAAGGAGAACCCGAAACAAATTGAGTTCCTAGTCATAAATGAAGAATGCTGCGGCCACGAGTACAGGCCAGAGCCATCTGCGGTAGTATAACTGAATCCATGTATATGTGAAGTGTCTGCGGTGCGGCGAGGTGCCTGAATGAATGTGCTGAACTAATTGTGTACCAATTTGAGTATCTCTGTAACTGATTGACGCTAGTGTCCGTCAAACAGAAACACTTTAATGCAGTGCTAACATATTAAGTGAAACCGCGTCTACAAACGACATTGTAGTTACATGCACAAATGATTATTCCATGTTTTGTAATAGTAAAATGTCAATACTGTTATATGCTAATGTTAAATTTGTATTTCCATTTTGTAAACTGTTGTTTTATCAAGAGAGGGGAAGTAGTTTACAATGGTTTTTGTTTATGTAACTTGTTAGAGTAAAGCACTCAATGCATATTTCACTGGTGAACATTGTTGCTATTAGCTATCAGGTAACAACATTGAAGTATTTGGCCGGAGAAGATTATCGACGTATAATAAAATCATGGCGTGAAGATAATAATAATTGGTTTGACTGTTGTGTTTGCGGAGGATAAAAAGTTTAGCTTGAAGTAGTTATCTTGGTCGGAGACTGCAGGATTTTACTTTGGAAGGATGGATGTGCCCGTATAATGTAGCAAACAGTTACGACTTTAAATAACACTACTCGTAAAGACGCCTATTGATGCATGCAATATGGATATTATACACTACTGGCCATTAAAATTGTTACACCAAGAAGAGATGCAGACTATAAACGGGTATTCATTGGACAAATATATTATACTAGAACTGACATGTGATTACATTTTCACGCAATTTGGGTGCATACATCCTGAGAAATCAGTACCCAGAACAACCACCTCTGGCCGTAAAAACGGCCTTGATACGCCTGGGCATTGCGTCAAACAGAGCTTGGATGGCGTGTACAGGTACAGCTGCCCATGCAGCTTCAACACGATACCACAGTTCACCAAGAGTAGTGACTGGCGTACTGTGACGAGCCAGTTGCTCGGCCACCATTGACCAGAAGTTTTCAGTTGGTGACAGACCTGGAGAATGTGCTGGCCAGGGCAGCAGTCGAACATTTTCTGTATCCAGAAAGGCCCCTATAGGACCTGCAACATGCGGTCGTGCATTATCCTGCTGAAATGTAGGGTTTCGCAGTGATCGAATGAAAGGTAGAGCCACGGGTCGTAACACATCTGAAATGTAACGTCCACTGTTCAAAGTGCCGTCAGTGCGTTCAAGAGGTGACCGAGACGTGTAACCAGTGGCACCCCATACCATCACGCCGGGTGATAAGCCAGTATGGCGATGACGAATAACGTTTCCAACGTGCGTTCACCGCGATGTCACCAAATACGGATGTGACAATCATGATACTGTAAACAGAACCTGGATTCATCTGTAAAAGTTACGTTTTACCATTGGTGCACCCAGGTTCGTCGTTGAGTACACCATCGCAGGCGCTCCCGTCTGTGATGCAGCGTCAAGGGTAACAGCAGCCATGGTCTCCAAGCTGCTGCAAACTCGTCGAACTGCCGTTGGTGCAGACGGTTGTTGTCTTGCAAAGGTACCCATCTGTTGACTCAGGGATCGAGGCGTGGCTGCACGATCCGTTACAGCGATGCGAATAAGATGCCTGTCATCTCGACTGCTAGTGATACAAGGCCGTTGGGATCCAGCACGGCATTCCGTATTACCCTCGTGAACCTACCGATTCCATAGTCTGCTAACAGTCATTGGATCTCGACCGACGCGAGCAGCAATATCGCGATACGATAAACAGCAATCGCGATAGGCTACAATCCGACCTTTGTCAAAGTCGGAAACGTGGTGGTACGCATTTCGCCTCCTTACACGAGGCATCAAAACAACGTATCACCAGGCAACGCCGGTCAACTGCTATTTGTCTACATCTACATGATTATTCTGCAATTCACATTTAAGTGTTTGCAGAGGGTTCATCGAACCACAATCATACTATGTCTCTACCATTCGACTCCCGAACAGCGTGCGGGAAAAACGAACACCTAAACCTTTCTGTTCGAGCTCTGATTTCTCTTACTTTATTTTGATGATCATTCCTACCTGTGTAGGTTGGGCTCAACAAAATATTTTCGCATTCGGAAGAGAAAGTTGGTGACTGAAATTTCTTAAATAGATCTCGCCGCGACGATAAACGTCTTTGCTTTAATGACTTCCATCCCATCTCGTGTTTCATATCTGCCACACTCTCTCCCCTATTACGTGATAATACAAAACGAGCTGCCCTTTTTTGCACCCTTTTGATGTCCTCCGTCAATCCCACCTGGCAAGGATCCCACACCGCGCAGCAATATTCTAACAGAGGACGAACGAGTGTAGTGTAAGTTGTCTCTTTAGTGGACTTGTTGCATCTTCTAAGTGTCCTGCCAATGAAACGCAACCTTTGGCTCGCCTTCCCCACAATATTATTTATGTGGTCTTTCCAACTGAAGTTGTTCGTAATTTTAACACCCAGGTACTTAGTTGAATTTACAGCCTTGAGAATTGTTCTATTTATCGAGCAATAGAATTCCAACTGATTTCTTATGGAACTCATGTGGATCACCTCACACTTTTCGTTATTTAGCGTTAACTGTCACCTGCCACACCATACAGCAATCTTTTCTAAATCGCTTTGCAACTGATACTGGTCTTCGGATGACCTTACTAGACGGTAAATTACAACATCATCTGCGAACAACCTAAGAGAACTGCTCAGATTGTCACCCAGGTCATTTATATAGATGAGGAACAGCAGACGTCCCAGGACGCTTCCCTGGGGAACACCTGATATCACTTCAATTTTACTCGATGATTTGCCGTCTATTACTATGAACTGCGACCTTCCTGACAGGAAATCACGAATCCAGTCGGACAACTGGGACGATACCCCATAGGCCCGTAGCTTGATTAGAAGTCGCTTGTGAGGAACGGTGTCAAAAGCTTTCCGGAAATCTAGAAATACGGAATCAACTTGAGATCCCCTGTCGATAGCGGCCATTTGTGTATAAGAAATAGGTTGGTAACTTTCCTCATGTCAGCACGCTGTAGTGTCGCCACTGGCGCCTAGCTAGTGTGAATGCTCTGAATATGTAATGATTTGCATATCTCAGCATCTTCTTCCTGTCAGTTAAATTTCGCGTCTGTAGCACGTCATCTACGTGGTGTAGCAATTATAATGGCCAGTAGTGTATTTGTTGAGAGATCGGGAAAAAAATGCAATTTCTGCCAGTGGGCAGCTTGGTGGAGTCAGGAATCCGTCAGCAGGTGTCTAATGACAGTGGGAGACAGCAGGGCGCACGAGCGACAGAACAGCGGTGTGCGGTGAGCGCGCGGGAAGCGACAAGTGTCAAGAGCTGCCGCTGCCACACCCACGCCGCCTCCCCTCCCCTGCTCCGCGGTTATAGTGGCTGCCGCGCAGGCGGCGCACAGGAATCTGCAATTAACGGCGCCGCCGTAATTAACAGCTGAAACACGCGAGGCGCCGCGCCGCCCGGCCAGCTGCAACTGCCGCCGCTTTCCAGTGGGAACCGTCGCGGCTGCCCCAGGCCGGCGAGCGAACACGGACTCTTGTTGTTCACTCACTGGCTGCGCACGCACGAGGACCGAACATGAACTGCCGCTAAGTGGCGTAAGCTCTTCACTAACATGTGTACATCGTTCAAGCAGCACACAGTCACTGACATTATAAAAGTCTTTCTGACCGACTAAATAGACGTGCACTGACTCAATAAGTCGTTGAAAGTCTCCTGCAGAAATACTAAAGCCATGCTGTTCTGTTAACCGCTTCTAATAGTGAAAGTGTTGCGGTGCATGATGTTGTCACATACTGATCTCTCGACTATACCCTAGAAATGTTCGATGGGCTTCATGTTCGGCAATGTGGGTGGCCAAATCTTTCGCTCGAGTCGTTCAGAATGTTCTTCAAACTAATCGCCAAAAATTATGGCCCGATGCCATGACATCGTTGTTTCTGAACAATAATCTCCAGGTAGCCCAATATATCCATTTCTAGTCAGTTATCTATTGCGTTGGACCAGAGGAACAATTTTTCTCCATGGAGACAGAGCCCACAGCATTATGGAAGCACACGCTTGTAGCACAGTGCCTTGTTCACAACCTGAGTCTTTGACTTCATGGGGTTGGCGCCAAACTCGAATCCTACCAGCAGCTCCTACCAGCTGAAATAAAGACGCATCTGACCAGAGCACAGGTCCAGCCGATATTGTCACGAGATCAGGAGAGGCGCTACAGGCAATATCGTCCTGTTGGCAACGGCACTCGCGTGGGTCGTCTGCTGCCATAGCCCACTTAACAACAAATCTAACCACACTTTTCTAAAGGATACGTGCGTTGTGCATCGCACACTTATTTCTGCGGTTATTTCAAGCAGTGTTGCTTTTATGTTAGCAGTGACAACTCTACGTAAATGCCGCTGCTCTCGGTCGTTAATTGAAGCTCGTCATACACTGCGTTTTCCATGGTGAGAGAAAATGCCTGAAATTTGGTCTTCTCGGCACGACCTTCACACTGTGGCTCTCGGAATACTGAATTACCAAACGATTTCAGAAATGAAATGTCCCGTGCGTCTACCTCCAGCTACCATTCCGCGTTCAAAGTATGTTAATTCCCATTGTGAGGACATATTAATGTTGGAAACTTTTCACATGATTCACCTGAGTACAAATGACAGCTCCAACAATGCAGTGCCGTCTTACACCTTGTAAAGACGATACTACCGGTATATATGTTGGAAGTAGGCTGTTTATGTTTTCTCTATGTAAGTAGGCTGTTTATGTTTTCTTATTGGCAACGTTACGTAGCGCTCAATATGAAAATCACTGGCTGTGCTGTGTGCAGTCTGTGGCTGCTTTGCATTGTTGTAATACTCGCCATTGTAGTGTTGGGCAGCGGCAGCTGGATGTGAACAGCGCGTAGCGTTGCGCAGTTGGAGGTGAGCCGCCAGCAGTGGTGGATGTGGGGAGAGAGATGGCGGAGTTTTGAAATTTGTCATGCACTGCTATATTTATATATGATGATATCAAGGTAAATACATTGTTTGTTCTCTATTAATATCTTTCATTTGCTAACTATCCCTATCAGCAGTTAGTGCCTTCCATAGTTTGAATCTTTTATTTAGCTGGCAGTAGTGGCGCATGCTGTATTGCAGTAGCTTGAGCAGCGAAGATTTTTGTGAGGTAAGTGATTTGTGAAAGGTATAATTTAATGTTAGTCAGGGCCATTCTTTTGTAGGGAATTTTGAAAGTCAGATTGCGTTGCGCTAACAAAATATTGTGTGTCAGTTTAAGCACAGTCATGTATAATTGTTCAAAGAGGACGTTTCATATGTCGACCCTTAGCCGAGGATACCTCACTGGAATCTTCTGATTTTTTTTTCTTGTAGTTTGTGTAATTAGTGTAGCTATTGTTTATTGCTAGCGCGTAATTAAGGAGAGAATTTCCTTTGTAGTTGTAGTTTTTCATTGTTGTACAGTAAAACAGTTGTGGCATGCATGTAGATTTGCACCAAGTATTTCGCAGCTGCGCTGGCAATTAAGTAGACATTATTTCCATTGCTATGTTATTTTATTTTGCTCTTCAAATTGTGCTTTTCTGTGTTATCGTGTGAAATATTGTGACAATTATGGCGTGTGAAAAACGTAATACTAGGCTCCAAAGTAAACTGAGAAATGACAGTGAAGACGAAGGCAGTGTGTTAGCGCCGCAGAGTAATGAATTAACTAATGTTCAAAGTAGTAATTTGGTAATTGCGCATAGGGAAATGGAGCGGGTGGCAAACAATGGTGTAGACAGTGAAACAGGTAGTGAACAGGGAAGCGTTATCGATCGATTGGTCGGCAACAGCTCGCCTCAGGAATCGGGAATGACAGAACACAATATTGCAAATACTGCAGACTCAGGTTTTGGGTTCCCACCGTTTTCTCAAATGAGTCAAGACACATTTTCCGCTTGTCAAAATGTGAATGTTGCCGGTGCAACTTCACTGCCGAAAAGCACTGAGGAACGTGTTTCAGACACCAGTGCATTGTTATTACAATTAATGCAACAAATGGGACAAAAGCTTGAAAAGTTAGACACAATGGAACAAAATCTTAAAAAGTTAGACACAATGGAACAAAATCAGAGACAAACACAGCAACAGTTAGACACACTGGAACAAAATCAGAGACAAACACAGCAACAGCTTCAAAAGTTAGACTCATTGGAACCAACTCTTGAACAAACGCGTGAAGATTTAACTACTGAGTTACATAACATTGAATCGAAATGTCAAAAAGTTTGTAATGACGTAAAAACTCAAATTTGTGAGCATTTTCAACCTATTTTTTCGCGGCATGAAAAGGCATTACAGAATCACGAAGCAGCCATAAAAGAACTGCAAATTATTGTTCATGAAAATCATGAGACCTTGCAAGCTAAATTTGACTCAGTTGCATCTACCGATTCGGTTACGCAACTTGCAAAAACTCAGGAAAACTTAAAGAACACAGTAGATTCGATTTCAACACAAATGGACACTCTGAAACTTGGTTCAGAAAAACACATTGAGGAAATGTGTTCACTATCGGAGAAAGTAGCCGAACTTTCGGATCAGTTCACTAACTTATCTACGAAGGTAGATGATAATCTGAACGACAAAAAACCGGTAGTCTTTAATGACACAGAAGAGTGCGAACAAATTAGGAAATTCAAACAAAATCACAATCAAATTAATACGCAACACCAAAGAGAAATCCGGGAAGTACAAGATCAGCCGACTCAGGTAATACAAGAATTACGTATTTCAGAGGCCACTCGCGCTCCAATACGGGAAGAGGGACTTAGAAATACGGAACAACCACAAAATAATAACACAGGACACTTCGGAAGTTATGAAAGAAATTGGCAAGGTGCACAGAATTTTGAAATGGAACCGCCGAAACGATGTAACAATGACCGATATGCGATTCGCCGACATGATGACTTTGACTATAAGCTGTTCATTACTACACGTAAATTCAAAACATTTAAGAATTCTGGCAACGACATTCATCCACAAGCATGGCTCCATCAATTCTCTCATTGTTTTCCTCCCAACTGGTCATTAGAACACAGATTAGAATTTATGTGTGGCTACTTAGATAATGAACCAGCTGTAAGAATGCGGTCGGTCATTCACGATTGCCACAGTGAAGGAGAGTTTTACCATGCCTTCCTCTCAGCATATTGGTCTCAGGCCACACAAGACCGAGTAAAACAAAGCATCATATTGATGAAACGTTTCGAACAATCTGAATTTTCCAGTCTTATGAAATATTTTGAAGACATGTTGCACAAGAATCAGTACCTGTCACACCCATACAGCCCCTCAGAACTTATCCGCATTTGCTTAATCAAATTGCCTGAACATTTATGACACATTATTTTGGCAAGACGTTGCAAAGACGACATTGAAGCTTTTCAGGGACTGTTACAAGAATTGGAAATTGACACTGACAATCGCGGAATGCGGAAACAGGAACACAACAATTACAGGTCACATCCGTCACAATTCCTCGATAATAACTGGACGCGACAAGGCTATTCTCACAACACAAATCGTGACCAAAACAGACACCACCCGTATGACAACCGTTGGCAGAGTAGTAATTATTACAGGGAAAGATCACCTCTCCGCGGTAATGACTATTACAGAGACAATCAGAGAAACAGACAATATGGGAACCAAAATAATTATTATTACGGGAGACAGAATAACTTTAGACGCAACGGTCCAGCGCGCAGTTACGATTCAGGGAGAAATTCTCCACCACTTAACCGACAAGAAAGAAACTACAGGAACTACCGACATGACGACAGACGATGTGATCGCAACGACAGACGTGAATTTCATCAGAACTGGCGGGATTCTAACAGAGCTGGGCCCTCTCGGCAAGGCGAATTTGTAGAAGTTAGTTCTCCTAATCCCAATAACGACGCGCGCCAACAAAGGAACAGACAATGACCCGCACCGCAGGCAGCCACCTGCGCCGGCTGGCTCAGAGAAAAATGACACAGGCGCTAACCTTGAGAAAAATTCCAGTATTCTTTACCGACGTATACCATATGACAATTGCATTCAAGTTCAAACTCTGTGTACTAGGAAAAGGTTTACACCACATTTCACATGTAAAACCATTTATTGAAAGATAATCTGCTTTTTAACTTTGTCTTTGCCATAAAACTTTTCACTTCACATTCCTAGTATGGATTGTCAGACTTAGAATCTGTTAACATGCAACAACGTTTGAAGTTAAATATCCAGTCAAGAACCAAGAGAACTTATTTAAACAGAAATTACGAATGCATTGTTATAGTGAACAGACGTCACAGTGTTATTGTGTGTGTACATTCTTGCTTGTTAGTTGCACGATTATGGAACGACTATAAGGCTTACGTACTTAGAACATTTACCAGTACTGCTAATGAGATTTTAATGCAACATTTTGGTTTACTTGAAAATATATTCTGGATTTAAAGTACTTTCAGTGAGATACCAGATGGCACAGTGGTTAGTTTACGTGACAGCTACACGATTTTATCACGACGCTACTAATGAGTGACAATTTACAGTGTTGCTTTTGCGATGTATCTGTTTTATATCTGCACAGTTTTCTGAATTCTTCTGGAAAGAAAAACATGTTTTAGTAGTAACTTTTGTGGTATAGCAACAATGAGACAGCCTTTTTCGTGGCACAACCATACGTTACTGTACAGTACTTTCTTCATCACGCCAATAAGCATAATAACTACGATATCTATACGCAAAGCATTTCACTTTTGTTTATCATGAGGTAAGTACATTGACTTCTGCAGAACTTAGCTTTCGGAGGACGATAACTACGACACTTCCACAGAGATTATGTTACAAGATGCACAGTTTAGCGCTACAGTACACGTATTTGAGTGATCAATTTTATACATAAAACATTTATTTTTAAAGATTTTTGAATTACAAAGAAAGTTTTCCGTGATATATTTCATTTCATTGGTGTAATCTGTAACACCTGAGGGTATAATTACATTAATCCTCAGGGGGGTACACGCTTACTTTGTGTACCATGTGTGTGGCAACCACAAGGAACCCTAGCTAATATGGTATTTGCTTATACAACTTTACACATCGGTACCATATTTCTCTAACACACAAATTACACAGCTATCTGATCATTTAACTGAGAGATAAACATTTTTTTTACTACATCAGTGACACATGTTTACGCAATACACAGTTGGGTAACTTCACACTTACGAAATTGTATTTTGTCTGTACTTTGTGAAATGCTCATATTTTTTCGGAACCATTGTGATACTATGAGAGCTTTGAATGATGTATTTGGTAAGGGAGCATGATTTTAAAGTACATTTGAGGTAGATGACACTACTGAAATGAGCAGAGAATTTTTTTTAGGTTTTGACATTATTCAAGGAAGCTACGGCGATTTTGAGATTTGACTGAGGTGTTATGATGTTATTATTACGACGACGATGTGTATTATGCTGCTGAGGTATGTTTATGATTAATAGGCTGATGCTATATGAGTTATTTGATTAAGCCAGGTAGCTGTTATGATGAAATATTGAAGAAGTGTCCACGAATAAGGTAAGGAATAATGAGTAGTGTTTAGGGACTCTGACTTGTGGAAAAGGATGTTGGAAACCAAGAATCGTACTTTAAGAGTTATGAAATGTGTGAATGTGTGAGTGTGTCACAATGCCGGCGAACATTTTTTTGGACACTTATATTCATAGGATTTTCTTTCTACAGATTTGCAACGCTAATTCTTGACCTGTGAAATATTTTTATGTGAGACTGTCACTGTAGCAGAAACTGGTGTCGTAAATATTTCCGTAAGAAAGTTAAGTGACCACCTGCACGTAATGCGTCGTGGGCACGCAGCTGTGTCAAACACCTGGAGAACAAGCCATTAGGGTGTGCCTTTCCGGAAGCACAGGTAGAAAAAAAAAAAGAAAAAAGGCAGGCCTTTATCCTCGCCATTGGCATTCCTTTAGAGAAAATATTGCAAATGCGACACCCTCATTACTTCCATTAACCTTGCTATTGACATTCCTTTGTAGAAAGCATCGCAAATATTACACGCTCATTACCTGAAAACATATGACTACTCGTACTTTGTGCTAATTACTGCAATGCTTATGAATTGATGGGAAATATTCGTACATCTGCACACCTGATTATGACAAGTGTCTTTCTATGAGAGTTGAGAGCTACTGACTTACGAAATGTCACATGACTATTGAATGATATTTTTATGCTTTGCTTTTCGTAGTAGCTTATTTCACTTGATATCTGGTTTCCAGCTGTGTTGCAGCATTGCTTCTATAAAATAAAATGCATTTGCTAATGTGAACACTTTCTGTCAACAGATCTATTAAATAATTATTTTATTATCCACATTCTTTAAAAAAGGAGCACTTGGAAAGGAAAGAACAATAAGAAGGAACTAGTAACAGTAACACATAATTTTCTTTTCAAGTACATGGTAATATTTTTTTTACAATAAGTTGTTGTGGTGCACCACTTTAATTATATAGACATTAAGATGTGAATATACATTTAACTTATTGTTGATTTTCCTGAAATATTTTTTATGCTTGAGCTTTGTCATGCTTAGGTATACGTCATAGCATTTGCTGTTGCTGTTTGCCAGGCATAGTGTTACTGAATTTGACTTTGTGTTACTCTTCTAAGCTAGTTTTTCTTGTTTCCTGCACAGTGCCTTATATTAGTTGTAATTTTGCATTTTTTTTGTTAATTTAGATTTACTGCTGCTTGCTTTGCAAATTGGCATTCTTTTGTCATTGCTGTTTGTGTTAATTGTTTTGTGCTGCTGTATTGCCTTGTTCCTTAGTTTAGCATCTGAGCTCAGTAGATTTAAGTTAGCTTAAGAGGGGGTAGCCTCTAAGAGAATGAGTTGCGATGAATTGGAAGAAATGCATTCAGAAGTTATACGAAAAAAAGTACAGAAAACAGGTTTAGGTAGGATTTTCTTGGAAATAAATGTTGAGGTAAGAAATGTGCGAACATATAAATACAGAAAGCATGCTTAGATAGAATTTTTTTGGTGGAAACAAAGGATGAAATAAGAGGAAAGATATATGAAGTTTTGGGTTGGACTGCAGTACCAAATGTTACACTGAAAACGAACCCTGTCCTTTCCTATTGGTGTTATCCCACTATGTGTTTGTGTACCCTTGTGTATTTGTTTTCTTCCTGTCTCTGTGTAGTTTCATAGAATTTTTTCTTCTTTTACTATTAAGCTACATTCACTAGGATGAGGAATACTGCTATCCTTGAATATAATTGGCATTAATAATATGTTATTTACCTTATAAATATGCTTACACATTATTTATTCTGTTTTGTTTTAATGCTCATGTGTGAAGTTGATGTTTAGAAAGTGATTCTAATCTTTTATTTTTGTATTCAAGTCATCATTCCTGTAACACTGATGTATATGTTTATTTCTATTCTTTTGTAAAGCCCCTATTACTACAAATGTTATCTGTATTGTTATGTTTTTAATGATGTATTTTGTACCTTTGTAATTTTATTTTCATGTTGTAAATTTATAATTGTATAGACACCAGTTCTTCAAATTAAGTTACATTTCACTGCACATGTTTCTGTTGGTCATAGTATATGGAAATATGTGAGAAGTTGCGACTGCTAGTGTTTGCACGTGTGTTACTAATTCAGCAAGGGACTGGATAACAGCATTGCTGGTTCTAAGGACAATTCCAAAAACTTTGTGAGTGTACAAGTGGTGGTTTATGGACTTGTTATATTCTCCGCAAGACTCTTCGATGGTGAATGTGCACCTGCACAATCGCAACAGATGGCTGCTGGCCATCTCTACAAGGACTACAGTGGGTCTGCACCTCTGGTGGCCCACCAATACCATTATCTCTACAAGGACTACAGTGGGTCTGCATCTATGATGACCCACCAACGCCATTATTTCTACAAGGACTACAGTGGGTCTGCGTCTTTGATGACCCACCAATACCATTATTTCTACAAGGACTGCAGTGGGTCTGCACCTCTGGTGGCCCACCAATACCACAATCTTTACCAAGACTACAGTGGGTCTGCTCTGTGATGACCTACCTACCAATACTCTTCAAAATTTCGACTGACTCTGCTGTGGGTTTGCTCTGTTGTGGCCCATTACCTGTATGCATGTCAAGAGTCAGCACTGTCTTTCCATTGGAAGGACAACACTACTTCTTCAAGACTGCATGGAAATCCACTACTTCTATGTGCATTTTCTTTTACTGCTCAGACTTTGAGAAAAACTCTGCATTTTTACTGTGATGAACAATGTGGACTGTCTTTATGGACTGTGAGAAAATTTGAGCTTTTGACCAACATTGTATCATTAAGTGTGTGCATTTGATTTCTTTGTTATTGTAATTATGAAAAATTTTATCAAATCATTATTGGCCACTGCCCAAAAAAAATTTGTAAAATTTTTTGTGGGGAGCATGGGGGCTATGGAAGTAGGCTGTTTATGTTTTCTCTATGTAAGTAGGCTGTTTATGTTTTCTTATTGGCAACGTTACGTAGCGCTCAATACGAAAATCACTGGCTGTGCTGTGTGCAGTCTGTGGCTGCTTTGCATTGTTGTAATACTCGCCATTGTAGTGTTGGGCAGCGGCAGCTGGATGTGAACAGCGCGTAGCGTTGCGCAGTTGGAGGTGAGCCGCCAGCAGTGGTGGATGTGGGGAGAGAGATGGCGGAGTTTTGAAATTTGTCATGAACTGCTTTATTTATATATGATGATATCAAGGTAAATACATTGTTTGTTCTCTATTAATATCTTTCATTTGCTAACTACCCCTATCAGTAGTTAGTGCCTTCCATAGTTTGAATCTTTTATTTAGCTGGCAGTAGTGGCGCTCGCTGTATTGCAGTAGCTTGAGCAGCGAAGATTTTTGTGAGGTAAGTGATTTGTGAAAGGTATAGTTTAATGTTAGTCAGGGCCATTCTTTTGTAGGGAATTTTGAAAGTCAGATTGCGTTGCGCTAACAAGATATTGTGTGTCAGTTTAAGCACAGTCATGTATAATTGTTCAAAGGGGACGTTTCAATGTATGTGCGCATCGCTTACACATAACTTTTGTCACCACAGTGTAGAGTGATTGTTTGAAACATAACATGGTCTTCATTAAAGGTACAGCATCTGCGTTACTGCTGAACACAGATCTCGAGTTCTCATTGAATAGATACAGGGTGTTTCAAAAATGACCGGTATATTTGAAACGGCAATAAAAACTAAACGAGCAGCGATAGAATTACACCGTTTGTTGCAATATGCTTGGGACAACAGTACATTTTCAGGCGGACAAACTTTCGAAATTACAGTAGTTACAATTTTCAACAACAGATGGCGCTGCAAGTGATGTGAAAGATATAGAAGACAACGCAGTCTGTGGGTACGCCATTCTGTACGTCGTCAAAATGGGTCTGAGCACTATGGGACTTAACATCTACGGTCATCAGTCCCCTAGAACTTAGAACTAGTTAAACCTAACTAACCTAAGGACATCACACACATCCATGCCCGAGGCAGGATTCGAACCTGCGACCGTAGCAGTCGCGCGGCTGCGGACTGAGCGCCTAGAACCGCTAGACCACCGCGGCCGGCTGTACGTCGTCTTTCTGCTGTAAGCGTGTGCTGTTCACAACGTGCAAGTGTGCTGTAGACAACATGGTTTATTCCTTAGAACAGAGGATTTTTCTGGTGTTGGAATTCCACCGCCTAGAACACAGTGTTGTTGCAACAAGATGAAGTTTTCAACGGAGGGTTAATGTAACCAAAGGACCGAAAAGCGATACAATAAAGGATCTGTTTGAAAAATTTCAACGGACTGGGAACGTGACGGATGAACATGCTGGAAAGGTAGGGCGACCGCGTATGGCAACCACAGAGGGCAAGGCTCAGCTAGTGCAGCAGGTGATCCAACAGCGGCCTCGGGTTTCCGTTCGCCGTGTTGCAGCTGCGGTCCAAATGACGCCAACGTCCACGTATCGTCTCATGCGCCAGAGTTTACACCTCTATCCATACAAAATTCAAACGCGGCAACCCCTCAGCGCCGCTACCATTGCTGCACGAGAGACATTCGCTAACGATATAGTGCACAGGATTGATGACGGCGATATGCATGTGGGCAGCATTTGGTTTACTGACGAAGCTTATTTTTACCTGGACGGCTTCGTCAATAAACAGAACTGGCGCATGTGGGGAACCGAAAAGCCCCATGTTGCAGTCCCATCGTCCCTGCATCCTCAAAAACTTCTGGTCTGGGCCGCTATTTCTTCCAAAGGAATCATTGGCCCATTTTTCAGATCCGAAACGATTACTGCATCACGCTATCTGGACATTCTTCATGAATTTGTGGCGGTACAAACTGCCTTAGACGACACTGCGAGCACCTCGTGGTTTATGCAAGATGGTGCCCGGCCACATCGCACGGCCGACGTCTTTAATTTCCTGAATGAATATTTCGATGATCGTGTGATTGCTTTGGGCTATCCGAAACATACAGGAGGCGGCGTGGATTGGCCTCCCTATTCGCCAGACATGAATCCCTGTGACTTCTTTCTGTGGGGACACTTGAAAGACCAGGTGTACCGCCAGAATCCAGAAACAATGGAACAGCTGAAGCAGTACATCTCATCTGCATGTGAAGCCATTCCGCCAGACACGTTGTCAAAGGTTTCGGGTAATTTCATTCAGAGACTACGCCATATTATTGCTACGCATGGTGGGTATGTGGAAAATATCGTACTATAGAGTTTCCCAGACCGCAGCGCCATCTGTTGTTGAAAATTGTAACTACTGTAATTTCGAAAGTTTGTCTGCCTGAAAATGAAAATGTACTGTTGTCCCAAGCATATTGCAACAAACGGTGTATTTCTATCGCTGCTCGTTTAGTTTTTATTGCCGTTTCAAAAATACCGGTCATTTTTGAAACACCCTGTATCAGTTGTACACTCTTCTTGAAAGTAAATTTCAGCTCATTTGCGTCATCGAATCGTTGTCCTCGAAGACAGCCTTTTTTTACTGAGTCATCACTCTTCTGACTGGTTTGATGCGGCCCTTCGCCAATTCCTCGCCTGTGCCAAAATCTTCATCTCCGAGTACCACTTGTAGAGCTGCTGGTACGGCGGCGGCTTTGGACTGGATTACAACCTACGGTACAGCTTCTGGTAGCCAAATCAACGTTGACAATTCCGTCGCCTTGAGCATCGGGATAGGGCTGCCGCAGGAACACTTTGCCCCCTTACGCTTCGGTGATAGGATCCGCTGCCTGGGCTTAGATTTCATGAACGACAAGCGACTCGCGACGACGCTCAATTATCGACACCTTCTTAACTAAATTCGGACCGGAAATGAAAATCAGCGCTTGCTGTCCCTCAACATTGTTCAGTGGGCGCATTATGCCAATGTACACCTTGCGTCCCTCATACCGCATGTCGCCCAAACGCTACCCATTTCAAAACCCTGTAGCATTATGACAGCGCTGGGATACATCGTCAGCGCTGGTATGTTACTGAAGATCAGATACGTATCTCTTACCCTCTCCAAAGAAAAAGGTGGTCTCGCCCTGGTTAATGTACATGACAGGGCCATTGCCTTCTATGTTAGCTCACATTTGTGACTGCTGCGCCTTTGTCCTACAAGCCTCACGAGTTTGCTTCTGATGGCGCTACCACCTGCTTCACTAAGAGCGCCGGTGCCGCTACAGGACATCTCAGCGCCCCTCTTTTATATGGGGTGTTTCTATTTAGAACAAAGTTATTCCAGTGTAGCGCTCACGACACCACGAATGGCCACAACTCGACGCCTCTATCACGACATGTAGCAACGCCGCACCCTTAATGTGGTAGAATTAAAATATCCTGATGTACGGTGGCGCGTGCTGTGGAAGACTGTAGACGATGCCATGCTTGATTCCGATGTCGTTTTCAAGTGGTACGTAGTTGTTAATGGGAAGCTGGTGACACAATACCAATATCCACATAGCAGAATCTCCGAATTTTGTGGGTTGTAATACAGAAGATTCCTAAGAGAACCGCCTCAGCTCTCTCCGGAGCCGGTTTGGCACCTAGTGCGGCAGATGCTGGCTTATCTCTTGCGTGTTACGCCGGAGAATATATCTGCACGCACGTTATTGTTTCCGGATGAGACATTTTACCCCAAGACTCGGACCAACTCCGTCACCTGGATACGTGGACACGCGGTCCATTACCTCTATCGTGACGGACACAAGAATTTACTTGACTTCTGGCTCTATTTGCAAGAAAGACATCATGCCATTGCCGGGCGTACCAGATATCGACAATGCTTCGCAAACTACCTATGGAGTGCCTTTCGCAGGCCTCCGTGTAGTTGGAATGTTCCAGGCAGTGGTAGATGATATCAGAACAAAGTGCAAACGATCCTACATTGAACTATTTTTATCAGTGGGCGCAGTTGCTGGGAGGCCTGACTACGAAGTGGTAGCTTACTTTTCATGTTATCTATGTTTACTGTCTTCGACGGTGTCTTCATTCTTAGTTTTTCCAGGCTTGATTATCCATGACTGTTTGGACTGTTCGCACATTTATATCCATACGTCCATACTGCAGTTAACGGAAAATAAATAAATAAACCTTCCGCACCCTACTAGAAATACCCTTCCCCACTTCGTTTCATCGTGTTTTTCTTTTGAGTGGTCAGCGCGATAGAATGTCAATCCTAAGGGCCCGGGTTCGATTCCCAGATGGGTCGGAGAATTTCTCCGCTCAGGGACTGGGTGTTGCGTTGTCCTAATCATGATCATTTCATCCCCATCGACGCGCAAATCGCCGAAGTGGTGTCAAACCGAAAGACTTGCACCCGGCCAACGGTCTACCCGACGGGAGGCCCTAGTCACACGACATTTACATTTTTCAATCTCTGGCTTCATCTACAGGTTTTGCCCTCTACAGTGTCCTCTAGTACAATGGAAGTAATTCCCTGATGTCTTAACAGATGTCCTATCATTCTGTCCCTTCTTCTTGTCAGTGCTTTCCATATTTTACTTTCCTCTCCGATTCTGTGCAGAACCTCTCCAATTCTGTGCAGAACCTCCTCATTCCTTAACTTACCAGTCCACCTAATTTTCAACATTCGCCTTTAGCACCACATCTCAAATGCATCGATTCTCTTCGGCTCCGTTTTTCGCGCAGTCCATGTTTCACTACAATACAGTGCTATGTTCGAAAAGTATATTCTAAGAAATTTCTTCCTCAAATTAACGCACATGTTTGAATCTAGTAGTCTTCTCTTGGCCAGGATTGCCTTATTGCCAGTGCTAGATTGCTTCTGAGATCCTACTTGCTCCATCCGCCATTGGTTATTTTGCTGCCTAGGAAGCAGAATTCCTTAACTTCATCTACTTCGTGACTATCAGTCCTGCTGTTAAGTTTCTTGCTCTTATCATATGTGCTACTTCTCACTACTTTCGTCTTTCATCGATTGAGCCTGCATATTCTGTAATCGTTAGACACTTCATTAAATTTAGCAGAGCCTGTAATACGTCTTCACTTTCACTTACGATAAAAATGTCATCAGCGAATCGATCATCGATATAATCTCACCTCCAATTTTAATCCCCTAATCAAAGTTTCTTTTTTTTCCAACGATGCTTCTTCGATATACAGATGGAATGGTAGCGGTGAAAGAATACGTCCCTGTTTTACACCCTTCTTAATAATCGCAACCCTACGTTCATGGTCATCTAATTGTATTATTTCCTTTTGGTTCTTGTACATGTTGTATATTATCTATCTCTCCCTATAGGTTACCAATACAGAATTGGTCAGGATATTATCATACTCATCCGTTACAGAATTTTCTGAATTAATTTGTGACTCTAGTGCTGCAGCAGACATAAATAGGTTTATAACAAAGCACTTGATTAGAGGAAACGTCTAATGCTACCTATTGACCGCACAATCCAGATATGGCTGCTCACGCTTTCTGTCAAATTATCTTTAAAAAAATGCCATGCATTCGTGGAGTAGGGGTACGGTCTTGGATTAGAAATCAAAACGTCCTCAGCCGTGGGTTAAAACCCGCCATCGCTTCACTTTTAAAAACTAGCATTGGCGACTGAAAACTTCCGGCATTAGAAGTCATCATCATTCTTCCAACGATCTTGTCAAAGAGGGAGGAGGAGTGGACTGAGGTTCAAGGCGCTCTCTTGTCCTTCGGGTGGGAAACTGCCACTAAAGGCGGTAGATTCAGAAATGACCAACGGCACGTCGATTCAGAAGGCAATGGAAGCCACTGCAATAAGACACATACCTTGTATCCACAGGGCATGTGCCCTGTAATTTTAAAAAGGGCCCTGATGCGCTCTTTATTGTCAAAATATTCTGGAATAGTCCGCCATTCCGATCTCCGGGAAGGGACTGCCAAGGGGATGGCGACCATGAGAAAAAGACTGAATAACAAACGAAAGGATTACGTTCTACTAGTCGGGGCGCGGATTGTCAGCAGCTTGAACGTGCTTGGGAAACTAGAAATTCTGAAAAGGCAACTGCAAAGGTTTAATCTAGATATAGTAGAGGGCCAGTGAAATGAAATGGAAAGCAGACAAGGATTTCTGGTCAGATGAGTGTAGGGTGATGTCGACAGCAGCAGAAAATGGTATAACGGGAGTAGGATTCGTTGTCTATAGGAAATTAGAGAAGGGAGTGTGTTGCTATGAACAATTCAATGATACGGTTGTTCTTATCAGAATCGACAGTAAACCAACATCGACAACGATAGTTGAGGCATACTTGTCCAGATCGCAAGATGAAGATGAAGAGGTAGAGAAAGTATTGAGGATGTTGAAAGGGTAACGCGGTATGTAAAGGGAGATGGAAATGTGAATAGTTATGGGGTACTGGAATGCAGTTGTAAGGGAATCATAGAGGAGAAAGACTAATTGAGTAACGTAATAATATCCAACTAGTAATAGCAACTACTCTGTTCAAGAACCACAGGAAGAGGAGATATGCTTCGAAAAGGCTGGGTGATACGGGTAGATTTCACTTAGATTATATCGCGGTCAGACAGTGATTACGAAATGAGATTTGGTATTGAGAGACGTACGCATAACCACATATAGACTCAGATAACAATGTAGTAGTGACGAAGAGTAGGCTGACGTTTAAGAGATTAGTCAGAAAGAATCAATACACAAGGAGGGGGATACAAAAGTACTAAGGAATGACGAGATGCATTTCAAGTTCGCTAACGCTATAGATAAAGCAATAAGGAATAGCTCAGTGGGCAGTCATGTTGAGCAGGAATGGACATTACTAACAGTGCAATCACAGAAGTTAGGAAGAGAAACATAGTTTCAATGAAGGTAACTGCGAAGAAACCATTAAGAACAGAATAAATACTTTAGTTGATCGAGTAAAAAATTAAGTGCAAAAATGTCCAGGGACATTCGGGAATAAAGAAATACAAGTCGCAGAAGAAGGAAATAAAATGGACGTGCAGGGAAGCTAAGACAAAATGACTGCTTGAAAAATGTGAAGAAAACGAAAACTAATGGGTTGTCAGAATGACTGACTCAGCATATAGCGAAATCAAAACAACCTTCAGGGACATCTTCAACTTTTGTAGTCCTGTCTTCCTCAGTTGCGTGGAATATTACGGTATAGCGATAATTTTTACCTATGGACCGTCTGACAGCAACTGAATAAAACACAATTTTAGTGCCATACGCGTTTCGCCTTTATTTTCTGCAAGGCATCATCAGTGGCAGGTTGCGTAGACAATTTCTCACGTATTACGCTCCTGTTGCATTTTTGGTGTTCTTCTTCTTCTTCTTCTTATGAACGCCAGTTTGCGGTTTTTTTCCCCTGGCGTTCATAAGAAGAAGAAGAAGAAGAACACCAAAAATGCAACAGGAGCGTAATATGGAAGAAATTGTCCAGGCAACCTGCCACTGATGATGCCTTGCAGAAAATAAAGGCGAAAAGCGTATGACACTAAAATTGTGTTTTATTCAGTTGCTGTCAGACGGTCCATAAGTAAAAATTATCAATATACCGTAACCTTAGAGAAATCACAAGCAAGGGTGGTAACATTAAGAGTTCAACGGGAATTCCACTGTTAAATGCGGAGGAGAGAGCGGATACGTCGGAAGAGTACACTGGAGGTCTCTATTAGGGGGAAGATTTGTCTTATGTGATAGAAGAAACAAACAGAAGTCGATTTGGAAGAGATGGGTTATCCTATACTAAAATCGGAATTTAAGACATCTTTGGAGGACTTAAGATCAAATAAGGTATAATGGCTAGATAACATTCCATCAGAATTACTAAGATCATTGCGAAAAGTGACAACAAAAAGACTATTCACTTTGGTGTGTAGAATGTGTGAGATTGCCGATATACATTCTGACTTTCGGAAAAATATCATCCACAAAATTCCGAAGACTGCAAGAGCTGACAAGTGCTAGAATTATCGCACAATCACTTTAACAGCTTATAGATCCAAGTTGCTGAAAGAATAATACAAAGAAGAATGGAAAAAAATTGAGAATGTGTTAGATGACGATCAATTTTTCTTGTTGGAAAGGCAAAGGCACCAGCGAAGCAATGTTGAATTTGCAGCTGATAATGGAAGCAAGACTAAAGAAAAATCAAGACACGTTCATTAAGTTTGTTGACCTGGAAAAAGCATTAGACAGTGTGAAATGGAGCAAGATATCCGAAATTCTGACAAACATAGGGATAAGATGATGGGAGAGAGGGATAACTGACAATATGTACAACAACCAAAATGGAGTAATAAGAGTAGACGACAAATAACAAAGGGCTCGGATAAAACAGTTTGTAAGACTAGGATGTATTCAATCTGTAAATCGAAGAACCAGTTATGTAACTTGTATTTCAGTATTCCCGATTGTCCCTGGACATTTTTATACTTAATTCTTTACTCGATCAACTGAAGTATTTATTCTGTTACCCATGGTGTCTTCACAGTTACTTTCTTTGAACCTATGTTTCTCTTTCTAACTTCTGTGATTGCACTTTTAGTAATGTCCATTCCTGTTCAACATGACTGCCCACTGAGCTATTCCTTATTGCTGTATCTATAGCGTTAGCGAACTTCAAATTCATCTCGTCATTCCTTAGTACTTTTGTATCCCCCTCCTTGTGTATTGATTCTTTCTGACTAATCACTTAAACGTCAGCCTACTCTTCGTCACTACTACATTGTTATCTGAGTCTATATGTGGTTATGCGTACGTCTTTCAATGCCAAATCTCATTTCTTAATCTCTGTCTGACCACGATATAATCTAAGTGAAATCTTCCCGTATCACCCAGCCTTTTCGAAGCATACCTCCTCTTCCTGTGGTTCTTGAACAGAGTAGTTGCTATTACTAGTTGGATATTATTACATTACTCAATTAGTCCTTCTCCTCTATCATTCCGTCTCCTAAGCCCACATTCCCCTGTAATCATTCTCCTACAACTGCATTCAAGTACCCCATAACTATTCAGATTTCCATCTCCCTTTACATACCGCGTTACCCTTTCAACATCCTCAATACTTTCTCTACCTCTTCATCTTCATCTTGCGATCTGGACAAGTATGCCTAAACTATCGTTGTCGGTGTTGGTTTGCTGTCAATTCTGATAAGAACAACCGTATCATTGAATTGTTCATAGCAACACACTCCCTGCTCTACCTTCCTAGCCGGCCTTAGTGGCCGAACGGTTCTAGGCGCTACAGTCTGAAACCGCGCGGCCGCTACGGTCGCAGGTTCGAATCCTACTTCGGGCATGGATGTGTGTGATGTCCTTAGGTTAGTGAGGTTTAAATAGTTCTAAGTTCTAGGAGACTGATGACCTCCGATGTTAAGTCCCTTAGTGCTCAGAGCCATTTGAGCTATTTCTACCTTCCCAATCACAACGAATCCTACTTCCCTTATACCATTTTCTGCTGCTGAATGAGATTTTCACTCTGCAGCGGAGTGTGCGCTGATATGAAACTTACTGGCAGATTAAAACTGTGTGCCCGACCGAGACTCGAACTCGGGATCTTTGCCTTTCGCGGGCAAGCGCTCTACCATCTGAGCTACCGAAGCAACGAGTCACGCCCGGTACTCACAGCTTTACTTCTGCCAGTATCTCGTCTCCTACCTTCCAAACTTTACAGAAGCTCTTCTGCGAACCTTGCAGAACTAGCACTCCTGAAAGAAAGGATACTGCAGAGACATGGCTTAGCCACAGCCTGGGGATGTTTCCAGATTGAGATTTTCACTCTGCAGCGGAGTGTGCGCTGATATGAAACTTCCTGGCAGATTAAAACTGTGTGCCCGACCGAGACTCGAACTCGGGACCTTTGCCTTTCGCCCGCGAATCCTTGTCTGCTTTCCATTTCGTTTCACTGACCTTCTACTATATCTAAACCTTGGCAGTTGCCTTTTCAGAATTTCTAGTTTCCCAAGCACGTTCAAGCTTCTGAAAATCCGCGCCCCGACTAATACATCTACATCTACATCTATACTCCGCGAGCCACCTTACGGTGTGTGGCGGAGGGTACTTATTGTACCACTATCTGATCCCCCCTTCCCTGTTCCATTCACGAATTGTGCGTGGGAAGAACGACTGCTTGTAAGTCTCCGTATTTGCTCTAATTTCTCGGATCTTTTCGTTGTGATCATTACGCGAGATATATGTGGGCGGTAGTAATATGTTGCCTATCTCTTCCCGGAATGTGCTCTCTCGTAATTTCGATAATAAACCTCTCCGTATTGCGTAACGCCTTTCTTGAATTGTCCGCCACTGGAGCTTGTTCAGCATCTCCGTAACGCTCTCGCGCTGACTAAATGTCCCCATGACGAATCGCGCTGCTTTTCGCTGGATCATGTCTATCTCTTCTATTAATCCAACCTGGTAAGGGTCCCATACTGATGAGCAATACTCAAGAATCGGACGAACAAGCGTTTTGTAAGCTACTTCTTTCGTCAATGAGTCACATTTTCTTAGAATTCTTCCTATGAATCTCAACCTGGCGCCTGCTTTTCCCACTATTTGTTTTATGTGATCATTCCACTTCAGATCGCTCCGGATAGTAACTCCTAAGTATTTTACGGTCGTTACCGCTTCCAATGATTTACCACCTATGGCATAATCGTACTGGAATGGATTTCTGCCCCTATGTATGCGCATTATATTACATTTATCTACGTTTAGGGAAAGCTGCCAGCTGTCGCACCATGCATTAATCCTCTGCAGGTCCTCCTGGAGTACGTACGAGTCTTCTGATGTTGCTACTTTCTTGTAGACAACCGTGTCATCTGCAAATAGCCTCACGGAGCTACCGATGTTGTCAACTAAGTCATTTATGTATATTGTAAACAATAAAGGTCCTATCACGCTTCCCTGCGGTACTCCCGAAATTACCTCTACATCTGCAGATTTTGAACCGTTAAGAATGACATGTTGTGTTCTTTCTTCTAGTAAATCCTGAATCCAATCACAAACCTGGTCCGATATTCCGTAAGCTCGTATTTTTTTCACTAAACGTAAGTGCGGAACCGTATCAAATGCCTTCCTGAAGTCCAGGAATACGGCATCAATCTGCTCGCCAGTGTCTACGGCACTGTGAATTTCTTGGGCAAATAGGGCGAGCTGAGTTTCACATGATATCTGTTTGCGGAATCCATGTTGGTTATGATGAAGGAGATTTGTATTATCTAAGAACGTCATAATACGAGAACACAAAACATGTTCCATTATTCTACAACAGATTGACGTAAGCGAAATAGGCCTATAATTATTCGCATCTGATTTATAACCCTTCTTGAAAATGGGAACGACCTGCGCTTTCTTCCAGTCGCTAGGTACGTTACGTTCTTCCAGCGATCTACGATAAATTGCTGATAGAAAGGGGGCAAGTTCTTTAGCATAATCACTGTAGAATCTTAAGGGTATCTCGTCTGGTCCGGATGCTTTTCCGCTACTAAGTGATAGCAGTTGTTTTTCAATTCCGATATCGTTTATTTCAATATTTTCCTTTTTGGCGTCCGTGCGACGGCTGAAGTCAGGGACCGTGTTACGATTTTCCGCAGTGAAACAGTTTCGGAACACTGAATTCAGTATTTCTGCCTTTCTTCGGTCGTCCTCTGTTTTGGTGCCATCGTGGTCAACGAGTGACTGAATAGGGGATTTAGATCCGCTTACCGATTTTACATATGACCAAAACTTTTTAGGGTTCTTGTTTAGATTGTTTGCCAATGTTTTATGTTCGAATTCGTTGAATGCTTCTCTCATTGCTCTCTTTACGATCTTTTTCGCTTCGTTCAGCTTTTCCGTATCAGCTATGATTCGACTACTCTTAAACCTATGATGAAGCTTTCTTTGTTTCCGTAGTACCTTTCGTACATGATTGTTATACCACGGTGGATCTTTCCCCTCGCTTTGGACCTTAGTCGGTACGAACTTATCTAAGGCGTACTGGACGATGTTTCCGAATTTTTTCCATTTTTGTTCCACATCCTCTTCCTCAGAAATGAACGTTTGATGGTGGTCACTCAGATATTCTGCGATTTGTGCCATAATCCTTTCGTTTGTTATTCAGTCTTTTTCCCATGGTCGCCACCCCCTTGGCAGTCCCTTCCCGGAGATCGGAATGGTGGACTATTCCAGAATATTTTGACAAAGAAGAGCGCATCATGGCCCTTTTTTCAGTTACAGGGCACATGTCCTGCGGATGCACTTTGTGTGTCTTTAATGCTGTGGCTTCCATTGCCTTCTGGATCGACATGCCGTTGGTCATTGCTGACTCTACCGCCTTTAGGTGCAGTTTCCCACCCGTAGGACAAGAGAGCGCCTTGAACCTCAGTCCGCTTCTCCGCCCTCTTTGACAAGGTCGTTGGAAGAATGATGATGACTTCTAATGCTGGAAGTCTTCGGCCGTCACTACTAATTATTAAAATTTGATCGATGGCTGGTTTCGATCCTAGGACTGAGGACGTTTTGGTTACTAATAAAAGGCACTACCCCCTAGTCCGAAAAATTAAGGCATTTTGCTTAAACAAGTTGCCAGAAACCATGAGCAACCACACCTGGACTGTACGGTCGATACGTAGCATTAAACGTTTTCTCTAATCATGTGCTTTGTGATAAGCCTATTTTTGTCTGATGTCAAACAACCAAGGCAAGGCTATAAAAATTATAATTATTGTGATTTAAGACAATTTAGCACTTGAGTCGCAAATTAATTCAGAAAATTCTGTGAGTGATGAGTGTGATAATATCCTGATCAAATTTTTAAGGATACCCTATTGTGGGTGACGGGTAATACACAACATACATAAATCAAAAGGGAATAATGAAATCAGAGTATGAAAAACGTAAGCTTCCAATTATTAAAAGGGGTGTAAGGCAGGGAAGTAGCCTTTCACCGCTATTATTCAATCAGTGTATCGTAGAAGAAACGTTGAAATAAAAGAAACTTTCAGGTGGTAGTTAAAATTGTAGGTGAAAGAATATAGATGATACGATTCGCTGATGAAATTGCTATCGTAAGTGAAAGTGAAGACGAATTACAGGATCTGCTAAATTTAATGAAGAGTCTAACGAGAACAGAATATGGGGAGTCAATCGAAGAAAGATGAAAGTAGTGAGAAGTAGGAGATATGATAACAGCGAGGAACTGGACATCAGGATTGATGGTCACGAAGTAGATGAAGTTAAGGAATTCTGCTTCCTAGGCAGAAAAATAACCGATGACGGGCGGAGCAAGGAGGATTTAAAAAGTAGAGTAGCACTGGAAATAAGGGCATTCCTGCCCAAGAGAAGTTTACTACATTCAATCTTAGGCCTTAATTTGAGGAAAAAATTTCTTAGAATATACGTTTCGAGCATAGCATTGTATAGGTAGTGGAACATGGACTGTGGGAAAAACGGAGCAGAAGTGAAACGAAGCATTTGAGATGTGGTGCTAAAGGTGAATGTTGAAAATTAGGTGAACTGGTAAGTTAAGGACTGAGGAGGTTCTGCACAGAATCGGAGAGAAATGTAAAACGTGGAAAGCACTGACAAGAAGAAGGGACAGGATGATAGGACATCTGTTAAGACATCAGGGAACGACTTCCATTGTACCATAGGGAGCTGTAGAGGGCAAAGACTGTAGAGGAAGCAAGAGACTGGAAAATATTCAGCAAATAATTGAGGTCATAGGTTACCAGTGCTACTCAGGCATGAAGAGTTTGGCACACGAGAGGAATTCTTGGCAGGCAGCTTCAAACCAGTCATAAGGCTGATGACTCAGTAAACCAAGGCTGTCTTTGAGGACAACGATTCGATGACACAGATGAGGTGAAGTTTACTCTCAATAAGGGTGTCCAACTGACATTTATTCAATGAGAACTAGAGATCTGTGTTCAGCAGTAACGCAGATGCTGTGCTGTGCCTTTAGTGAAGACCATGTTAAGTTTCAAACAATCATTCTTCAGTGATGTGACAAAAATCATGTGGGAGCGACATGCACAACCTGGACAGCGGTAGTATCGTGTACACAAGGTATAAAACGGCACTGCATTGTTGGAGCTGTGATTTGCACTCAGGTGATTCATGTGAAAAAGTTTCCGACATGAATATGTCCTCACGATGGGAATTAACATACTTTGAACGCGGAATGGTAGCTGGAGGTAGACGCACGGGACATTTCATTTCAGAAATCGTTTGGTAATTCAGTATTCCGAGAGCCAAGTCTCAAGGGAGTGCCGAGAATACCAAATTTCAGGCAATATCTCTCACAATGGACAACGCAGTGTCCGTCGACCTTCATTTAACGACCGAGAGCAGCGGCATTTGCGTAGAGCTGTCACTGCTAACAGAAAAGCAACACTGCTCCAAATATGAGCAGAAATCATTGTGGTATGTACGACGCACGTATCCGTTAGAAAAGTGTGTTTAGATATGTTGTTAAATGGGCTATGGCAGCGGACGTCCGTCGCGAGTGCCTTTGCTAACAGCAAGATATTACTGTAGCGCCTCTCCTGATCTCGTGACCATATCGGTCGGACCCGTTTTCTGGTCAGATGAGGCTTTATTTCAGCTTGTAAGAGGTGCTGGTAGGGTTCGAGTTTGGCGCCGAGCCCCTGACGCCAAAGACCCATGTTGTCAACAAGACGCTATGTAACCAGCGTTTGGTTCCATAATGGTGTCGGCTCTGTCTCCATGGAAAGAAATTGTTCCTCTGGTCCAATGGAACAGGTAATAGGCTAGAAATGGTTATATTCGGCTACTTGGAGACTATTTCGACTTTACGTTCTCAACGATATTTGACTGTGATCGCGTACGCCTAATGAAATGTTACAGCGTGTAAAGGAATTGTCACCGAAGGAAAATAATACCGATTAGTAGGACGAAAGTGTACAACAGACCCTTCTGAAGGAATAATCTATTCTGAACCTAATCTAAATGTCGATGATAATTTTGAAATGGATGGAAATTTCATGCCATTTCCCACTACCCACACAGAGGGAATAAGAGTACCACAAAATATTTTTAATGTAAAAAAATACAGATAATACAAAAAATTACTGATTATCTACAAAGGAGTAATTAAACGGTTGTCTGCACACTAGGGCAGTGAATCTCCAAAGTCTTAAGAAAAGCAATGGCTAGAAATTTAAGCAAATAATCAGTGGTGTGGAAACAGGGGGTTGTCACGCCGTTCCACAACACAATTCACGAGGAAATAAATGAATCAGTAAGCACTGTGTTTGCAGTTACCTATCCTGAAATACTAAATTTTGAAAGTAAAAGTTAAATAAAGATACAGGTTAAATAAATGACTAGCTTAATTTAAACTTCGTCATGTAGAAAACGACTTTCAGTAACCTCAGTGTAACGAAACGTTAAATTTAAAAGAAGGCAAGCAATTTATTTCTTACTATCGAAATATTGGGTTGAATTTATTTCAAGCAAATGGTAAACAGAGTTTAGTATGAAGGCTTTCACGACCGGATGAAATATCTTCTGGTAAACCTTGCGGGATGTAAGGTCGTGGTCCATGAAACTCTTCAGCTCCTAACGTTTCGTCCAGTGCTTCGCTGGACATCTTCAGAGGGGTGTTTCTCCTCCGGTGAGTCTTGCCGAGTCGGCAAGACTCACCGGAGGAGAAACACCCCTCTGAAGATGTCCAGCGAAGCACTGGACGAAACGTTAGGAGCTGAAGAGTTTCATGGACCACGATCTTACATCCCGCAAGGTTTACCAGAAGAAAAATAAACAGAGTTTAGTTTTAATGTAACAACAAAAAAGGATACATACCAAGGCAGCAAAAGTCACTCGCTTAGCTAAATACAAAATAAACGAAATTTCGATTGTGCTGTATCTTTAGTTATTAGCAGTGAAATGTTACATTACTTTTAGTGAATGAAGTTAATATTAAAAATGGTAAATTATTGAAGCTTCTGTTATGCAATAGAAGAATGAACAGTTACTGAGGCAGCCGGCCATTGTGGCCGAGCGGTTCTAGGCGCTTCAGTCTGGAACCACGCTGCTGCTACGGTCGGAAGTTCGAGTCCTGCCTCGGGCATGGATGTGTGTGATGTCCGTAGGTTAGTTAGGGGACTGATGACCTCAGATGTTAAGTCCCATAGTGCTCAGAGCCAACCAGTTACTGAAATTGGTCATTTGGAAAGAAACAAAACTATCAGTAAATATTTAACTATTTTCATATTTTTACAACACTCGGTGACCGCATGTAAAGGAAACGGACTCTGCTTGGTTGTAATGTCAGAGGACAATAACGGCACAGGTGACCTACAAGTTTTAACTGCTGCCAGTTATTATTCAGGTTAGCTATCTTCATGAAAGAAATGTCACTGGGTAATGCCTCTACAAGTGTAGTTATATTTTGGCACTTAACGTTCTCACTATACTGTAGCTGTGCGGACGGCGAAGAATGTAGCCGATGACAATGCTGAACTGCCACTGTTGCTGCCGCTGCTGGTTGAGAACCACGGGTCGCCTCCAGAGCCACGAATAATTATGGGACAGGCAATAATGCACCCTGCCGCCGTTGGACAAGCAGCTGCAGCAGCAAGTCGTATACTCCTAGCTCACTCATTTGTTAGATAGTTTAATTCTTAATTTCTTTGCGTGTTTTTGGTACTTGCATTGTTTAATTCATAAATTTCTGGCGTATTACAGTATTTGAGAGTTGTAGCATCGCGTTTTAGTACCTGAATAGTGTAAAATCGCGTAGTCTCCTTCCGCCGCCGAGCAGTGTGTCAGCAGTGCGCAAGTAGCAGCATTACTGCATTTACTAGGCAGTCTTGTATTTTAATAACCGTTTAAATTTTCTGTCAATTTGTTTGCGCTCTTTGTAGATTAGTTCAGACGTTCTCTGCACAACAGTTTTTAGCATGGATAGGGACTGCAACTGCTGTGTTCGGATGCAGGCTGAGTTGGCATCCCTTCGCGCCCAGCTTCAGGCAGTGTTGGCTTCGGTTACACAGCTTGAGGCTGTTGCCAATGGGCATCACTGTGGGGGTCCGGATGGGGGTTTGTCGGGGACGGCCAACTCGTCCAACGCATCCCCCGATAGGACTACGACTGTGGTTGCCCGGGATACTGCCTGCATTGAGGCTGATCCCTCACCTGTGGTAGAGTGGGAGATCGTCCCAAGGTGTGGCAGGGGGCGAAAGACATTCCGGAGGGCTGAACGGAAGGCCTCTCCAGTTTGTCTGACGAACCGGTTTCAGGTTCTGTCTCAGGCTGATACTGATCTTCGGCCTGACATGGCTGCTTGTCCTGTTCCAGAGGTTGCCCCTCAGTCTGCAAGATCCGGGCGGTCGCAGAGGGTGGGCTTACTGGTAGTTGGGAGCTCCAACGTCAGGCGCGTAATGGGGCCCCTTAGGAATATGGCAGCAAGAGAGGGGAAGAAAACCAATGTGCACTCCGTGTACATACCGCGGGGAGTCATTCCAGATGGGAAAGGGTCCTTCCGGATGCCATGAAGGGTACAGGGTGCACCCATCTGCAGGTGGTCGCTCATGTCGGCACCAATGATGTGTGTCGCTATGGATCGGAGGAAATCCTCTCTGGCTTCCGGCGGCTATCTGATTTGGTGAAGACTGCCAGTCTTGCTAGCGGGATGAAAGCAGAGCTCACCATCTGCAGCATCGTCGACAGGACTGACTGTGGACCTTTGGTACAGAGCCGAGTGGAGGGTCTGAATCAGAGGCTGAGACGGTTCTGCGACCGTGTGGGCTGCAGATTCACTCGACTTGCGCCATAGGGTGGTGGGGTTTCGGGTTCCGCTGGATAGGTCAGGAGCCCACTACACGCAACAAGCGGCTACACGGGTAGCAGGGGTTGTGTGGAGTGGGCTGGGCGGTTTTTTTAGGTTAGATGGCCTTGGGCAAGTACAGACAGGGCAACAGCCTCAACGGATGCGGGGCAAAGTCAGGACATGCGGGGACCAAGCAGCAAGCAGTATTGTAATTGTCAACTGTCGAAGCTGCGTTGGTAAAGTACCGGAACTTCAAGCGCTGATAGAAAGCACCGAAGCTGAAATCGTTATAGGTACAGAAAGCTGGCTGAAGCCAGAGATAAATTCTGCCGAAATTTTTACAAAGGTACAGACGGTGTTGAGAAAGGATAGATTGCATGCAACCGGTGGTGGAGTGTTCGTCGCTGTTAGTAGTAGTTTATCCTGTAGTGAAGTAGAAGTGGATAGTTCCTGTGAATTATTATGGGTGGAAGTTACACTCAACAACCGAGCTAGGTTAATAATTGGTTCCTTTTACCGACCTCCCGACTCAGCAGCATTAGTGGTAGAACAACAGAGAAAATTTGGAATACATTTCACATAAATTTTCTCAGCATGTTATAGTCTTAGGTGGAGATTTCAATTTACCAGATATAGACTGGGACACTCAGATGTTTAGGACGGGTGGTAGGGACAGAGCATCGAGTGACATTATACTGAGTGCACTATCCGAAAATTACCTCGAGCAATTAAACAGAGAACCGACTCGTGGAGATAACATCTTGGACCTACTGATAACAAACAGACCCGAACTTTTCGACTCTGTATGTGCAGAACAGGGAATCAGTGATCATAAGGCCGTTACAGCATCCCTGAATATGGAAGCTAATAGGAATATAAAAAAAGGGAGGAAGGTTTATCTGTTTAGCAAGAGTAATGGAAGGCAGATTTCAGATTACCTAACAGATCAAAACGAAAATTTCTGTTCCGACACTGACAGTGTTGAGTGTTTATGGAAAAAGTTCAAGGCAATCGTAAAATGCGTTTTGGACAGGTACGTGCCGAGTAAATCTGTGAGAGACGGGAAAAACCCACCGTGGTACAACAACAAAGTTAGGAAACTACTGCGAAAGCAAAGAGAGCTTCACTCCAAGTTTAAAAGTAGCCAAAACCTCTCAGATAAACAGAAGCTAAACGATGTCAAAGTTAGCGTAAGGAGGGCTATGCGAGAAGCGTTCAGTGAATTCGAAAGTAAAATTCTATATACCGACTTGACAGAAAATCCTAGGAAGTTCTGGTCTTACGTTAAATCAGTAAGTGGCTCGAAACAGAATATCCAGACACTCCGGGATGATGATGGCATTGAAACAGAGGATGAAACGCGTAAAGATGAAATACTAAACACCTTTTTCCAAAGCTGTTTCACAGAGGAAGACCGCACTGCAGTTCCTTCTCTAAATCCTCGCACAAACGAAAAAATGGCTGACATCGAAATAAGTGTCCAAGGAATAGAAAAGCAACTGGAATCACTCAATAGAGGAAAGTCCAGTGGACCTGACGGGATACCAATTCGATTCTACACAGAGTACGCGAAAGAACTTGCCCCCCTTCTAACAGCCGCGTACCGCAAGTCACTAGATGAACGGAAGGTTCCAAATGATTGGAAAAGAGCACAGGTAGTCCCAGTCTTCAAGAACGGTCGTCGAGCAGATGCGCAAAACTATAGACCTATATCTCTGACGTCGATCTGTTGTAGAATTTTAGAATATGTTTTTTGTTCGAGTATCATGTCGTTTTTGGAAACCCAGAATCTACTATGTAGGAATCAACATCGATTCCGGAAACAGCGATCGTGTGAGACCCAACTCGCTTTATTTGTTCATGAGACCCAGAAAATATTAGATACAGGCTCCCAGGTGGATGCTATTTTTCTTGACTTCCGGAAGGCGTTCGATACAGTTCCGCACTGTCGCCTGATAAACAAAGTAAGAGCCTACGGAATATCAGACCAGCTGTGTGGCTGGATTGAAGAGTTTTTAGCAAACAGAACACAGCATGTTGTTATCAATGGACAGACGTCTACAGACGTTAAAGTAACCTCTGGTGTGCCACAGGGGAGTGTTATGGGACCATTGCTTGTCACAATATATATAAATGACCTAGTAGATAGTGTCGGAAGTTCCATGCGGCTTTTCGCGGATGATGCTGTAGTATACGGAGAAGTTGCAGCATTAGAAAATTGTAGCGAAATGCAGGAAGATCTGCAGCGGAAAGGCACTTGGTGCAGGGAGTGGCAACCGTCCCTTAACATAGACAAATGTAATGTATTGCGAATACATAGAAAGAAGGATCCTTTATTGTATGATTATATGATAGCGGAACAAACACTGGTAGCAGTAACTTCTGTAAAATATCTGTGAGTATGCGTGCGGAACGATTTGAAATGGAATGATCATATAAAATTAATTGTTGGTAAGGCGGGTACCAGGTTGAGATTCATTGGGAGAGTGCTTAGAAAATGTAGTCCATCAACAAAGGAGGTGGCTTACAAAACACTCGTTCGACCTATACTTGAGTATTGCTCATCAGTGTGGGATTCGTACCAGATCGGTTTGACAGAGGAGATAGAGAAGATTCAAAGAAGAGCGGCGCGTTTCGTCACAGGGTTATTTGGTAACCGTGATAGCGTTACGGAAATGTTTAATAAACTCAAGTGGCAGACTCTGCAAGAGAGGCGCTCTGCATGGCGGTGTAGCTTGCTGTCCAGGTTTCGAGAGGGTGCGTTTCTGGATGAGGTATCGAATATATTGCTTCCCCCTACTTATACCTCCCGAGGAGATCACGAATGTAAAATCAGAGAGATTAGAGCGCGCACGGAGGCTTTCAGACAGTCGTTCTTCCCGCGAACCATACGCGACTGGAACAGGAAAGGGAGGTAATGACAGTGGCACGTAAAGTGCCCTCCGCCACACACCGTTCGGTGGCTTGCGGAGTATAAATGTAGTAGATGTAGATCTGAGGTTTCCCGAATGACTACGCACCGCAAGAAAACCAAGATATTTTATTTACGCAGGATTGAAGATCGCTTCGGATTATCGAGACTGCGGACAAGGTGAGTCATCGTCCGATTCTGGTTAAAGAAGTACAGCTTAATTATAACTTTCTTCAGCGACTGTGGTGCTGTGATATGGCTGCTTATGAATAGTATCGTTAGTAAAATAGTCCGATTATCGTCAAAATCTGCCCACATAGTAGACTACTGTACTTTTGTTGGCGGTGTCACTTGGTGAGAGTCTGTTGAGTACATTGTTTGTTCTGTTTTTGCATTTACCTCTTTCACCATAAAGATTTCACCTGTCAAGAGAAATAACACAGAATTTTAATATACCTTAAATCAGCAACATGTAAAAGCACCAGAGATGAATTGGAAAAAAGCAAATGTTCGTTACTTCAAAATATTAGAATTTTTTGCAGGCAGAGGACCTGACTCATTTGAAGGTGCGAGAGGGCTGCCCCAGCCCGCCGCACTCCGCTCGCAAACAGGCGGCACTGTGCGGTGACGTCACGTGCTAGTTTCGTCTGCGAGTGCTGAAGTCCAGAACGGAGTAGTGTGGCGCCCGCCAGTGAAACGGGCCGCTTGGCAGGATTCTGGTCTGCGGTATCTGCTTACTTGGTCCAGACTGAGTGAGAAAGGCTTGATGAGCAACGCCTAGGCCACTTGCTAGACATCTATCAGAGATGAATCAAGAATTTTTCAAAGCACGGGATGGAGAAAGGCAAGTAACAAATTTCCAGTGGACAGATATGTGTGGCCGGCCCGAGTGGCCGTGCGGTTATAGGCGTTACAGTCTGGAGCCGAGCGACCACTACGGTCGCAGGTTCGAATCCTACCTCGGGCATGGATGTGTGTGATGTGCTTAGGTTAGTTAGGTTTAAGTAGTTCTAAGTTCTAGGCGACTGATGACCTAAGAAGTTAAGTCGCATAGTGCACAGAGCCATTTGACCCATCTATTACTACTGCGGCCGTGTTCTGACTATTTATCACGCTGTCGTTCTCCACCCTGAACAGATATGTGCATTTTCTAATAAACTGCGCCTTCATTGATTAATGTATATTTTTGTTTAATGGTAAGTCCGTGTTCTTAGTTTCAAAGACTTACCTATTCATTTCCTGCTTCCCTTGACTGTAAGCCAGAATACACTCGCATACATGTCGGTGATGCAAAAAGTTTCTTCGTCATTTTTGAAGTTCAATGGGAAAAAAATTACTCCTTGGAAATCTTACGCTAAAATATTGGATAACACCACTCCTATAATTTATAATGACGTCACTGGGCAAGGAACAGAGTCCACAAATTTCTTGGGTTGTGCCGTATCTGTAGGGAACCATTAGATCCCACAGAGCTTTCAAATAGCGGAGGTGTTGACTGCTATGTTTGTTCCGCTTTTCCAAATATTCGAAAACCTTTTCTATGGGATTAAGATCATGTCACTCCGCGGGCCAATGAAGCTGCAATATGGAGCCTGACTGTTCCCTAAATGAAGAACGTATGACTGCAGCCCTACGGACACGTATGTTGTCATTTTGGAACAGAAGAGTATCGGCAACCTACTCATCAACTAGCGGCAAAAGAAAGTGCAACACTTGGTCAGCAGGAACGTTAAAAGAAAATTCGCGGTTCACTTTCACAGTAATACGAATGGGTGAGTCTATAACACTAACGTCCGCTACTGCTACACTATAACCTCAAAGTTGGACTCGGTTCGTATAATGAAATTATTTTTGTTAAAGCGATTACAGTATAAAGAAGCAGAGCAGTGTTACCCTCTGAAAGGAATTTTGTTGTGTTGACTGTGATGTTCCTAACGGCGGTGGCTTATCGGAAGTGAAAGTCAGAATTACGTAAATATTTAAACAGTAACAAACAATATTTTTACCTATCCACAGCCTAATTAGTCATAAGAATGAGTAACATTCTTATTCAAGAAACTGAAAGTAAGTAACTTCAATGGGCAAACACAGCCTATGCTTTGTCACACGAGAGTGCAATGAACTCTGGCACCTGCATATGTTCACGTTAAGGTTGGAGCTGACAGTGCAGAACAAACTATTTGCATAAATATAACAGATAACAAAACACACTATTACCTTCAGAACTTAATCAAAATTAATGGTCTCAATAACATCACTATTAATATTCACTGTAGAGTCATAAGTTGGACATAGGTTAAGTATTACTTTTCAAATATTTTCCTGTCTGACGAGCAATTGTTCAAACATGGCTCTGAGCACTATAGGACTTAACTTCTGAGGTCATCACTCCCCTAGAACTTAGAACCACTGAAACCTAACTAACCTAAGGACATCACACACATTCAGTGCCGAGGCAGGATTTGAACCTGTGACCGTAGCGGTCGCGCGGTTCCAGACTGTAGCGCCTAGAACCGCTCGGCTACTCCGGCCGGGCGAGAAATTGTAAATCTAGTTCATTGCAAAATTATGAACTGGGCATAGTGTAAGTCTCTCTCAGCTACATACTTTTCTGTTTAGAAAGAAAGTTAAATGTACTTCACTAAAAAACACTTTCTCACTGACCTTTGAATAAAAGAAGTTACTGTTATTATAGATAGTGGCCTTTCTATTAATCGTTATTTAGCTTAGCACTTCAGACAAAGTGTGGGTCCTGTTACACTATTAACAAGCACTTTCAATACACAAGAGATCCTTATTTTAGCAAGCAATACCATCAACCTTTCATCGCTAATTTGAGCTGTTACTGCAGTAAGACACAAGTTATCGTAAAGCATCAGGCATTGACTCACCTGGTACAGTGAACAACAAGCTCTATTATTCATTTACTGAAGAAAATTTTATAAGCCTCAGTTTTAAGAACTTTTAATTTTGATGTTGGCAGCAACTGTTTTAATACCTGTGTGTACTACTTTATTACTTTAGATTTTATTTTTCACTTTAGCTTTTTTTTTTTTCAGTTATAATTTGCCTCATATCTGAGTACACTACAACATCCAATGACCTGATCCCTCACTGTACTTTTCTACAACTCCTAGGTTCCTTTTCAGTGATTGCGCAACGTGGTGGCGAGTGCATGTTGGTGGGTGGATTTGCAGGCGGAAATGCTGGACTGTGTCATTTCTTGGTGGTGATGATAGATACCAATTCCAGAATAGTTCCAGCTCTTTATCCATCCATCAGAGGCATTGGCACGTTGGAAAACGGCACGAAAGGCCTCTCTCGGCACCAGCAGAATACACAACTTTTACATGAGCAGATGACAGTTTGGTAGCTCGTCCCCGACTGACTCTTAATCCACCTCCTCTGCCTATGCTAACCACATTTTGCGCGCGCTACAAACTTCCGTTCCCGAGGGGAACCACGCCACATTTTACATACAAAATAACTAAAAACGCTCAGTGAAGGTCAGTAGTTTACATAACAGCAACCAAACATATTAAATAAAACAGAACATTTGCACATATTGACATTTCTACAAAAAATTATTCACCGAAATTCCAAATATATACAGTAAGTTATGTTTCCCTCCAAATTAGACAAAGAATTTAAATGATAGATACACCATATTTCATAGAATCAAACCATGATATCAAAGTTTTTACAAAGGAAAAGGCGAATACTCTTGTGCTATCAATGCAATCAAACAGTATTTACAATATCTGAATTATAGAGGGTAGAACAGACAAAAAAAAAAAGAAAATTTATGTCAGTAGAGCTATGGAGCTCTGGTGTTACAAGTCCAAGGACTGGTACGAAAACCACCCTCAAATCATGATAGAACCACCTTCAACCGACTACACACAACACACACTGCGGGATCGTAGTGTCATGGGTCATCCAAGAACTTGCCGTCCTGCATCATTTAAATACAAGTAAAATAACGATTCATCGGACCACAATAACACATGCCTCCAGCCAGCTACTGTCAAGCTTTCTGAGTTGCTTGGCACTACAAAACGTGCAGCTTTATGTGCAACAACGAGTAAGGTCCATTTGTGAGGTACCTGACCCCACAAGTCCACTCCAACCAATCTTTCTCGGAATGTATGCTCTGGATTTGATTGGGATGGACCGGTGTTTAATGAAAGCAGCAATTCCTGATGGATTCAGATCCGAGTGGCATTGGCAAGGCTTAACACTCGTTTCTGTCCCATCTCAGTTACGGTCATTTTACAATCACTGCTCTTAGGCTATTACATGGCTGTGAGTGGTACGCCACTCTTGTAGATACACTAGACATTTCATATTGTCACACCAGCAAGTAGAGCAGCCTGATTCGTGGTGATGCGCAGTCACATCCAGACAGGTGCGGTCTGTAAATGTGTTTCGTCTACACTCCAGCAGGGCACAAGTTTGATTTCAGCCCATCCAGCACAGATTTTGCGATCTAAGCCACCTAGTACCCGTGCCATCCCAACGGTGTTCATGTGCCTCTCTAGCCGTTCATTTCCTCAGACTGACGACTTGTGTACTGAAGTTGCTGTTGCAGCTGAACAGTTCAGTGAAGAATACAAGCACAATTATCCATTGAACATAGAGGCTATTCTGGCAGGTAGCAGGTCAGTGAAGCTTACATGCTCAGTCATCCGCTGAAACTGTTGTCAACCTCCCACACATATTTAATAAAGTGTGATTAAGGAGGAAAATACTATTTCCAGATGGAGGCAGAACTTAATGCAAGTTACTTGCAAAGCTCGCTCTAACGCCTCTGCTGCATTTGAATTCCCCTTCCATTTGCGAATAGTAATATTTTCTTCTTTTCTTAGAATTTCGATCATGTACTTAGCGGCAGGTGGGCAGCAGTGTCAATGAATGACTGAGACTGTGATCGGCATTATCATGTCTCATTGTTACTTTTTTCTATCTGCTGTCAGTTACAGATTGCAGACACCTATATACGCCGAAGTAAGTGGAAAAAAAATGGAAAAGCGATACGCCGATATGCACATATGCAGATGGCGGTAGCATCAGGTAAACAATGTATAAAAAGACAGCACATTGGCGGAGGTGTCATTTGTACCTCACGTGAGCATGCAAAAAGCTTCTATCGGGTTATACCAGCACGACGGGAATTAATAGTTTCAACGTGGAATAGTAGTTGGAACTGGACGCATGGGACATTCCATTTAAGAAAACGTTAGGAAATTCAACATTTCGAGGTCTGAGATGTCAAGAGTGAGAGAAGATACCAAATTTGAGGCCTCTCACCATGAAAAACGCTGCGGCTGACGGCTTTCACTTAACGACCAAGAGCAGTGGCGAGTGATGTAAGTAGGCTGTTTAGGTTCTTATGTTGGTAACGCCACGTAGCGCTCTGTATGAAAATCATTGGCTGTGCTGTGTGCAGTCTGTGGTTGGTTGGCATTGTTGGAATATTTGCGATTGTAGTGTTGGGCAGTTGGATGTGAAAAGCGCGTAGCGTTGCGCGGTTGGAGGTGAGCCGCCAGCAGTGGTGGATGTGGGGAGAGAGATGGCAGAATTTTGAGAGCAGACGATCTGGACATGTGTCCGTCAGAAAAACGAAATTTGTAAGATTTGATGTCATGAACTGATATATACATACATATATATATATATATATATATATATATATATATATATATATATATATATATAATGACTTTTGAACACTATTAAGATCCTTTATAATAATTCCATGATTTACTGATCTAATTTCTTAAAAAAAAGGGGAGCGCAAATAGACATTTCCCTTCATAGGAATTACATAAATAATCTTTTCCACAATTTGGTAACTTGCTTTGTAGAGTAAGTTTTTGTGATGTATCACTGTAGTGTTAAGATCTGACGTAGGTGTTAGACATTTCCTATCTCTACTGTAGTATTTTTTCTGCTTGAGCTTTATCATGTTTAGGTATAAGTAATTGCATTCTCTGCTGCCATTTGCCAGGCATAGTTCTACTGAATTTACATTGTATTAAGCCAGTTTTACTATTGATTTATTTTTCTTGATGCTTCACATTGCCTCATATTAGTTGTAATGTTACATTTGCTTTGCTAATTTGAATATACTGCTGCTTGCTTTGCCAATTTGCATTTTTTTGTAATTGCTGTTTGTGTTAATTGTTTTTAGCTGCTGCATTGCCTGATTCTCTAGTATACATATCTGAGCTCAGTAGATTTAAGTTAGCTTAAGATGGGGTAGGCTATATAAGAGAACGAGTTGTGATGAACTGGAAGAAAAGCATGGAGAAGCTATAAGAAAATGGTTTGGCCAAGAAAAGTAGTGTACAGTGGAGAATTATTTTGAACGAGAATATGAACAAAGAAGTTGGGTTTAGAGACAAGTTTAAGTAGGATTTTCTTGGAAATAAATGATGAGGTAAGATAATGGAAAATAAATAATGACGTAAGAAATATGTGAACATATAAATAGAAAAAATATGCTTGGATAGGATTTTTTTTTTTTTTTTTTTTTTTTTTTTTTTTTTTTTTTTTTGTGGGAACAAATGTTGAAATAAGAGGAAAGATCTATGGAATGAAGTTTGGGGTGGGACTGAAGTACCAAATCTTACACTGAAAACAAGCCCTGTCCTTTCCTTTTGTGTTATCCCGCCATGTGTTTGTGTACCCTTGTGTATTTGTGTTCTTCCTGTCTTTATGTGTTTATCTGATAAGAGTTACGTTGTAGAATTTTTCTAATAATATGTTGTTTCCCTTGTAAAGATGTTTAGACATTGTATATTCTGTTCCGTTTTAATGCTCATGTGTGAAATTAATGTTTCGAAAACTATTCTCATTATTTTATTTATTTACTTACGTCATAATTCCTGTAACACTGATGTATATGTTTATTTCTATTCTTTTGCAAAGCCTGTATTACTACAAATGTTATCTGTATTATTATGTTTTCTGTACCTTTGTAATTGTATTCTCATGTTACAAAATTGTAATTGACACCAGTTCATCAAATTAAATAACTTGTAAGCATTCATTTCATTGCACTTATTTCTGTTCGTCATAGTATATGCACAATATGTGAGAAGTTGGGACTGATAGTGTTTGCACGTGTGTTAATAATTCAGCAAGGGACTGGTTAAAAGCACTGCTGGTTCTAAGGACAGTTCCAAAAACTTTGTGAGTGCACAAGTGGTGGTTTATGGACAGGCTATATTGTGCGCCTGCACAGTCGCAACAGATGGCTGCTGGCCGTCTCTACAAGGACTGCAGTGGGTCTGCACCTTTGATACCCCACCAATAACATACCCTCTACAAGGACTACAGTGAGTGTGCACCTTTGACGGCCTACCAATACCATTATCTCTACAAGGACTACAGTGGGTCTGCACCTATGATGGCCCACCAATACCATACTCTCTACCAGGACTTCAGTGGGTCTACTCTGTGATGACCTACCTACCAATATTCTTCAAAACTTCGACTGACTCTGCTGTGGGTTTGCTCTGTTGTGGCCCATTACCTGTCTGCACGTCAAGAGTCTGCATTGTCTTTCCGTTGGAGGGACAACACTACTTCTTCAAGACTGCATGGAAATCCACAACTTCCGAGTGCATTTTTTTTTACTGTTCAGACTTTGAAACAAAAAACGCAAATACTACTGTGATGAATGATTTATGGACTGTGAGAAAATTTTTGCTTTTGACCAACATTGTATCAACAATTGTGTGCATTTTGATATATTTGTTATTGTACTTATGAAAAAAGTTCAAATCTGCCACTGCCTAAGACAATTTGTAAAATTTTTGTGGGGAGCATGGGGGCTATGTATGTAGGATGTTTAGGTTTTTATGTTGGTAACGCCACGTAGCGCTCTGTATGAAATTGACTGACTGTGCTGTGTGTAGTCTGTGGGTGATTGGCATTGTTGGAATATTCGCTATTATAGTGTTGGGCAGTTGGATGTCCAGAGTGCTTAGCGTTGTGCAGTTGGAGGAGAGCCGCCAGCAGTGGTGGATGAGGGGAGAGAGATGGCAAAATTTTGAGAGCGGACGATCTGGACGTGAGTCCATCAGAAAGAGTAAATTTGTATTACTGTATATCATGAACTGATATATATTATGATGACTTTAAGCATTATTAGGGTAAATACATTGTTTGTTCTCTATCAAAATCTTTCATTTGCTAACTTTGCCTATCAGTAGTTAGTGCCTTCAGTAGTTAGAATTAACTTCGATTAACGAAGATTTTTGTGAGGTAAGTGATTGATTAAAGGTATAGGTTATTGTTAGTCAGGGCCATTCTTTTGTAGGGATTATTGAAAGTCAGATTGCGTTGCGCTAAAAATATTGTGTGTCAGTTTAGTGTTGATCAGAATAAATAAAGAGAGAAATGTCTGAGTACGTTCAGTTCTGCTCAGCTGTTTGAAAATCAAATAACGTAAGAGGTTTATCAGCACAGTAATTCATTAATCTTTCTAAGGGAAGGTTTCAGTGCGTAGAGTTTTCAGTGCTTATAGACAAACAACAATGCGTGACATAACGTCAGAAATCAATTTCCGGCGTACGAACAGCGTATCAGTTAAGATAGTGCCGTACGGATGTTAATGGGCTACGGCAGCAGACAACTGACGCGAGTACTTCTGCTAACAGCACGAAATCGCCTGCAGCTCCTCTCTTGGGTTTGCGACCGTATCAGTTGAACCCTAGACGACTGGAAAACCGTGTATGGTCAGGGAAGTCCCTCTTCCAGTTGGTTAGAGCTGATGACATGGTTCGAGTGTGTCGCAGACCCCACTAAACCGTGCACCCAAGCTGTCAATAAGGCATTGTGCAAGCTTGCGATGGCTCCATGATGTTGTGGTCTGTGTTTACGTGGAATGGACTGGATCGCTGGTCCAACTGTACCCATCACTGACTGGAAACTGTTATGTTTGGCTACTTGGAAACCATTCGCAGCCATTCATGGACATTACAAATAGCGACGGAATTTTTATAGATGACAATGCGCCACATTAGAACATTGTAGACTATTACGGACACACAACACCATGATTCCAATACAACATTAATTTATTTCTCTCCAAGGAACGTACATCATGGAATATAAAACATTAATTCAAGGATAATCAGTATTTCCAGAGTGTCTATAATTACAAATATCAACCTGCAACACCCTCCCCACCATGGTAAACTTCTGGAGGAATGACCAGTTGAACGGGACGTGAGATTATGGATCCTTCCGAAGTTCGTAAGGTTACAGTTCGTATTTTCCTATCTCTTCCTTCATGAAGATCTTCTACCCGCCCCTTCCTCCACATGTGTCATGGACAAACATCCTCTTGTAGAAGAACGACATCACCCAGCTGGAGTCTTCCTGAACCTGGCCTTGGTTGATGTGTTTCATGGAAGGTTTTGAGCACAATCAGATATCCTTTCTTCCACCTGTTCCAGAAGTGTTCTACCATCTTCGGCAGCCGTTGAAATTCCTTGGACAAGTCCTTTCTAACTGGTGATTCTGGACCAGTAGGTAGTGTGAGTCGATCACCTACAAGGAAATGTGCGGGCGTCAGTGCGTAATTGGTCTAGAGTTTAGTGCTGTGACTATGCTGACCAGGATTGTGTTGAGACCTTCTTCGTCCAACTGTGACTGTCCTAAAACTTTTCTCAGTTAGCGTTTGACAGATCCCACCATCCGTTCCCAGAATCCTCCCCACCAAGGTGCGTGTGGGGCGATGAATTTCCAAGTGATGTCTTGCTGGGCGAGGTACTTGTGCGTCTTGCTTGCCATGAGAGCCTGCCAGAGCTCCTTCAGCTCTAAAGTGCGTGGCATGGAAGGTAGTAGCATTATCAGTGTAAATTGTGCTGGGCACTCCTCGTCTTCCGACAAACCTTTGTATGGCTTGAAGAAATCTGACAGTTGACATAGCTGAGCATAGTTTCAAGTGTATGGCTCGTGTTGTTGCGCATGTGAATAGAGCAATATATGTTTTCTTCGTAATATGTCCTTGTCTGATATATAATGGACCAGTAAAGTCAATACCTGTTACTGTAAATGGTTTCAGTGGTGAGACTCGTTCAGCTGGTAATGGAGCCTCAGTTTGTTGAACAACGCGAGCTTTCACTATCTTACAAGGTAGGCAACGGTGTAGAACATGTTTAATTGCCTGTCGAGCTCTAGGGATCCACAATTCTGTTCTCAGTTCAGATAACACTATGTTTACTTCAAGGTGATGCAAACGAATGTGAGTCTGCTGGATCAATAAACGTGTGAAATGATGATGTCCTTCAAGAAGAATCGGGTGGCGTTGATCTCTGGGTAATTCTGCAAACTACAGCTGTCCACCGAGACGAATAAGACCATTATCCAAGAATGGGTTGTAGCGAGCTATCTGAGAATTACGTGGTACAGGCATGTTGTTGTACAGTGCATGCAGTTCGAGCGCAAAATGTTGCTGTTGAACAACTTGAATCCAGTTAGTGCGTGCTTCGCCCAAATCTGATGCTGTTAGTTCTCCAGATGTTCTATTTTCTTTCAATAAGTGCCGTTTAAATCGAAGTACCCATCCTGTAACTCTTAACAGCTTGAAGTAGCTACTGTACCGTGTAGTTGTTAAAATAGGAATCGTTGTTTGTACCATGAACACTTGGTCTGTTAATTTCTTCTTTTCTGGCAAGGAGTGCTCTTCCGTCTGTAAAATTCGGGGCCACTGTGTTCTGTTCTTTGTTAACCAAGCAGGTCCATGGAACCATACAGAAGCACGGTGAAGTTTATCTGCTGTGGTACCTCTGGAGGTTAGATCAGCTGGATTTTCGTCACCAGGGCAGTGCCTCCACTGTGACGGATTCGTTAGTCGTTGTATTTCCGTAACACGGTTGGACACAAAGCTTTTACATCGATTAGGGTCATGTTGTATCCATCCTAAGGCTACAGTTGAGTCAGTCCACAATGTTGCACGACTTGCATTATAGCTCGTGGCCTTACAGAAAGAATGAAGTAGTCTTGATCCAAGAAGTGTCGCTAGAAGTTCCAGCCGTGGAAGAGTTATTTTTTTGATGGGAGCTAGTCGGTTTCTACTGCAAGCTAAATGGACTGATACCATATTTGTTGTGGTGCACCGTACATAAAGGACTGCTCCGTAGGCCTTTCCTGATGCGTCGCAAAAGACATGGATTTCTGGCTCATTGTTTTCAGATGCACCAACCCGTCGGGGCACTTTTATGTGTGAACATGATGGCAATGTAAAAGCTCATCCCATTCAATTCCTCTTGACCAAATATCTTGAAAAATTATTTTTGCAGTGAGGGACACAGGTGACAACAAACCCAGTGGGTCATGGAATCTAGCAGTGTTTCGTAATACTTCTCGCTTATTGGCAGGACGATTTAAAACATTGTCGGTAACATTGTTGTGAACAGTACTGAGCGTATCAGCCTGTGTGTTCCAGTGGACTCCCAGTACCTCCGTATCTGTAGTGTTTATGACACCTTCTGATTGCCATATTCCAACCAGTTGGTTTGAATTTGTGGCCCACTTTGCCATTGGTAGACTGATCTGTCCCATGAGTGATGTAAGCTCATAATAGAAGTTAATTACGGCATTGTCATCTTTAGCACCTGCTACAAAATCATCCATATACATATTATATTCAACAAGTAAAGCAGCTTGCGAAAAATTCGTTTTGTGCATTACAGCAAGTTCTTTCATCGTGGCTGCAAGAAGAAACGAAAGGTAGCCGGATGAAGCGGTATGTAATCCTTTCGTCAGTTGTAATATAGTTTCCTTGTTGATCTACGATTACTGTGTACCAAAAAATACTTGTGAGATCTCTATCTTTCCTGTGAAGAACTAACTGTAGAAATGCTTGTTTTATATCGGCAATTAAGGCTACTTGATGTAGACGATATCTCAGTAATATTGAAAGAATGTCAGGAAGTAAATTAGAACCTATTTCTAAAGAGTCATTCAATGAACGTGCATTCTGGTTGTGCGACGAACCATCAAAGACAATCCTCCATTTGATGACACCTAACTTTTCTTTCTTTACTGCATGATGTGGCAGATAAAATGTGTCACGCAATTTCTGTCCAGAAGGGGTGACTTCCACACGTTTCTTCTTGATGTGTTCTATCATTTGCGCCTCGTAAATTTGTTTCAGTTTCTAGTCCTTCGTAAATTCTTTTCTCCAGTGAAGCAAATCTCTTCTCTCCTTGCTGAAGATTATTAGATAACATAACGTTGGGCTTTCTGGGGAAAGACACCACTCTTCTTTTGTCTTCGATGCAGTAGGATTTTGAGAAATCTTGCAATAACGCCAATTCCTTCTGATTCAGAGCTGTTGTTTCATCTTCTGTGATTCCCATTGTTCATACATTCCAGAAACATGGTAAAATGTCGTCTGTTGTTGTCGCTGTCTCTAAACTGATGTAGTTGGCCGTCACAAGGTTAGCCGTGGTGCTTGATTTGCTTCTACTAAGAATCCAACCTTGAATGGAAGGTACCAGAACAACTGATGACGTCAGTCGAATCGGAGGGGAATCTTCAACGATTTTCCAATAGTAATCTGCTCCGATAAGAATCTCGATGGGAAGATCTTCTGTACCATCCCTTAGGTCCGCAAACTGAAGTCCCCGTGTGCGTACGAGTTTTCTTAAATCGGAAGGCACAGTTGGGTGCGCGGAAAATGAGTATGTGCTTTCAAACGCAGTCATAGACGTCTTGGAATTAGTCCATGTACCCTGTAGTGTGAATTCTACGACTTTACGATGCGTTGAAGTTGCGGGTGGCATTTCAAAGGCGTTGACGATGTTCTATAGTTCTTAAACCTAGCTCACCAATCAGTAACTTGGAAATGAAGCTTGACTGACTACCGTTATCCAGAACGCAGCGAGTAAGTTTGCTTAATCCTGCAGGTCCACTGACCCAAACTCGAGCTGTCTGAAGATAAGTGAAACCTGCTGAATTTATGTCGATTCTCCCTACAGATGCAGAGCTAATTTTCTGAGGAGATGAAGAAGAGGCAGCAATGTCAGTACATATAGCTTTGTGATGACTTTTCTTGCACTTAGAACACGAGACCTTGCCCTTCTTACTGCAGTTTCTAGCATTATGGCCTCGGTTTAGACATATAAAACAGCGATTATCTTGCTTTAGTTTATCGATACGTTGTTGGCTGTCAGTTACTATGTTGCAGTCTTGGGCCCAGTGAGAGCGAGCTTCGCAAAATATGCAATATGGTTGTACCGGTACTTCTCGTTTAGGTTTAAGCGAATTTTTCGCTTGCTTTGAATTTATGTGAAGCGCTGCTGCAGTGGGCGTGAAGCTAGGAGATGACTGATATTCTGTACGAATCTTTTGTGCAGTGAGAGCACCACGAACTTCTTCTTCCAAAAAGTTAAGTAGTTTCAGTACATCTCCTTCCACTACTTCGGTTCTTCTAGCATGAATGACCCATTTCTGGCACATTTCAGCGGGAAATACATACAGAATTTTCGGAATGAGAATTTTACCGTATACCACGACGTCTTCTCATAAGGCAAGCAGTGCTTGAATACGACGGTTACATTCCAGGAATGTACTGTTCAGTGTTTCAGGTGTCGCCGACTGTACAGGCTTTAGTGCATCCAAATAATTGAGGAGCGCCTGTATAATGCGATTGCTATCTCCGTATCTGTTCAATAAAATTTTCTTTGTTTCTTCACACGTGTTAGTCGTTATAGGTATTCCATCTACTAGCAACTTCGGTTCGCCTGACACATACCCTCGTAGGAAAACGTGTTTGTTTACTGTAGAAATGGATGGGCCTTCTCAATGGTCGATTCAAATTGTTCCACATTTCGACATCTCCACAAAATGACTCAAGCTTAATTTCTGGTAGCTTGACAGAGTGGAATACAGTTGGTTGTGTGAGCACTGGTGGTGACGTGATATTCATCTGCGATGTTGTGGCGGAAAGCTGGTAAGCAATTGCTTTTGTAGCCTTCCGTATAGCGCGTTTGACTTTGTCTACATATTCCTCACAGCTCAGCGCGTCTGCATTGTATTCATCGTCAGAGAGAAAATTATTAATAACGTCATCTAATGAAACGAGCTTCTCTAGAGTTTCTTGAAGACGTTCTCTGTAATGTTCAAAATCATCAAACGGGCTTTCTGTGGTACAGGGTGTTTCAAAAATGACCGGTATATTTGAAACGGCAATAAAAACTAAACGAGCAGCGATAGAAATACACCGTTTGTTGCAATATGCTTGGGACAACAGTACATTTTCAGGCAGACAAACTTTCGAAATTACAGTAGTTACAATTTTCAACAACAGATGGCGCTGCGGTCTGGGAGACTCTATAGTACGATGTTATCCACATATCCACCATGCGTAGCAATAATATGGCGTAGTCTCTGAATGAAATTACCCGAAACCTTTGACAACGTGTCTGGCGGAATGGCTTCACATGCAGATGAGATGTACTGCTTCAGCTGTTCAATTGTTTCTGGATTCTGGCGGTACACCTGGTCTTTCAAGTGTCCCCACAGAAAGAAGTCACAGGGGTTCATGTCTGGCGAATAGGGAGGCCAATCCACGCCGCCTCCTGTATGTTTCGGATAGCCCAAAGCAATCACACGATCATCGAAATATTCATTCAGGAAATTAAAGACGTCGGCCTGCGATGTGGCCGGGCACCATCTTGCATAAACCACGAGGTGTTCGCAGTGTCGTCTAAGGCAGTTTGTACCGCCACAAATTCACGAAGAATGTCCAGATAGCGTGATGCAGTAATCGTTTCGGATCTGAAAATGGGCCAATGATTCCTTTGGAAGAAATGGCGGCACAGACCAGTACTTTTTGAGGATGCAGGGACGATGGGACTGCAACATGGGGCTTTTCGGTTTCCCATATGCGCCAGATCTGTTTATTGACGAAGCCGTCCAGGTAAAAATAAGCTTCGTCAGTAAACCAAATGCTGCCCACATGCATATCGCCGTCATCAATCCTGTGCACTATATCGTTAGCGAATGTCTCTCGTGCAGCAATGGTAGCGGCGCTGAGGGGTTGCCGCGTTTGAATTTTGTATGGATAGAGGTGTAAACTGTGGCGTATGAGACGATACGTGGACGTTGGCGTCATTTGGACCGCAGCTGCAACACGGCGAACGGAAACCCGAGGCCGCTGTTGGATCACCTGCTGCACTAGCTGCGCCTTGCCCTCTGTGGTTGCCGTACGCGGTCGCCCTACCTTTCCAGCACGTTCATCCGTCACGTTCCCAGTCCGTTGAAATTTTTCAAACAGATCCTTTATTGTATCGCTTTTCGGTCCTTTGGTTACATTAAACCTCCGTTGAGAACTTCGTCTTGTTGCAACAACACTGTGTTCTAGGCGGTGGAATTCCAACACCAGAAAAATTCTCTGTTCTAATGAATAAACCATGTTGTCTACAGCACACTTGCACGTTGTGAACAGCACACGCTTACAGCAGAAAGACGACGTACAGAATGGCGCACCCACAGACTGCGTTGTCTTCTATATCTTTCACATCACTTGCAGCGCCATCTGTTGTTGAAAATTGTAACTACTGTAATTTCGAAAGTTTGTCCGCTTGAAAATGTACTGTTGTCCCAAGCATATTGCAACAAACGGTGTATTTCTATCGCTGCTCGTTTAGTTTTTATTGCCGTTTCAAAAATACCGGTCATTTTTTAAACACCCTGTAAGAGCATCAACAGCCGCACAAAACCGCGTAGCATTAGTCCTCTCCATAGTTTGCTTTCTTTTGAAGTTTGCTAACTGTATCTCTGATTCGTCCTGCATTATGTCTTACTAAAGACGGCTGTTGTAAGATTGTTTACGAGTGCGCTTGTGAATAGCTTAAACGTTTAACAAGCAGCGTATGCGCAAACGTAAGTGAACGAAAACCTTTTAACAAAACTAGCTACTCTGAGTGCAAGTTTCAGGCTTGCAATACAAAGCCGCAAAAATTGTTTTGAAGCAACCAGTTCATGCGATCATATTATATTGGAATGGACTTAGCTTGTGATGCGGTCCGACGTCGTCTCTTGTTTCCTACAGCGGTAAGTAAGCCGTTAATTGTTGAAATCACGCAGGAAATCGCAATTTCTTCCCGGGTTTCGGCACCAAAATATTACGGACACACAACACCGTGATTCCAATACAATATTAATTTATTTCTCCCCAATGAACGTACATTATGGAATATAAAACATTAATTCAAGGATAATCAATATTTCAAGAGTGTCTATAATTACAAATATCAACTCGCAACATAGACAGTTGGAGATTATGATTTGTCCACCCAGATCGCCCGACATAAATCCCACCCAACATTTATGAGACAAAATGTGCAAGTGTAGAAAAGAGAACTGCATCTTCTACTGGAATCCACTATCATGGAGTCTTATTGTTTATTGGTCCTACAACGATCGAAAGTCCATATGCCTACTACTAATTTGTTACGGTTGTACTGGGTACAACAAAATTTTATCGGTTGCATGGGCACTGCATCTTCTATGAATTGAGGACTGTTAAGCAGTAGAGGCCAAATGCTATATACCATTCATGCAGAGCATAGACCTTAATTTGCAGCTGCTGCACACTTGTGTATTTTGTTTTAGTACCAGTAATCGTTAATACTGTATAAAAGCAGATCTCAGTAGAGTGTGCAATGCTTGTTAGTATGTAAACACCCAGATACGAGTAAACACGATTAGGAACGTGTTTTTAGTCTGCTGATCTAAGTGAGCGAGCTCAGGCCTACCGTAGTGACGTACGCGCCGCGGCCTGTCTTTCTCTGTTCGGGCTGGGTGACATAGGCAGGAATCGCATGCACGCCTCAGCAAACCAAGCAGTCACGTGGCCGCTGAGGTGTCACTGAGTACATCACACTGCCACTGGTATCACTTATTTCGCTTCGCGGAGTAGATCCACCAGAGATTGTGTGGGAGCATCAGTGCCAAAGACATGTCTTTCGTCGGTGGGATGTAGAATATCTGCAGAAATGATATTCGCCGATGACCCACTACAGGAGTTGGGGACTCACACTACACGCATTCCGCAGATTAAAACGAACTGTTATTAATCTGTTGCTTACTTGTTGTGCAAGGCAGGTCACATATGAGTATTCCGTCCCCTTCCCTGCGTGTATCGATAATTAAGTGATCTTTGCACTACTCTTACTTCACATGCAGGCACACATTGTTCCGTATGGTTGATCGCACTATATAAATGTCAGACATATGTATGGATTAGTCGTAGGGTATGACACTGTAGGAAGTTGAGTCGAGATGTACCGGATGATCAAAAAGTCAGTATAAATTTGAAAACTGAATAAATCACGGAATAATGTAGATAGAGAGTTACACACATGCTTAGAATGACATGGGGTTTTATTAGAACCGAAAAAATGCAAAAGTTCAAAAAATATCCGACAGATGGCGCTTAATCTGATCAGAATAGCAATAATTAGCATAAGAAAGTAAGACAAAGCAAAGATGATGTTCTTTATAGGAAATGCTCAATATGTCCACCATCATTCCTCAACAATAGCTGTAGTCGAGGAATAATGTTGCGAACAGCACTGTAAATCATGTCCGGAGTTATGGTGAGGCATTGTCGTCGGATGTTGTCTTTCAGCATCCCTAGAGATGTCGGTCGATCACGATACACTTGCGAATTCAGGTAATCCCAAAGCCAATAATCGCACGGACTGAGGTCCGGGGACCTGGGAGGCCAAGCGTGACGAAAGTGGCGGCTGAGCACACGATCATCACCAAACGACGCGCGCAAGAGATCTTTCGCGCGTCTAGTAATATGGGGTGGAGCACCATCGTGCATAAACATCGTACGTTCCAGCAGGTGTTTATAAGCCAGGTTCAAATGGCTCTGAGCACTATGCGACTTAACTACTGAGGTTATTAGTCACCTAGAGCTTAGAACTAATTAAACATAACTAACCTAAGGACATCACACACATCCATGCCCAAGGCAGGATTCGAACCTGGGACCGCAGCGCCTAGGGCCGCACGGCCACTCCGGCCCGCCCCGAAATCATTCTCGCCACAGCTGCATTTGTGAACAGACCTTTACCCGTTCGAATTCCCTTCCTATGGGCATAGGATCGTAACGCTGAACTAGCACATTCCCCATTCTGATAATACAGCTTCACTAAAAGCCCCTTTTCAGGTAACGCCAACATGCTGCGACAGCGGGCGCATCTGATTCTCTCTCTCATTACAGCTCCTTTTATACACGATTGTCATGCGCAGTCACTGACGTTTTGCTGTCCAGCGCCATCTGTCGGACATTTTGTGAACTTTTTTTTTTGGTTCTAAGAAAACCCCACGTCATCCCAAGCATGTGTGTCAATTTTTACCTCTCTACCTATGTTATTCCGTGGGTTATTAAGTTTTCAAATTTATACTGACTTTTTGATCACCCGGTACATGAGAGTCGTGCACGGTACCCTTTTCGGCCCTTGTAGCCCATGTGTCCCTCACTGGCCCACATGGGTCACGCGCTAACCTGTCTGGCCTGCCGTGCTGGCGAGCTGTTTGCAACCCGCCTCAGACAGCGGGCTAGCCGGCCAGCCCACCAAGTCTCCCGGCTCACCAGCCTGCTCCAAACCGTTGTCTGCACTGAAAATGGCACATCGTGTAAAATAAACGACACCGATCAATCACTTGCGTCTACATAATTACTATGCAGTTCACAATTCAGTGCCTGGCAGAGGGTTCATTGGAGCACCTTCAAGCTATTTAGTTACTGTTTCAATCCAGAACGGCGTGTGGGAAAAACGAGCACTTAAATCTTTCCGGTGCGTGCTCTGATCTCACTTATTTTATCACGATGATCATTTGTTCCCATGTACGTTCACGCCAACAGGATATTTTCGCAATCGGAGAAGAAAGTTTGTGATTGAAATTTCGCGAGAAGCTCTTGCAGCAACGAAAAATGCCTTTTGTTTAATGATTTCGACTCCAATTCACGTGACACGTCCGTGGAACTCTCTCCCCTATTTCGTGACAGTAAAAAACGAGCTGCCCTTCTTTGAACTTTATCGATGTTGTCCATAGTCCATGTCACGCGGATCCACACTGCACAGCAATACTTCAGAGGAGCGCAGACAAAATGTAACACTGCTAATAGACGGTATGTCTTTTAGCGGTGTTATGTTTTCACGGGCAACGATTGTTCATCTACATCTACATGACTACTCTCTAATTCACATTTAAGTGCTTGGCAGGGGGTTCATCGAACCACACTCATACTATCTCTCTACCATTCCACTCCCGAACAGCGCGCGGGAAAAACGAACACCTAAACCTTTGTGTTCGAGCTCTGATTTCTCTTATTTTATTTTGATGATCATTCCTACCTATGTAGGTTGGGCTCAACAAAATATTTTCACATTCGGAAGAGAAAGTTGGTGACTGAAATTTCGTAAATAGATCTCGCCGCGACGAAAAACGTCTTTGCTTTAATGACTTCCATCCCAACTCGCGTATCATATCTACCACACTCTCTCCCCTATTACGTGATAATACAAAACGAGCTGCCCTTTTTTGCACCCTTTCGATGTCCTCCGTCAATCCCACCTGGTAAGGATCCCACACCGCGCAGCAATATTCTAACAGAGGACGAACGAGTGTAGTGTAAGCTGTCTCTTTAGTGGATTTGTTGCATCTTCTAAGTGTCCTACCAATGAAACGCAACCTTTGGTTCGCCTTCTCCACAACATTATCTATGTGGTCTTTCCAACTGAAGTTGTTCGTGATTTTAACACCCAGGTACTTAGTTGAATTGACAGCCTTGAGAATTGTACTATTTATCGAGTAATCGAATTCCAACGGATTTCTTTTGAAACTCATGTGGATCACCTCACACTTTTGCCGGCCGCGGTGGTCTAGCGGTTCTAGGCGCTCAGTCCGGAACCGCGCAACTGCTACGGTCGCAGGTTCGAATCCTGCCTCGGGCATGGATGTGTGTGATGTCCTTAGGTAAGTTAGGTTTAAGTAGTTCTAAGTTCTAGGGGACTGATGACCACAGATGTTAAGTCCCATAGTACTCAGAGCCATTTGAACCATTTGAACCTTACACTTGTCGTTATTTAGCGTCAACTGCCACCTGCCACACCATACAGCAATCCTTTCTAAATCGCTTTGCAACTGATACTGGTCTTCGGATGACCTTACTAGACGGTAAATTACAGCATCATCTGCGAACAACCTAAGAGAACTGCTCAGATTGTCACCCAGGTCATTTATATAGATCAGAAACAGCAGAGGTCCAAGGAAGCTTCCCTGGGAAACACCTCATATCACTTCAGTTTTACTCGATGATTTGCCGTCTATTACTAAGAACTGCGACCTTCCTGACAGGAAATCACGAATCCAGTCGCACAACTGAGACGATACTCCATAGGCCCGCAGCTTGATTAGAAGTCGCTTGTGAGGAACAGTGTCAAAAGCTTTCCGGAAATCCAGAAATACGGAATCAACCTGAGATCCCCTGTCGATAGCGGCCATTACATCGTGTGAATAAAGAGCTAGCTGCGTTGCACAAGAACGATGTTTTCCGAAACCATGCTGATTACATATCAATAGATCGTTCCCTTCGAGGTGATTCATAATGTTTGAATACAGTGTATACTCCAAAACCCTAATGCAAACCGACGTCAATGATATAGGTTTGTAGTTCGATGGATTATTCCTACTACCCTTCTTAAACACTGGTGCGACCTGCGCAATTTTCAAATCTGTAGGTACAGATCTATCGGTGAGCGAGCGGTTGTATATGATTGCTAAGTAGGGAGCTATTGTATCAGCGTAATCTGAAAGGAACCTAATCGGTATACTATCTGGACCTGAAGACTTGCCCGTATCAAGCGATTTGAGTTGCTTCGCAACCTCTAAGATATCTACTTCTAAGAAACTCATGCTAGCAGCTGTTCGTGTTTCAAATTCTGGAATATTCCATTCGTCTTCCCCTGGTGAAGGAATTACGGAAAACTGCGTTCAATAACTCCGCTTTAGCGGCACAGTCGTCGGTAACAGTACCATCGGCACTGCGCAGCGAAGGTATTGACTGCGTCTTGCCGCTTGTGTACTTTACATACGACCAGAATATCTTCGGATTTTCTACCAAATTTCGAGACAATGTTTCGTTGTGGAACCTATTAAAGGCATCTCGCATTGAAGTCCGTGCCAAATTTCGCGCGTCTGTAAATTTTAGCCAATCTTCGGGATTTCGCGTTCTTCTGAACTTCGCATGCTTTTTCCGTTGCCTCTGCAACAGCGTTCGGACCTGTTTGGTGTACCATGGGGGATCAGTTCCATCTCTTACCAATTTATGAGGTATGAATCTCTCAATTTCTGTTGCTACTATATCTTTGAATTTGAGCCACATCTCGTCTACATTTGCATAGTCAGTTCGGAAGGAATGGAGATTCTCTCTTAGGAAGGCTTCTAGTGACACTTTATCCGCTTTTTTAAATAAAATTATTTTGCCTTTGTTTCTGGTGGATTTGGAAGAAACGGTATTGAGCCTAGCTACAACGACCTTGTGATCACTAATCCCCGTATCAGTCATGATGCTATCTATTAGCTCTGGAGTGTTTGTGGCTAAGAGGTCAAGTGTGTTTTCGCAACCATTTACAATTGGTGTGGGTTCGTGGACTAACTGCTCGAAATAATTTTCGGAGAAAGCATTTAGGACAATCTCGGAAGATGTTTTCTGCCTACCACCTGTTTTGAACAAGTATTTTTGCCAACATATCGAGGGATGGTTGAAGTCCCCACCAACTATAGCCGTATGCGTGGGGTATTTATTTGTTAAGAGACTCAAATTTTCTCTGAAGTGGTCAGCAACTATATCATCGGAGTCGGGGGGTCGGTAGAAGGAGCCAATTATTAACTTAGTTCGGCTGTTAAGTATAACCTCTACCCATACCAATTCGCACCGAGTATCTACTTCGACTTCACTACAAGATAAACCACTACTGACAGACACCAACACTCCACCACCAATTCTGCCTAATCTATCTTTCCTGAACACCGTCTGAGACTTCGTAAAAATTTCTGCAGAACTCATTTCAGGCTTTAGCCAGCTTCTGTACCTATAACGATTTCAGCGTCTGTGCTTTCCATTAGCGCTTGTAGCTCAGGGACTTTCCCAGCACAACTACAACAATTTACAACTACAATTCCGACTGTTCCTTGATCAAATCACGTCATGTATTTGCCATGCACCCTTTGAGATTGCAGCCCACCCCGTACTTTCCCGAGGCCTTCTAACCTAAAAAACCGCCCAGTCCACGCCACACAGCCTCCGCTACCCGTGTAGCCGCCAGCTGAGTGTAGTGAACTCCTGACCTATTCAGCGGAACCCGAAACCCCACCACCCTATGGCGGAAGTCAAGGAATCTGCAGCCAACACGGTCGCAAAACCGTCTGAGCCTCTGATTCAGACCCTCTACCCGGCTCTGCACCAAACGTTCGCAGTCGGTTCTGTCAACGATACTGCCTTCTTCTCGTAAGCAAGACCGGCAGCCTTCACCAAATCAGATAGCCGCTGGAATCCAGAGAGAATTTCCTCAGATCCAAAGCGACACACGTCATTAGTGCCGACATGTGCCACCACCTGCAGCTGGCTGCACCCTGTGCTCTTCATGGCATCCGGAAGGACACTTTCAATATCAGGAATGACTCCACCCGGAATGCACACGGAGTGCACACTGGATTTCTTCCACTCCTTAGTCGCCATATCCCTAAGGGGCCCCATTACGCGCCTAATATTGGGTAAAAAGATTCCGACATTTTCCGCTCTAATGTTTTAATCGTATGTTCACCTGAAGAAGTGGCTTTTAGTGCCACGAAATCGGTAGTGATTCAGTAATAAAGGACTAAATACAGCTGAAGTAGTTGTAAATACCCAAGATGAATACTTACACCTATGGTTGTCCCAACTACATTGTTGTCTGCAAATACGTGTGCATGTGGCAACATTGACACACCATACCATATTACACTAAAGTGTCCAACCAATGCAGATTTTCAGACTCAGGTAACTGGTATTGCTACACTAAGTAACAGTGTCAGAGATGAAGACACTTGGCATCTGGTGAATAGGAAATAGACATGCAGGACCGGACTTCGAAAATATTTAGAACCTTAAAAAACCAATTGTATGTAATAGCTCTGAAGTGAATACTGCGACTGAGGGAATGAATATTCCGAGGATTCACTGACACCGCAATTAATTTCTACACAGACGACGACTAGAAGCAGTGGGTATATTACCAACAATGTGACAGCTATGGCAGAACCAGTAGAATGTATGGGCACTTACGCGTGATGTATGTGGGTCTCTCTACAAGGACAGCCCATGATAGGTTGGTGCGATCAAAACGTTAGATTTCCGGTTGGTTATTCGAGCTGACTTGTGTCCCTGTCTCAGGGGTGGGGATGGTTAGAGGTGTTTGGAACTATGGTTCTGGTGTTCGACATGCTGTCACTGCTAATCGGAGACTCACTCGTGTAGAAGTAAGTAATGGTAGCATGAGTAATGGATGTAGAATTCCTCAACAAGAGCTAAATAAAGAATATATCTTACTACCCTGATGTTATCCAGTGGTTAAGAATAGTAACTGTCCCTAAGCCACCTGCTGCAACGGTATTGCAGACGATTAATAAATGTTATCGGTTCGTGCGTAAGTTAGTAGTGTTATTTCGTAAGTTTAGTAAATACAACAAATACTCTTAACAGAGACTTTAGTCATCAATAATATATTCTTCCTTCATTATTAACAAGAGTCTGCCAACGTTGCGGTAACTTACCGATTCCGCAACTGCAGAAATCATTTTGGGGCGAAGAAGTCGTCGAGCCACGTTCGGAGTGCATTTTCATCCGGGAAGGAAGTTCATTGAAGGTTGGTCGACAGAGAGCGGGTAAGGTGAATATCCGAGGGAGCAAGATCATGCGAATGAAGTGTTTGTGGAGTGGCTTCCCAACCAAACTCCTGCATATTGTTCTCTATTAGTCTAGCCGTTTGCGGCCAGTCGTTATCTTGGAGTAGCGTCCGTTCACGCAGTCTTCCTGGTAGTTGTTCTTGGATTGCGTCTAAAAGCCTCTCAATCGTGTGATGGTTACACCTCGTGGAAGCTATTTGTAGTACACCACACCGTCGCCGTTCCACCAGATATAAGACATTATCTTTTATGGATGTGCGCAGGTCTTTGTACGGGGATTAGCTGCTTTGTTTGCGCTCAACCAATCCCTCGTTAGCTGAAAGATACCATTTATCTTCACCAGTAACGATACAGAATAGCAAAGGTCGGTGTTGTTCAGGAACCAATTGGTGATGAGCAAGCAGAGATGCGCGTAAGCCAAGTGCTGATTTTTATGATTTTGGTTTAGAGCATGCGCTACTTATACATCCGAGTTTTGAACGTTCCCCATTGTCTGCAAATTTCGAACAATAGAGAAATGATCACTGTTCATTACATTTTCTAGTTCTAGAGTACATTGACGTGAGTCATTGTTGATTAATGCGGTTAAACAATCTTCATCAAACGTCTAAGGGCCACATGAATGTGGAGTGTCACTAACGTCAAAATGATCGTCTATAAAACGAGAAAACCATTTTCGTACCGTGCTCTGTCCAGTGCCATTACCCCCACACACGATGCAAGTGCTTCTGCCTGCCTCCGCTGCTGTCACCCCTCCACTGAACTCAAACAGAAGAATACATCTTAAATGTACTGATTTCTCCACTTGACACTCGATTTCCTAACGTCCACAGCTCCACTCACTGTCTCCAAACGACAAAATGGCAATATGTGAACTCAAACAGTAACAGTGACTATAAGTAAAAAATAACGATAAATAAAACGGAATACCAACATGCAAAACAAAAGCGATTCAAACATAAGCAACAGCCTATCATGTCATGATTTATGGGTTTTCAGTGTTGTTCCATTGTGTTTCGTCTTTTCTTAAATTTTGTGTTTCCTTTACCATTAATTTTGCTAATCAATTAAAATCTCAAAAATTCTTACAAAATTTGAAGTGCATTTCAATAATAGCTGTATACAACATTCTGTAGCCGTGTGAAAATACGGCTTGCGTTGCTTTCCAGGAAGCAGATGATGAATTTGTAAGCAATAATAAATAAATACACACATTTCAGTGCTACCACATTTCACAACGGTAGGTCACATGACCATCTACACTCACGCTCATAAATTAAGGATAATGCTGATACATGGTGAAACAACGCTCTGGTGGGCGGTTTTCGGGTTTAAATCACCTCCGGTATGGCCGCGCAGTGCATTTGACATGTCAGAGTACGGTGCAGCGAGTAAGTGTGTAGACGTTTCTAGACGTGCTAATGGTGACTGTGTGTTGAAAATGGCTCAAAGAACACATACTGATCACGTTATGAGGGGTAGAATACTAAGGCGACTGGAGGCTGGTCAAACGCAGCAAATCGTAGCACGGGCCCTCCGTGTGCCACAAAGTGTGATCTCAAGATTATGACAACGCTTCCAGCATACAGGAAATTTGTCCAGACGCTGCATTACGGGTCGTCCACAGTGTACAACACCACAAGAAGACCGATATCTCACCATCAGTGCCGCAAACGGCCACGGAGTACTGCAGATAGCCTTGCTCGAGACCTTACAGCAGCCACTGGAACAGTTGTCTCCCGACACACAGTCTACAGATGACTGAAAAGACGTGGTTTATACGTCCGCAAAACTGCCAGGTGTATTCCACTGACCCCTGGTCACAGGAGAGCCCGTAAAGCCCGGTGTCAAGAACACAGTACATGGTCACTGGAACAGTGGTCCCAGGTTATCTTCACGGACGAGTCCACGTGTAGCCTGAACAGTGATTCTCGCCGGGTCTTCATCTGGCGTGAACCACGAACCAGATATCAACCCCTTAATACCCACGAAAGAGACCTGTGTGGAGGTCGTGGTTTGATGGCATGTGGTGGGTTTATGATTGGTGCCCGTACACCACTGCATGTCTTTGACAGAGGAACTGTAACATCTTACACCAGTATGTCCGCCTTTTCAGGGGAGCAGTGGGTCCCACCTTCCTCCTGATGGATGATAACGCACGGGCCCACCGAGGTGCCATCGTGGAGGCGTACCCTGAAACAGAAGATATCAGGTGAATGGAGTGGCCTACCTGTTCTCCAGACCTAAACCCGATCGAGCACGTCTGAGATGCTCTCGCTCGACGTATTACTGCACGTCTTCAAACCACTACGACACTTCAGGAGCTCCGACAGGCACTGGTGCAAGTATGGGAGGCTATACCCCAGCAGCTGCTCGACCACCTGATCCGGAGTATGCCAACTCGTTGTGCAGCCTTTGTACGTGTGCATGGTAATCATATCCCATATTGATGCCGGAGTACATGCGCAGGAAACAGTGGCGTTTTGTAGTTTCTCAACTTATTACCAATACCATGGACTTAAAGAGCTGTATCGTGTGTGTTCCATATGTGACTACGCTATTAGCGCCAGTTTTGTGTAGTACCACGTTGTGTGGCACCACATTTTGCAGTTATCCTCAATTTATGAGCATGAGTGTAGTACTAGTCCTACAACTTCTGTAGGCCCAAAGTAACCAGTGTGTCCTATCAACCTGTTGACTAATGTTTTGTCCATTGAGATTACGCCTCTGTCACGACTCGTCATCAGTGAAACATTTTCAAGAGACTTGCTCCTGCTGGATTCGTTCCTCGCCCTTCTGGGACTGTTCTCCTGCGAACACTACCTGCAGCAACAATAGCGGGAGTGGTGAAGCGCTGTCGCCAGCGGGCTCCTCCAGCGGCCACCGTGTCGGGGTCTCACAGTGGCCTCACGCGGTCCCGCGGGTTGTTTCGAGAGGCACTAACGGCGCGCATCTCGTAGCGGTGGGCGCGGCGCGGCGTCTGTGATCCACGGGAGACGCCGATGGAGCCGAGGGTCGCTTTATTGCCGGCGCCGTCGTCCCCGCTGCCCGCAGGAGGGACGTCTCCCTCCCAGCTGTCGCCCGCCTGCTTAGACACGCTTTATTAAGTCAGCCCGCCCCGACGTACAACGGAGCTGTTATTGCGAACGACTCGTCGTTTCCACCGCTCTCCACACTAATTAATGCGCAGACTGGCGCAGAAATGTGCCTACCAAATACAAAGTATCGTGCATTAGTTTCCACAAATTACGGGAAAACTACAAAGTAGCTACAGTTGGAAATGAATGTAACATTAAGTAATATTCTGCAATTGCTTGTACACTACTGGGCATTAAAACTGCTACACCACGAAGATGACGTGGTACAGACGCGAAATTTAACCATTTAACCGACAGCAAGGAGATGCTGTGATATGCCAATGATTAGCTTTTCAGAGCATTTACACAATGTTGGCGCCGGTGGCGACACCTACAACGTGCTGACATGAGGAAAGTTTCCAACCGATTTCTCATATACATACAGCAGTTGACCGGCGTTCCCTGGTGAAGCGTTGTTGTGATGCCTCGTGTAAGGAGGAGAAACGTGTACCATCACTTTTCCGACTTTGATGAAGTTGGAATGTGGCCTATCGCTATTACGGTTTATCGTATCGCGACACTGCTGCTCGCGTTGGTGGAGATCCAATGACTGTTAGCAGAATATGGAATCGGTGTGTTCAAGAGAGTAATACGGAACGCCGTGCTGGATCCCAACGGCCTCGTATCACCAGCAGTCGAGATGACAGGCATATTATCCGCATGGCTGTAACGGATCTAGCAGCCACGTCTATATCTCTAAGTCACCATATGGGGGCGTTTGCAAGACAACAACCATCTACACGAACAGTTCGACGACGTTTGCAGCAGCATGGACTATTAGCTCGGAGACCATGGCAGCGGTTACCCTTGACACTGCGTCACGGACATTAGCGCCTGCGATGGTGTACTCAACGACGAACCTGGGTACACGAATGGCAAAACGTCACTTGTTCAGATGAATCCAGGTTCTGTTTACAGCATCATGATGGTCGTATCCATGTTTGGTGACATCGCAGTGAACGCACATTAAAAGCGTGAATTTGTCATCGCCATACTGGCGACATCGCAGTGAACGCACATTAAAAGCGTGTATTCGTCATCGCCATACTGGCGTATCACCCGGTGTGATGATATGGGGTGCCATTGGTTACACATCTCGGCCACCCCTTGTTCGCATTGACGGCACTTTGAACAGTGGACGTTACATTTCAGATGTGTTACGGCCGGTGGCTCTACGCTTCAATCGATCCCTGCGAAAGCCTACGTTTCAGAAGGATAATGCACGACCGCATGTTGTAGGTCCAGTATGGGCCTTTCTGGATACAGAAAATGTTAGACTGCTGCCCTGGCCAGCACATTGTCCAGATGTCTCATCAATTAAAACGTCTGGTCAATGGTGGCCGAGCAACTGGCTCGTCACAATACGCCAGTCACTACTCTTGATGAACTGTGGTATCGTGTTGAAGCTGCATGGGCAGCTGTACCTGCACACGCCATCCAAGCTCCGTTTGACTCAATTCCCAGGCGTATGAAGGCCGTTATTACGGCCAGAAGTGGTTGTTCTGGGTACTGATATCTCTGGATCTGTGCAACCAAGCTGCGTGGAAATGTAATCACATGTCAGTTCTAGTATAATATAGTTGTCCAATAAATACCCGTTTATCATCTGCATTTCATCTTGATGTAGCAATTTTAATGGCCAGCAGTGTATTTTAGAAAAACGTTTCCCTTGCACAAAAACGTGGTACTAGAATTGTATGTTATGTTCGTCCACCGTGATATTCTAGCATATTCCAGCCACTTCTCTAAAACCATCATCGTCTTAACTGTGGTTTCATGTAACATGTTGAAAGGTCTCTGTTGGATTCCTTTCATGTTTGATTTCTTAAATCTGTTGTCATTTATGGAATAAATTCCTCTTCTAAATTTACTGTGGCGTTTCTGACTATCTGGGAGGAGACTGAGTAGTGGAACGTGTTACTTTTATCTGTCACACTACTACACTTTAAAACACAGTTTATATGTAATTCATGTCACACAGTCTCATACGGAACCTACATCCGCTTTCTGTTGTATACTGTATATGATAAGATACTGTCATCCCCCTTCCCTTCTGTGTGAGAGGATGAATAATCAAATGTGTTTGTAGTTGCATGCTTGAGGGTAGCAGACAAGGCTGTCTGCTAGAGAACAGTAGGACCAACGTCGGAACAGGTAGCTACGCTTTCTTAAAGCAGAGAGGTTTCTATCCTTAGTATGGTTCTGTCCGTCCGTTGTCATGTTGGTATAGGAAGCTGCCCCTCTGGCCACTTACGTTTGTCTTTGTGAGCCACCCTCAGGAAGCACGCTCGGCAGTTGGCAGTTGCTGTGGGACCGTGGCGAGCGTCTGAAGTGGTAAGATCTCCGGCCAAGCGCGTGTCTGCTAAGTCCGTAGGACAATGGATTTGTTAAGTTCAGCCTAACTGAAAATTTAATCATCTTTATTTCGGGTTTAGCTCTAAAATATCTAAGGTTATCTTAAATTGCAGCGTAGTGTAATTCTCGTGTGAAGTTCATATTATTTTCCGGTTGTTGCTTTGATACTACTTTGTGAGTAAAGTCGAACCACGTGTTGATCAGTAACTCTAAGTAAGTTCATCAATCTTAAATGTGAATGCTTGTGTGATTATAACGTATCGTCTTGACAATATTTTACAATATAGCAACTTTTCTTTATGCTTTTCTTTATGTTCAACCCACGTGGAGTGTACTTTGCGAGACCAGTACCACGTGCTTATATAACTGTTTGACCCATCAGGTTAATACTAAGATGTTAGTAACCAGTTCAAGGTTTTTCTTTTGTCAATTGCTTTTCGATCGAATTTATTTTAATTATCAAAATTACTGTGGAGTTATACGCTTTCTGTAAACCAAGTTGACCACGTGGAGCATGTGGTGTAATCATCAAAGTAGCCTTCAGCTATTCCTTTTGGGAAGATTTTACAAAGAGTTAATATGAATTTAGTATACCAGTGTGTGGTAATTACATGACGGACAGGATTGTGTTACGAACGTAATTTCTTTGGGTGAAAACTGAATCTGTTGGTTGTGGTTAATTTCTCCTTGCTTATGTTTCAACGTTCTTTGGGTGTTGTTTTGTGAATGCAGGGTTGTATGCAGTCTCCCAATCTTGGCTCCATATTTGATGTGTTCCGTAAGATTAAAATCTCACATTTTTACAATCCTTAAACAAGGCACCAGCTCAGTTATAACTCACGTATAATATGCTGAAATTTCAATGAACAATCTTAAAATAAATTTCCAAATATAAACTGATTTCTTTCTTTTTATTTAAATTCTCCTTTTTATATATAGATATATTACCGGTTGTTGTATGACTGTAAAAGATTATAATCAATGTTAGTCTGTTTGGGAATTTGGTAAACTTAGACTAGATACCTGATGAAACAGTTGCTTAGTAATACAAGATTAACTTCGCCAGACAGCTCACAGCTTTTAACCCGCTTTTATTCTACTATTAGCACCCGATTTCAGCATAGCAAATTCATGTAGCAATATTACACATGGCGACCCTGTTCTGTGATTCCGCTAGACTCTGGAATCTCTGAGACGTTAGATTGCAAGCGTTGTATAATCTTAATTTTTTTTCCTTACAGCGCTCAAACAACTTCTGCGTTGTTTCTGAGGAGACTTTCTAAAGATTCACTGCGTTGTTGAGCGGCGTTGTGTTGTTTGTCTTGTTGTTTTGTTTTCTATATTTGTGTGTTTTATATGTGTGTGTGGTTTTTTTTTCTCGCTTGTAAATTCCACTGTTTCGATCAAAGATAAAAATTTGTTTTGCGTGTGAAAAAGTGAGTACTAGGTTGGGTACCTTTCGTGTAACTGTCGAAATTTTTGGGGGATACATTTACTGTGATTAGTGTGTTGCGTACTGGGTATAAATTGAACGAATGCAGACACGTAACCAAACTAAAAGTAAGTGGTCCGACAACTTAAGAAACATGGACCAAGGGGATAATTTGATTTCGAATGTTAAAGCGTCGGGCGGTTCCGAAAATGCAATGGGAAATACTTCAGACGAAATGCAGAACAGCACGAACGGGCTCACATCAGAGCCACAAATTAATTTGCCTCCTACTAACCAAAATGATTTGGCAGAACTCATGAAAGCCTTATTGCAACAAAATAAAGAAAACGCACAGAAATCTGAAAAATCGATCCGCGAGCTAGGGGAACAAATGATGCAGAAATCTGAAAAATCAATCCGAGAGCTAGGCGATCAAATGACGCAGAAATCTGAAAAATCGATCCGCGAGCTAGGCGAACAAATAGACGAAAAATTAATCCAGCAGACAAATAAAGTCGACAAGTCGATGCAGAGAGTGTCCGATGATATCTCACAAAGAATAAGCAATCTGGCAAGTGAAATAAATAGTGATATTGTGAAAGAATTAGGCCGTACATTTGAACAAATCGATGATCGTCTGCAAGCCTTAGAACAGAGCAAGCGGAGTCGCAATGCTGAATCTAAAGAAAGCGAAAAACGGCTACTTAGGAATTTCCAAGAGCTGAGGGAAGAATGCCAAAGGGAATATCAGCAGGTACTCTCCGAGGGTCCAAGAGGCGGAAACGCATTATCGCACGTCCGTTAGCAAGACAATAGCGGACAACAGTTTAGCGATCCACGCGTTGGAACAGCAAGTAGAACAATTGAAGCAGACTGGGGCGGAGGACAAGAGAGAAATAGATGATAAGATTGCGGCATTAGCGGACATTGTAGGCACGATGAAACTGACGGAAAGCGAGAACAATACTACACCGGTAGCGGCCGCAGAGACTGAAGAAGTGCGTTCGCTTCTGAGATTTCAGAAGGGACAATTCGAAGTGAACAGGCAACACAAGGCTGTAACAGGCGAATTACAAGAACGCGTGGCGCATCTGGAAAACCGCATGGCGTGTGATTCCGAACTCGCCAATAGCACTAAAAATAGCCGTACGAACAGTGCAGAGAGGGACTCCGGCCACAAGGGAGATTTTGACGACAGGGAAGAATGTAATTTGAGGGGCAGACATGAGAAAAATAGAAACATTCAAGGGCCTCGACAGGAGGAAATGCGGGGATTTGATTTCAAACATTTCCTTATGGTAAGAAAGTTTGAGATATTCCGAAATTCGCAAAAAGGAATACATCCACGAGCATGGCTCGAGCAATTTGAGTTCTGTCTTCCTCCCGACTGGGCAAGTTCACATAAGATAGAATACATGTGTGGCTATTTGGAAGGCGAACCGGCGATTCACATGAGGTCGGCAGCGCGTCACTGCAACTCCACTCGGGAGTTTCGACAAGCCTTTCTCTCCGCCTATTGGTCGGAAGCGGCACAAGATAGGGTCAAACATGGCATAATTATGCTGCCAAATTTGAACCAGTCTGGTTTCGGCAGCCCTGCACGCCTATTCGACCACATGCTGCAGGCAAATCAATTTTTATACGATCCATACGGGCCTGCGGAACTAATTAGGATATGCATCACCAAATTGCCGATGCACTTGCAGCACGTCATTCTTGCGGGACGATGCAAAGAGGACGTGGAAACGTTTAAAACACTTCTCCAAGAGTTGGAATATAATACAGCAGAATGCCCGCCTAATCAGGCACAAAGTTATTACGGGGCAAAGCAGCGCGACCGCAGTCGTGGCCGTATTACTAATCAACGGCGTGACTGGTCGTCGCGACGCGAACGGAACAACAATCGGGACCGGCCGTATAGAAACTGGGGTAACAGTCGCGAACACAGGTGGAACAGCGGAAATGATCGAGGACGTGGACAGAATCGTGAATGGAACAGTTACGGCAACCAGAATCGATATCACGGTGAACACGGTGGGAATAGGACTGTAGGCGGAGCACCTCATAATGTTGAAATTCGGCCAGCTAACCCTAGACATAATCCAGCAAATAGAAATGAGCAAAACCGGCAATGACTAACGATCAGCGCAGAAGGCGCCCAATCGGAACAAATGAGCGACATGGCAAATGTGTAGAAAGGACAGTGAGAAGTAGAGAGGACGGTGAGGAGAAAGAATTGATTAGTTTAAATATGTGACGTATGCATTTTGAATAATATGTTGGTAAAAATAATGATAAAGATGTTTCTATGTGATTGATTGAAAATATGTTTTAATTTTTTTTCTTTCCTTGTGCAATTAGGATTTAGTTTGATTCAAACGTGAAGATAAAAGGTTTCCTTGTGAACGAGTGAGATGCTGTTTTTTTTTTTTGTGTGTGTGTAAATTTAAAAGAGTCGCTCCTGAGAGAAGCAAGATCTGTGTTGAATTAATGCAAAACTCCGGGGAATATCCGATCTGTGGGTATTATGGGTCTGGCAAACCCAGGTCCCCAGCTGTTAGTACCCTTGTTTCCGATTTTCTGCTTTCAGTGCTACTATCTATCTATTACTATTCTATATCTGTCAGTATAAATGAGGATCTCTTACTATAGTATGCATGCTGTATGAATATTTTAAGACAGGAGAACTCTGAGAAAGGAATGAGTAAATCTGGAATCTTGAAAACAGGACGCGATAATACGTTTGTTTAACCTTTGGCTTCCCAATATGCGATGATATGTTAATATTGATGATATATGTCTTTTTTGTTCTTTATAGCTGAGTACGGAAAGTGCTGTCTGTGGATTTCGTAAGTAGATTGATTCCCTTCAAGGTGAAAGAAGAATTGTGGTGTGTGTAATTTACGTGGCCCTGAAATATTATTGTGGTAGTCAAATACGAGCAGTTTTTCAGCAAATGGAGAATGGAACAGAAATATGGATCCTTTCTGTACTCTTGATTGATGTTGACCCAAGGCCTAAAAAAAAAATTTATTCTGCGTTAATACTTGTCCTAGAAAAGCGACGTTTATGTGTTTTGCTGATGCTGTGAGCATTACAGCTTACTGTTTTCGCTGGTGCGGGATGCACTGCAGCTTATATGATGTGTACTGAGGAAATTTCCCTCTTGAAGGTAGAGGATGATTAAATAATTTTGATTATGGGACCGAAGGAAAGCTTGGTTTAAGGTAATAAGGATGAAGCAAAACATTTGTCATTTAAACTACAGGAGGATTCGGATCTTTTGTGTCTGTTGTGAGTTCAACATGTTAAGATGAAACTGTTTTACAGAATAGAGGTGACCACAATTTTGCCATTCATGAGAAATGAGTCCAAAATAACCACCACAGGCGAAATAACTGATTTGGAAGCGAAAGGTAACTTAAAGAAGGGACGAAATGGGTAAGAAAATGTAGTATAACCTGTATAATTAAAATATTTGTGACCTTCTCAGAGCCATCTGTGTGATTAATTCTTGTGATAACGTAATTTTAGATGAAATTTTCTTACTGTTTTATGTGTGAATATAGGAGTATGATAAATGTATAATTGCGAGTCTCTTATCAGGTGTGTCAACTGGTATAAATGTTTTGGCGTGTAAATAACCATTGTTCTTTTTACTGTGTATGTTTAAGGAAAGTTTCTCCATATTTATCATGTGACAAGACATATGCCGCGAGCGTCAAGAAGAGGACGAATTAGAACAATGTTGTAGTGGTATATACACGGTGTTGAAATAGCATTGAAGTAGCTTGTGGGCTTGACTATTAGTGGAGTGAAGTAGAATTTTGAGTAATGCATGTTTATGGGTAGTTAGTTTGTATAATAGACAACAGGTGTGCTTGTGTGTGAGTAAATAACATGTGAACCCTATGCTGACCCGACCTATACTTGCACAAGGCATAATCCTATTCATTTTAGTGAATTAATAAGTAGCATTTGGTTTATTAAAACGTAAGTGAACCACATTAGTGATGTGGATTTAAATATTATATTGTCAGTTCATTTAATTCTTATTTTTTTTACATTGTAAAGTCAATTCATTTTTATTCTTTTACATTGTCTAGTCATTTAAGTTTTATTTTATATTGCCGATTCATCTAATTTAAAAAAAAACAATGAAGTCTCACGTTTGTTCTCAAAAATTGTGAAAGACAATACTAAGTGGTATTATGTATGACATTGTGTAATCACATGACTACGATAAAAAAATTTTCTGTGAATGCAGTTGAGAACGTGAAAGCGAACCGGCTAAACTCTTACGAGACAGCGGGAGCAGCCGGACTAGTTGTAAACTGGCGGGTTTCCCAGTGGGGGACGCTGTCAACCGGGCCACTTCGGGAGCGCGGTCGACCACAAAAGAAGGGCATGCGGCAGACACTTTCCCTTGCACCTGGAGCTAATGGACGGCCGCACCGTGCGACCTTTCCTGAAGGCGACGACCTGAGATGGGCGAGCGGTCCACCGCGCGGAAATCCATCTGCTGGCAACGCACCACACGCACGCGACCGTGACGAGACGGCCGCGAAGAAACAACACTAGGGGCGTGGAGCCTTTTGACAGATACTGTCCAGAGAAACTGGCAGACTTCAACGACGCCTATCAACATTTCCTGATGGATGCCTACTGTCAAGCGACAGTAAATCATGGTTCGATGTTCTCTGGTCGCTAAGGGTGGCACAAAAGAAGAGCCACTAAGTGCCATCCTTGCCCAGGAATATCAACGTGGCGTGTCAATCGAGGATACCGCACGAATTTGACAACACAAACATGGAACCAAATCGAGATGTATGTGACACAGACCACCAAGAGAAACTTCATGAGAGGGCAGAGACGGCGGGATTGCACGCAACAGATGGACAAAAATCCCTACTGACAGCTGCGGCGACGCACCCCCTTCCCCTCCCCTTATATTGTGCCTCGGAATAGTGGAACTAGTGAGTGTATCAGTGAACAGTGATTATACGGTTCTTAGTTCAATGCATATACGTGTGTTTCTGTCACCGAAACTTTGACTCGTGTGTTTTGCAGGGATTCGATTTATTGGTGTTTATTAGACTGACTCTTGTATTTTGCAGGTGTTCTATTTTTGTTTTTTTTTTAGACTTTGGCTCTTGTATTTTGCAGGTGTTCTATTTATTAATTTTTTTTAGACTTTGACTCTCGTATTTTGCAGGTGTTCTATTTATTGTTTATTTTAGACTTTGACTCTTGTATTTTGCAGGTGTTTTATTTATTGGTGTTTTTTTTATTAGATATTGACTATTGTACTGTTTTATTGATCAATGTTTGTTCTTGTGTGATGTATTAGAATTGTGTTATTTTGTTTCGTAAATTCATTCATGTGGCATTGCTTCGTTTACCAGTCAGATTGCTATTCATTCTCATTGGACTGTGATCGATTAGCCTTTGCATGGGGCATATTTATTGTGAGGAACCCCTTAAGGGTAACAATCACATAATTATTGAAGTTCAGTATAATGACACAGTGCTCATTGTTTGCTAGCTAATTGAAATATAGGAGAGTGATTAAATTGTGCCACATAGTTATTTTAATTCTACAAATTACTAGTTTTATACGATATAGAATTTTTTTGCGATAACCACTTTGTAAAACATGTTTTTTTCTCTTATCATTTTTTTGCTTTTGCGGATTGTGCATTGTAATGTTCTGCTTTATAATACCGATGTTATTTGATGTTCATTTTTTAATTGCTGTGGCATCTTTGCTATTTTCATAAATTTTACTTGTTAATAAACAGTCATAAATTTTCCTGTGATCAGTTGGCTCTTGCAATGAGCAAATACTGGTGAACTCCATAAGGGTAACAACCAGAAATTGTTTTCATATTAATGACACAGGAACCATTGTTTTTACTTGGTGGCCGAATTAGGTCTACACTATCTTTTAAATAGGTGTCACAGATTGTGTTCTTTTTTTCTGTTTGAAATTAGTAGATTTTAAAGATTTGTTGAAATTATTGTGTTTTAGCAAGTAGCTGGTGACCTTTTGCCTTTTCTTTACACTTTTGGTTTAAGTAGGGTGTGAGAAGCCTGCTTGGGAATGTCCTAGCATGGCCAGAAAATTCCCTGCACAGTCTTTTCCCGGAGCGTTGGGGTTATGAAAGGTCTCTGTTGGATTCCTTTCATGTTTGATTTCTTAAATCTGTTGTCATTTATGGAATAAATTCCTCTTCTAAATTTACTGTGGCGTTTCTGACTATCTGGGAGGAGACTGAGTAGTGGAATGTGTTACTTTTATCTGTCACACTACTACACTTTAAAACACAGTTTATATGTAATTCATGTCACACAGTCTCATACGGAACCTACATCCGCTTTCTGTTGTATACTGTATATGATAAGATACTGTCATCCCCCTTCCCTTCTGTGTGAGAGGATGAATAATCAAATGTGTTTGTAGTTGCATGCTTGAGGGTAGCAGACAAGGCTGTCTGCTAGAGAACAGTAGGACCAACGTCGGAACAGGTAGCTACGCTTTCTTAAAGCAGAGAGGTTTCTATCCTTAGTATGGTTCTGTCCGTCCGTTGTCATGTTGGTATAGGAAGCTGCCCCTCTGGCCACTTACGTTTGTCTTTGTGAGCCACCCTCAGGAAGCACGCTCGGCAGTTGGCAGTCGCTGTGGGACCGTGGCGAGCGTCTGAAGTGGTAAGATCTCCGGCTAAGCGCGTGTCTGCTAAGTCCGTAGGACAATGGATTTGTTAAGTTCAGCCTAACTGAAAATTTAATCATCTTTATTTTGGGTTTAGCTCTAAAATATCTAAGGTTATCTTAAATTGCAGCGTAGTGTAATTCTCGTGTGAAGTTCATATTATTTTCCGGTTGTTGCTTTGTTACTACTTTGTGAGTAAAGTCGAACCACGTGTTGATCAGTAACTCTAAGTAAGTTCATCAATCTTAAATGTGAATGCTTGTGTGATTATAACGTCTCGTCTTGACAATATTTTACAATATAGCAACTATTCTTTATGCTTTTCTTTATGTTCAACCCACGTGGAGTGTACTTTGCGAGACCAGTACCATGTGCTTATATAACTGTTTGACCCATCAGGTTAATAGTAAGACGTTAGTAACCAGTTCAAGGTTTTTCTTTTGTCAATCGCTTTTCGATCGAATTTATTTTAATTATCAAAATTACTGTGGAGTTATACGCTTTCTGTAAACCAAGTTGACCATGTGGAGCATGTGGTGCAATCATCAAAGTAGCCTTCAGCTATTCCTTTTGGGAAGATTTTACAAAGAGTTAATATGAATTTAGTATACCAGTGTGTGGTAATTACATGACGGACAGGATTGTGTTACGAACGTAATTTCTTTGGGTGAAAACTGAATCTGTTGGTTGTGGTTAATTTCTCCTTGCTTATGTTTCAACGTTCTTTGGGTGTTGTTTTGTGAATGCAGGGTTGTATGCAGTCTCCCAATCTTGGCTCCATATTTGATGTGTTCCGTAAGATTAAAATCTCACATTTTTACAATCCTTAAACAAGGCACCAGCTCAGTTATAACTCACGTATAATATGCTGAAATTTCAATGAACAATCTTAAAATAAATTTCCAAATATAAACTGATTTCTTTCTTTTTATTTAAATTCTCCTTTTTATATATAGATATATTACCGGTTGTTGTATGACTGTAAAAGATTATAATCAATGTTAGTCTGTTTGGGAATTTGGTAAACTTAGACTAGATACCTGATGAAACAGTTGCTTAGTAATACAAGATTAACTTCGCCAGACAGCTCACAGCTTTTAACCCGCTTTTATTCTACTATTAGCACCCGATTTCAGCAGAGCAAATTCATGTAGCAATATTACACATGGCGACCCTGTTCTGTGATTCCGCTAGACTCTGGAATCTCTGAGACGTTAGATTGCAAGCGTTGTATAATCTTAATTTTTTTTCCTTACAGCGCTCAAACAACTTCTGCGTTGTTTCTGAGGAGACTTTCTAAAGATTCACTGCGTTGTTGAGCGGCGTTGTGTTGTTTGTCTTGTTGTTTTGTTTTCTATATTTGTGTGTTTTATATGTGTGTGTGGTTTTTTTTTCTCGCTTGTAAATTCCACTGTTTCGATCAAAGATAAAAATTTGTTTTGCGTGTGAAAAAGTGAGTACTAGGTTGGGTACCTTTCGTGTAACTGTCGAAATTTTTGGGGGATACATTTACTGTGATTAGTGTGTTGCGTACTGGGTATAAATTGAACGAATGCAGACACGTAACCAAACTAAAAGTAAGTGGTCCGACAACTTAAGAAACATGGACCAAGGGGATAATTTGATTTCGAATGTTAAAGCGTCGGGCGGTTCCGAAAATGCAATGGGAAATACTTCAGACGAAATGCAGAACAGCACGAACGGGCTCACATCAGAGCCACAAATTAATTTGCCTCCTACTAACCAAAATGATTTGGCAGAACTCATGAAAGCCTTATTGCAACAAAATAAAGAAAACGCACAGAAATCTGAAAAATCGATCCGCGAGCTAGGGGAACAAATGATGCAGAAATCTGAAAAATCAATCCGAGAGCTAGGCGATCAAATGACGCAGAAATCTGAAAAATCGATCCGCGAGCTAGGCGAACAAATAGACGAAAAACTAATCCAGCAGACAAATAAAGTCGACAAGTCGATGCAGAGAGTGTCCGATGATATCTCACAAAGAATAAACAATCTGGCAAGTGAAATAAAAAGTGATATTATGAAAGAATTAGGCCGTACATTTGAACAAATCAATGATCGTCTGCAAGCCTTAGAACAGAGCAAGCGGAGTCGCGATGCCGAATCTAAAGAAAGCGAAAAACGGCTACTTAGGAATTGCCAAGAGCTGAGGGAAGAATGCCAAAGGGAATATCAGCAGGTACTCTCGAGGGTCCAAGAGGCGGAAACGCATTGTCCCACGTCCGTTAGCAACACAATAGCGGACAACAGTTTAGCGATCCACGCGTTGAAACAGCAAGTAGAAGAATTGAAGCAGACTGGGGTGGAGGACAAGAGAAAAATAGATGATAAGATTGCGGCATTAGCGGACATTGTAGGCACGATGAAGCTGACGGAAAGCGAGAACAATACTACACCGGTAGCGGCCGCAGAGACCAAAGAAGTGCGTTCGCTTCTGAGATTTCAGAAGGGACAATTCGAAGTGAACAGGCAACACAAGGCTGTAACAGGCGAATTACAAGAACGCGTGGCGCATCTGGAAAACCGCATGGCGTGTGATTCCGAACTCGCCAATAGCACTAAAAATAGCCGTACGAACAGTGCAGAGAGGGACTCCGGCCACGAGGGAGATTTTGACGACAGGGAAGAATGTAATTTGAGGGGCAGACATGAGAAAAATAGAAACATTCAAGGGCCTCGACAGGAGGAAATGCGGGGATTTGATTTCAAACATTTCCTTACGGTAAGAAAGTTTGAGATATTCCGAAATTCGCAAAAAGGAATACATCCACGAGCATGGCTCGAGCAATTTGAGTTCTGTCTTCCTCCCGACTGGGCAAGTTCACATAAGATAGAATACATGTGTGGCTATTTGGAAGGCGAACCGGCGGTTCGCATGAGGTCAGCAGCGCGTCACTGCAACTCCACTCGGGAGTTTCGACAAGCCTTTCTCTCCGCCTATTGGTCGGAAGCGGCACAAGATAGGGTCAAACATGGCACAATTATGCTGCCAAATTTGAACCAGTCTGGTTTCGGCAGCCCTGCACGCCTATTCGACCACATGCTGCAGGCAAATCAATTTTTATACGATCCATACGGGCCTGCGGAACTAATTAGGATATGCATCACCAAATTGCCGATGCACCTGCGGCACGTCATTCTTGCAGGACGATGCAAAGAGGACGTGGAAACGTTTAAAACACTTCTCCAAGAGTTGGAATATAATACAGCAGAATGCCCGCCTAATCAGGCACAAAGTTATTACGGGGCACAGCAGCGCGACCGCAGTCGTGGCCGTATTACTAATCAACGGCGTGACTGGTCGTCGCGACGCGAACGGAACAACAATCGGGACCGGCCGTATAGAAACTGGGGTAACAGTCGCGAACACAGGTGGAACAGCGGAAATGATCGAGGACGTGGACAGAATCGTGAATGGAACAGTTACGGCAACCAGAATCGATATCACGGTGAACACGGTGGGAATAGGACTGTAGGCGGAGCACCTCATAATGTTGAAATTCGGCCAGCTAACCCTAGACATAATCCAGCAAATAGAAATGAGCAAAACCGGCAATGACTAACGATCAGCGCAGAAGGCGCCCAATCGGAACAAATGAGCGACATGGCAAATGCGTAGAAAGGACAGTGAGAAGTAGAGAGGACGGTGAGGAGAAAGAATTGATTAGTTTAAATTTGTGACGTATGCATTTTGAATAATATGTTGGTAAAAATAATGATAAAGATGTTTCTATGTGATTGATTGAAAATATGTTTTAATTTTTTTTCTTTCCTTGTGCAATTAGGATTTAGTTTGATTCAAACGTGAAGATAAAAGGTTTCCTTGTGAACGAGTGAGATGCTGTTTTTTTTTTTTTTGTGTGTGTGTAAATTTAAAAGAGTCGCTCCTGAGAGAAGCAAGATCTGTATTGAATTAATGCAAAACTCCGGGGAATATCCGATCTGTGGGTATTATGGGTCTGGCAAACCCAGGTCCCCAGCGGTGATGATGATGATGAGCGTTTGGCGTCATTGGCCGGGAGGCCCCTCGCGGGGCAGGTCCGGCCGCCATATCGCAGGTCTTATTACATTCGGCGCCACATTGCGCGACCTGCACGCCGGATGGGGATGAAATGATGATGAACACAACACAACACCCAGTCCCTGAGCGGAGAAAATCTCCGACCCAGCCGGGAATCGAACCCGGGCCCAGAGGACGGCAATCCGTCATGCTGACCACTCAGCTACTGGGGCGGACTGTCCCCAGCGGTTAGTAGCCTTGTTTCCGATTTTCTGCTTTCAGTGCTACTATCTATCTATTACTATTCTATATCTGTCAGTATAAATGTTTTATGCGTGCTGTATGAATATTTTAAGACAGGAGAACTCTGAGAAAGGAATGAGTAAATCTGGAATCTTGAAAACAGGACGCGATAATACGTTTGTTTAACCTTTGGCTTCCCAATATGCGATGATATGTTAATATTGATGATATATGTCTTTTTTGTTCTTTATAGCTGAGTACGGAAAGTGCTGTCTGTGGATTTCGTAAGTAGATTGATTCCCTTCAAGGTGAAAGAAGAATTGTGGTTTGTGTAATTTACGTGGCCCTGAAATATTATTGTGGTAGTCAAATACGAGCAGTTTTTCAGCAAATGGAGAATGGAACAGAAATATGGATCCTTTCTGTACTCTTGATTGATGTTGACCCAAGGCCTAAAAAACAAATTTATTCTGCGTTAATACTTGTCCTAGAAAAGTGACGTTTATGTGTTTTGCTGATGCTGTGAGCATTACAGCTTACTGTTTTCGCTGGTGCGGGATGCACTGCAGCCTATATGATGTGTACTGAGGAAATTTCCCTCTTGAAGGTAGAGGATGATTAAATAATTTTGATTATGGGACCGAAGGAAAGCTTGGTTTAAGATAATAAGGATGAAGCAAAACATTTGTCATTTAAACTACAGAAGGATTCGGATCTTTTGTGTCTGTTGTGAGTTCAACATGTTAAGATGAAACTATTTTACAGAATAGAGGTGACCACAATTTTGCCATTCATGAGAAATGAGTCCAGAATAACCACCACAGGCGAAATAACTGATTTGGAAGCGAAAGGTAACTTAAAGAAGGGACGAAATGGGTAAGAAAATGTAGTATAACCTGTATAATTAAAATATTTGTACCCTTCTCAGAGCCATCTGTGTGATTAATTCTTGTGATAACGTATTTTTAGATGAAATTTTCTTACTGTTTTATGTGTGAATATAGGAGTATGATAAATGTATAATTGCGAGTCTCTTATCAGGTGTGTCAACTGGTATAAATGTTTTGGCGTGTAAATAACCATTGTTCTTTTTACTGTGTATGTTTAAGGAAAGTTTCTCCATATTTATCATGTGACAAGACGTATGCCGCGAGTGTCAAGAAGAGGACGAATTAGAACAATGTTGTAGTGGTATATACACGGTGTTGAAATAGCATTGAAGTAGCTTGTGGGCTTAACTATTAGTGGAGTGAAGTAGAATTTTGAGTAATGCATGTTTATGGGTAGTTAGTTTCTATAATAGACAACAGGTGTGCCTGTGTGTGTGTAAATAACATGTGAACCCTATGCTGACCCGACCTATACTTGCACAAGGCATAATCCTATTCATTTTAGTGAATTAATAAGTAGCATTTGATTTATTAAAACGTAAGTGAACCACATTAGTGATGTGGATTTAAATATTATATTGTCAGTTCATTTAATTCTTATTTTTTTTACATTGTAAAGTCATTTCATTTTTATTCTTTTACATTGTCAAGTCATTTAAATTTTATTTTATATTGCCGATTCATCTAATTTAAAAAAAAACAATGAAGTCTCACGTTTGTTCTCAAAAATTGTGAAAGACAATACTAAGTGGTATTATGTATGACATTGTGTAATCACATGACTACGATAAAAAAATTTTCTGTGAATGCAGTTGAGAACGTGAAAGCGAACCGGCTAAACTCTTACGAGACAGCGGGAGCAGCCGGACTAGTTGTAAACTGGCGGGTTTCCCAGTGGGGGACGCTGTCAACCGGGCCACTTCGGGAGCGCGGTCGACCACAAAAGAAGGGCATGCGGCAGACACTTTCCCTTGCACCTGGAGCTAATGGGCGGCCGCACCGTGCGACCTTTCCTGAAGGCGACGACCTGAGATGGGCGAGCGGTCCACCGCGCGGAAATCCATCTGCTGGCAACGCACCACATGCACGCGACCGTGACGAGACGGCCGCGGAGAAACAACACAAGGGGCGTGGAGCCTTTTGACAGGTACTGTCCAGAGAAACTGGCAGACTTCAACGACGCCTATCAACATTTCCTGATGGATGCCTACTGTCAAGCGACAGTAAATCATGGTTCGATGTTCTCTGGTCGCTAAGGGTGGCACAAAAGAAGAGCCACTAAGTGCCATCCTTGCCCAGGAATATCAACGTGGCGTGTCAATCGAGGATACCGCACGAATTTGACAACACAAACATGGAACCAAATCGAGATGTATGTGACACAGACCACCAAGAGAAACTTCATGAGAGGGCAGAGACGGCGGGATTGCACGCAACAGATGGACAAAAATCCCTACTGACAGCTGCGGCGACGCACCCCCTTCCCCTCCCCTTATATTGTGCCTCGGAACAGTGGAACTAGTGAGTGTATCAGTGAACAGTGATTATACGGTTCTTAGTTCAATGCATATACGTGTGTTTCTGTCACCGAAACTTTGACTCGTGTGTTTTGCAGGGATTCGATTTATTGGTGTTTATTAGACTGACTCTTGTATTTTGCAGGTGTTCTATTTTTGTTTTTTTTTTTTAGACTTTGACTCTTGTATTTTGCAGGTGTTCTATTTATTAATTTTTTTTAGACTTTGACTCTCGTATTTTGCAGGTGTTCTATTTATTGTTTATTTTAGACTTTGACTCTTGTATTTTGCAGGTGTTTTATTTATTGGTGTTTTTTTATTAGATATTGACTATTGTACTGTTTTATTGATCAATGTTTGTTCTTGTGTGATGTATTAGATTTGTGTTTTTTGTTTCGTAAATTCATTCATGTGGCATTGCTTCATTTACCAGTCAGATTGCTATTCATTCTCATTGGACTGTGCTCGATTAGCCTTTGCATGGGGCATATTTATTGTGAAGAACCCCTTAAGGGTAACAATCACATAATTATTGAAGTTCAGTATAATGACACAGTGCTCATTGTTTGCTAGCTAATTGAAATATAGGAGAGTGATTAAATTGTGCCACATAGTTATTTTAATTCTACAAATTACTAGTTTTATACGATATAGAATTTTTTTGCGATAACCACTTTGTAAAACATGTTTTTTTCTCTTATCATTTTTTTGCTTTTGCGGATTGTGCATTGTAATGTTCTGCTTTATAATACCGATGTTATTTGATGTTCATTTTTTAATTGCTCTGGTATCTTTGCTATTTTCATAAATTTTACTTGTTAATAAACAGTCATAAATTTTCCTGTGATCAGTTGGCTCTTGCAATGAGCAAATACTGGTGAACTCCATAAGAGTAACAACCAGAAATTGTTTTCATATTAATGACACAGGAACCATTGTTTTTACTTGGTGACCGAATTAGGTCTACACTATCTTTTAAATAGGTGTCACAGATTGTGTTCTTTTTTTCTGTTTGAAATTAGTAGATTTTAAAGATTTGTTGAAATTATTGTGTTTTAGCAAGTAGCTGGTGACCTTTTGCCTTTTCTTTACACTTTTGGTTTAAGTAGGGTGTGAGAAGCCTGCTTGGGAATGTCCTAGCATGGCCAGAAAATTCCCTGCACAGTCTTTTCCCGGAGCGTTGGGGTTATGAAAGGTCTCTGTTGGATTCCTTTCATGTTTGATTTCTTAAATCTGTTGTCATTTATGGAATAAATTCCTCTTCTAAATTTACTGTGGCGTTTCTGACTTCTGGGAGGAGACTGAGTAGTGGAACGTGTTACTTTTATCTGTCACACTACTACACTTTAAAACACAGTTTATATGTAATTCATGTCACACAGTCTCATACGGAACCTACATCCGCTTTCTGTTGTATACTGTATATGATAAGATACTGTCATCCCCCTTCCCTTCTGTGTGAGAGGATGAATAATCAAATGTGTTTGTAGTTGCATGCTTGAGGGTAGCAGACAAGGCTGTCTGCTAGAGAACAGTAGGACCAACGTCGGAACAGGTAGCTACACTTTCTTAAAGCAGAGAGGTTTCTATCCTTAGTATGGTTCTGTCCGTCCATTGTCATGTTGGTATAGGAAGCTGCCCCTCTGGCCACTTACGTTTGTCTTTGTGAGCCACCCTCAGGAAGCACGCTCGGCAGTTGGCAGTTGCTGTGGGACCGTGGCGAGCGTCTGAAGTGGTAAGATCTCCGGCTAAGCGCGTGTCTGCTAAGTCCGTAGGACAATGGATTTGTTAAGTTCAGCCTAACTGAAAATTTAATCATCTTTATTTCGGGTTTAGCTCTAAAATATCTAAGGTTATCTTAAATTGCAGCGTAGTGTAATTCTCGTGTGAAGTTCATATTATTTTCCGGTTGTTGCTTTGTTACTACTTTGTGAGTAAAGTCGAACCACGTGTTGATCAGTAACTCTAAGTAAGTTCATCAATCTTAAATGTGAATGCTTGTGTGATTATAACGTCTCGTCTTGACAATATTTTACAATATAGCAACTATTCTTTATGCTTTTCTTTATGTTCAACCCACGTGGAGTGTACTTTGCGAGACCAGTACCATGTGCTTATATAACTGTTTGACCCATCAGGTTAATAGTAAGACGTTAGTAACCAGTTCAAGGTTTTTCTTTTGTCAATCGCTTTTCGATCGAATTTATTTTAATTATCAAAATTACTGTGGAGTTATACGCTTTCTGTAAACCAAGTTGACCATGTGGAGCATGTGGTGCAATCATCAAAGTAGCCTTCAGCTATTCCTTTTGGGAAGATTTTACAAAGAGTTAATATGAATTTAGTATACCAGTGTCTGGTAATTACATGACGGACCGGATTGTGTTACGAACGTAATTTCTTTGGGTGAAAACTGAATCTGTTGGTTGTGGTTAATTTCTCCTTGCTTATGTTTCAACGTTCTTTGGGTGTTGTTTTGTGAATGCAGGGTTGTATGCAGTCTCCCAATCTTGGCTCCATATTTGATGTGTTCCGTAAGATTAAAATCTCACATTTTTACAATCCTTAAACAAGGCACCAGCTCAGTTATAACTCACGTATAATATGCTGAAATTTCAATGAACAATCTTAAAATAAATTTCCAAATATAAACTGATTTCTTTCTTTTTATTTAAATTCTCCTTTTTATATATAGATATATTACCGGTTGTTGTATGACTGTAAAAGATTATAATCAATGTTAGTCTGTTTGGGAATTTGGTAAACTTAGACTAGATACCTGATGAAACAGTTGCTTAGTAATACAAGATTAACTTCGCCAGACAGCTCACAGCTTTTAACCCGCTTTTATTCTACTATTATCACCCGATTTCAGCATAGCAAATTCATGTAGCAATATTACAATGTAATTCACTGAAATTTATCGCAGAGCCATCCTTATACCCTCTCCCCACTTCAAGACAAATGAAATTATGTTAATTGTTCTATCAATAATGGAACAGTACTGTCGTATACGGTACGGAACCGTCTCGGCATTTCTCTCAACACTTTGAGCGCAAGTAGTTTCTGCTTGTGTTCAAACGATCAAATGTATGTGGATTCCTAAGCCACCCAACTGCTGACGTCGTCTGTCGCTAGAGTTACATAATACTTAAATTAACTGATGCTAAGACAAAACACACACACCCATCCCCAAGAGACGACTCGGACCTCTGGCAGTTTCAGCTTCAAACAACTATTTTGATAATATCCTTTTGAAAGTACCAGTGTCTTTCGGATGAAAGCAACAATGCAACTTCAAGACAGAGATATCTAGCGGTACAGAGAGGTACATCTACGAATGCAGTACACTGTAGCGGCTACTTACAACGTCCAAAGGAACAGTGAGCACAGAGTTTTTGCTACATGACTGTATGACTTTCTAGCGTGTAGTTTTCTTTATAGAGATTGAGCCATAGTAAAAATTGCTGTTTTGAAAAGCGCGCCGCAGCGCGTAGTGTAAAGCAGTCGCCCTCCGTTGCTGGCGGTGACGCCGCTGTGGCAATCGCAGCTCTGGTGTCTCCCTCTGGTGGGAAAGGGGAAAGGTAGCCTGTTCACGTGCATTTAAGAGGCGCTATGAGCTCGGCAGTCGGATCCGCCTCCTTGATTTCTATCTCACCATCTATGGCCGTGCTCTCGCCCTCACTCCCACCCTTAAGTACCTTGGCGTCACCCTCGACCGTCTCCTCTCCTGGACTCCCCACCTCCGGACAATCCAAGCCAAGGCACGCTCCCGACTCAGTCTCCTCAAGCTCCTCTCCGGCCGTACGTGGGGTCTGGACCCCTCCACCATCCTCCACACCTATAAATCCCTCATCCGCCCTATCCTTTGTTATGCCCATCTGGCTTGGATCTCCGCCCCCCTCCCTTTTATAAATCCCTCCAAATCATTGAACATCATGCTCTCCGCCTCGCCTATCGCATCCGTCTCCCCTCCCCCACGCGGATCCTGTACGATCTCATCCCCTTCCCCCACCTCCTCCTTTTCCTTGAAAGGATACGGATCCTGTACACCTCCCGCAAACTCGATCCTCCTCACCCGCTCGTCTCCCCGATCCTCTCCCACCCCCACCCGCTGCCGCGCCTGTATTCGCACGTCCCACCCGGTCTCCATCTCTCCACCCTCCTTACCCTCTCCCAAGGTGGCTTCCGCCAGCTCCCTCTCCCTGATGATGCCCTCCTCCCCTCCATCTACCCCTCCTACCAACTTTGATCCTCCCGCCCTCCTCCTGTACTTACTCCTCTGGGCACCATCCCTCCCTTCTCTCCCTTTTCCCTCCCTCCTCCTTTTCTCCCCCTTCCTCCCCCGGGCCTCCCCTCCCCTGTCCCTCTCCTCTTGCCCCCGTCTCCTAAGCCATTGGCATCCTTTTTTCCTCCCCTCTCCCCCACCTCACCCCTGTTCCCCTCTTGGCAGGTCCCCGGACTCGCACACGCTCAGTGGACATTCGCGCGCCAGAGATCACCGCCATCAGTGTATCGTGTGTGCCGTCATGTTTAGTGTTCAGTTTCGCCGTCACACTCCTTTGTTCACCAGTGCCATCGTCTTCTTCAGTGTTCGTGCGTCGTGTCAACAGTTCGTAGTGTGGATTGTCATCGAGTGTGAACGGCTTCTTGTGTTTTTATGTTCATGTGTCTACTGTTTTTTCCCGCCGTTTTTCTAAGTGATGTCTCTGTTTATTTCCTTGTACTCTCTTCGGCTGAAGAGCGGCGTATTGTGCTGCTGCCAGCCTACCTGATTGTTCAGGTGTCAAAATAGCAATAAAGTAAAAAAAAAAAAACTCTGCAGTCGGTCCGTCTGTCAGTCTGAGTGAGTCTGGGGGGGCAGTTAGTGTCTGTCGCCGGAGTGCTAGTTTGTGTTAGGCCGCCAGTCTGCTCGAGTTTGTTCAGGCAATGGTCATCGGCGGTTGGATCGATCGGTTGGTCGATCGCGCACTGGGACACAAGATGACTTTCCCGTCTTGAGCGTCGGCGTATGTGAGGTCGCCACGAGAGTCCTGTGGGCCGCGCCGTATAGCGAGGAATAATGGCTTCGCGGCCGACACGAGAGCAACAGGAGTCAATCCACATCGGTCTGGCCGGCGCGAGCTGCGACGCCGTGAGACGGGAGATCGGCGCGCCTTCCTGCGTCCGTTGAGGCGGATGGCAGCGGACGGTTCGGGAGAGCGTTGGGGATGCTGCGCCGGGTCTTCACCAGAAATCACAGTTATTAGAAGCTGAGTGATTAGTGATATGTTGTTTCAGTTACTTGTTAAATTCTACTTGTGTTGTTGGTTAGTCTCTCGTCCCCAGCTTGCTCGTTTCTCTCGTCCGCATTTGTTAGGCAGTTAGTGTCGGTCTGTCTTTCGGTCTGCCATACGTTAATAGCTGCCTCTGTCATGTGTTAACGAATTTATAGAATTAAGGTAAGGGCCGAATTCCTGACATATGTTTTTATCCTGTCTATCATCTTGCGAGGCGGTAATGTAGAGCAAGTTGTACACTTTATGTAAGTCTGAATTTCATGAGTTTTATTTAAATAGTCATTTTTATAAAGTTGCCACCCCTCCACCGTAAGACCTCTTTTAAAAACAAATTGCACTTTTGTCGGAAATAAGTTCTTAGTGTGAGTGTTTGTACCATTTCCATCCCTCTTACGGAGTGCATAGTTAATGTGTTTGTGTGAGTTGTTAAAAATTTTAGATTAAAGTAATCTGGTGTGTTGCAGATTTGCACCAGTGCAGTTTTTCAGGGGTCGTTGTCAGCGGTCGTGACTGCGGCCGTGTTGAAAGGGGGCGGAAGCTTTTCAGCCCCAAGGCTCCTACTTTAACAAAAAAAAAATTATTCTGCCTCTGAATAATTGTAACTTGATATTTCGTGGTTGCTTTTCTGCTTATAATTTTAAAAATGTATTGAAAAAGCTTTTAGGAATAAAATTCACATTTGTTAAATTGTAACTTGATATTTCGAGGGTGCTTTTCTGCTTATAAATTTGAAATCTGTTTTTGCAAAGGCTTTTATAAATAAAATTTTCATTGGTTGAAAGTTAATTTTCTTCTGTCAGTTACTCCTTGGCAACTACTTCCACGCTCACATAGTGTGTTAACGTTCTTGATGAATGGATAGTAAATAGAGTAAGTTCCTTAAGAAAAGATTTTGAAAGTTAATTCCACGGTTCAGAGATTATATTGAGGACCTCATTGCCAGTGAAAGTAAGTATATTTAAAGTTACTCTAAGAAAAATTTTAGTTCATATTGCTGCTTTACTAGTGGTTATGACATGAAGGTATTGGGGAAGTGTGTACTTTTCTATATTTTGTAACTGGATATGAACTTATTAAATTTAGGCTTCTTTTTTGCCTGTTAGACACCACCATAACTGGTTCTAGGTGTTATGAGTTCATGCAACTTTCAAAATGTGTCTTTATTTAAGAAAAATGTGAGACAGCTTTCAAGTGTATGACATGGTATGTCCCAGTGTTTCCATAGAGAAATGCATTCGCATTCTTGAAACCATTTATTGTTCACTTCTGGCGGATTTCTTTTTCTATTCGTTACTTGCTATGGTAACAAAGGTTAATTTAATGAAAATTTTTAAAATTACATATTTCTTCTTATTTGTGGGACTCAAAGACCAAACATTTTGACGAAACTCTGAAAACGGAAATCTGGAGGGCTGTATGCTTTTTTGAACTCCAGTCCTGAATGGCAGCCCATACACAGCACCTTAACCACTGCGTCATTTAGCTTATCGTTTGAAAGGAATAATAATGTAACCACCATCGATATGCTGTGTAGGTTTTTTGCTCTGTCTCTCTCTGATGCCGTACAGCAGAAGCATGCTGCTTCTGGCTACTTCCACGCATTCCGCCAATTACAAAACTAGTGGATAGGCGAATCACACTTGCATAAACGTTTGAAATCCACTTGTTTCATGGAGGTGCTTGTGCGTTAGGCGCAGTTAAGTGGCGCGCAGATGTCGACAGATCAATTTATGTGAAGTGGCTGCTAACAGGTCAGCGTGTCCATCAATTTATATGTGCGGAACTTGCACAGCTTGGTTATTTTTGAGTACTGTTACATGCAATCTGTGATAATCTGTGATGTTTATCTAAAATTCTAAAAATTCTTAAAAGTATTCTGTTTGGACGTGATATGTTAGAAAAGTTAAGAATGTGTGTTTCTAGTGAGCTTGAAGCTGGCTAAAAGGTCCTACTATTTTTATTCAGTCTGAAGCATTATGCATTCGGTTCTGTCATTCTGTGGTGCAAATTAGCTCATTCTATATTTTGCTGGTTGTCGTTTACTTACATCTGAATCTTAAGATCACTGAATTTGATGACTAATGTTCAACGTGTGTCTTGAAAATCGAGTGGATCAATTCTTGTTTATTTATTTTGAAAGCAATATGTATCGTTTAGTAGCATTGGCACTTACACATTTCAACTTCCTTTAATCATTTACCTATATTACGTGGGGCAGTCTTTCTCTGGCTCCATCTTGTAGAGTTCGCGTAGTACCATGGCCGCTAGAAGTGCAGTCAACAGGGCGCCCTTGGGTAGAGCGGTAGTGGTGGGGTTACTTACCAAAGCTGTATGAGAAAAGCCAAGCGCTTGAGGGGACGTGCCGTTCTAAACTGAATTCTGCGGTCTCATTTTTTGTAAATATTGAGTGGAGCCCCTCCACGCCCAGTCTTGTACGGTGACCGTTCGAACAGATATGTCACCTCTTCTGTAGTTAGTGTGTAAAAAGAATTCCGCTGAAACTGGTGCAATTTATTTTCTGTTACCTTGTTAACCATTTATAACTTTCAAAGAAGCGTCATGAGTGGTGAACTTCGAGTAAAAATTAGACATGTCTCTTTTTGCCATGATAAAATTTGCTTCTTTTGCCAAAATACAGAGTCACCTCAGTAACATGTTGTGCAGACTCAATTGCGAGAGTAATCAGAAACAGTGGTTTATTAAGTTTATTAAGCAAGAAACTGAGAAAAAGTTAATTCAGTAGCTTATGGTACAAAATAAGTGTGTCACATCTGAACTTATCTTGTTCCAAAACCCATACCACTTGTTGTTTGACCAGCTATTGATTATCCTAAAAATTACATTCCTTGGGCGTAAAAGTCCGTAGTTAGTGGAATAACACATTAGCTAATGAAGTTTTGCGTAATAACCAAGGGAAAAATAATCTCCTCTTGGCGTGCTATCATTTTCCAAATTCCCATTTCCATATCTCAAACAATTTATGAATTATAAGGAATGTTGTGGGTATTTCAATCTGCTTTTGCCGCTGGCGCGGAGCGAACGCAAATAAGTGTGTTACATGAGACCAGTTTCCTCGAGATTGGTAACAGTTAGAAACTTCCACCCGTTTCTAAAGGAAAATTCGAAATGTTACTTAAATTTTATACACAGCAACATACACTGAAGAGCCAAAGAAACTGGAACACCTGCCTAATATATGCAGGGCCCCTGCAAGCACCCAGACGTGCCGCAACACGACGTGACATGGACTCGACTAATGTCTGAAGTAGTGCTGGAGGGAACGGACCCCATGAATCATGAAGGGCTGTCCATAAATCAAGAGTATGAGCGGGAGGATATCATCTCTGAACAGCACGTTGCAAGGCATGCCAGATATGCTCAATATTGTTCATTTCTGGGGAGTTTGGTAGCTAGTGGAAGTGTTTAAACTCAGAAGAGTGATCCTTGAGCCAATCTGTAGCAATTCTGGACGTGTGGGGTGCCTCATTGTCCTGTTGGAATTGCCCAAGTCTGTCGGAATGCACAGTGGACATGAATGGAGGCTGATGATGCTTACGTACGTGTCACCTGTCAGAGTCGTATCTACACTTAATGGGGTCACATATCACTCCAACTGCACACGCCCCACACCATTACAGAACCTCCACCAGCTTGAACAGTCCCCAGCTGACATGCAGAGTCCCTGGACTAATGAGGTTGTCTCCATACCTGTACACCACACGATACAATTTGAAACGGGACTCGTCCGACCAGGCAACATGTTTCCAGTCATCAAAAGTCCAGTGTCGGTACTGACGGGCCAAGGCCCAGGACCTGTGGATGAAGCCTGACCAGCAGGGAATTACATGCACTGAGCGAAAATAATAATGCATTGAGAATGGCTAGCTTCTAGCCGAAATCTGGATCTGCACAATAAAATTTAAAAAGGACGACACCTCACTCGTGGCATGCAGAATGCATTGAGATGGAGACTTTTGTGTCACTTGCGAAAAACAGAACTGCTGTAGTAGATTTTGTGTTGTATGTTTCTTCCCGTTCCACTAAATAACTTGCACATTGTATTCCGTTGATTCAATAAAATTCAGGATGGACAGTTACGGCAGTTACACTATTGAGTGAAAATCTAAGATGGTGGACCAGGGCAAAGTGGTGAAGCCCTCTAACGTCATAGTCGAAGTTGACGATCTAAGATAGCAGACTGCAGGATAAAAAAACATTGTGGTAAGAACTTATGGGACCAAACTGCTTAGGTCATCGGTTCCTAAGCTTACACGCTACTTAATCTTAATAGGATATGGATGCAGCCTTGCGACGTCAAAATCCAAGATGGTGATCCACAGTGGTGGACTTGAGGATACTGCTCCATACCTATGATGTCAGAATACAAGATGACGATCCAAGTTGGCAGCCCTGACGGTAATGGTCCACGTTCATGGTTGCCCGATATTTCAAGGTGTGTCCCCCCCCTCCCCTAACCCCATCTCACACCTCTCTCTAAGCTGCCCACTTTTGCAGTTTCCCAGTATTTATTTAAGCGACATTTATCATCTTGATGGCCATAATTTATGACCCTCTATCAAAAGACTGCTGCAACTAAATTTATGTTACCATTACATTTTTCGTTGCAATTTATGCCCGAAAAATGGCCACCATGTGGCTGTCTGTGATTTTGGTCTCATCTACGACACAACGTGTATGCCACCATCAAAATACAGCTGCCTCTATTTTTATTTATTTACTGTTCCATGGGACCAAATTAAGGAGAAGTCTCCATGGTCATGGAACGAGTCAATACACGAAATTATAACACGATAGTAGAAACAGATAAAATGAAATACAATAAACGTATTGAGGCGACAATTCGTAAGTTTAAATAAAGAAAATCAACAATGTAACACTGGAATTAGCTTAATTTTTCAGCTCTTCCAGGAGCTCTTCGACAGAATAGAAGGAGTGAGCCATGACGAAACTCTTCAGTTTAGACTTAAAAGCTTTTGGACTACTGCTAAGATTTTTGAGTTCTTGTGGTAGCTTATTGAAAATGGATGCAGCAGAATAGTGCACTCCTTTCTGCAAAAGAGTCAAGGCAGTGCAATCCACATGCAGATTTGATTTCTGCCTAGTATTAACTGAGTGAAAGCTGCTCACTTTTGGGAATAAGCTAATATTGCTAACAACAAACGACATTAAAGAAAATATATAGTGAGGGCAATGTCAGAATTCCCCAGACTATTGAATAGAAGTCGACAAGAGGTTCTCGAACTTACACCACATATAGCTCGAGCAGTCCGTTTTTGAGCCAAAAATACCCTTTTTGAATCAGAAGAATTGCCCCAAAAAATAATACCATATGACACAAGCGTATGAAAATATGCGAAATAGACTACTTTTCGTGTTGAAATGTCACTTATTTCAGATACTATTCTAATGGTAAATAAAGCAGCATTTAGTTTCTGAACAAGATCCTGAACATGGGATTTCCACAACAGCTTATTAGCTATCTGTACGCGTAGGATCTTGAACTGTTCCGTATCGCTTATAATATGCCCATTCTGTCTGATCAAAATACCAGTTCTTGTTGAATTGTGAGTTAGAAACTGTAAAAACTGAGTCTTACTGTGATTTAGCATCAAATTATTTTCCACAAGCCACGAACTTATTTCATAAACTACATTATTTGATAATGTTTCAGTATTACACACAAGATCCTTCACTACCAAGCTGGTGTCATCAGCAAATAGAAATATTTTTGAATCACCTGTAATACTACAGGGCATATCATTTATATAAATAAGAAACAGCAGTGGCCCCAGCACGGACCCTTGGGGAACGCCCCACTTAACAGTGCCCCATTGGGACTGAACATCACTACCACTCTCAATATTGCGGAGAATCACCTTCTGCTTTCTGTTTTTAAAATAAGAGGCGAACCAATTGTAAGCTACTCCCCTTACTCCATAATGGTCCAACTTCTGCAGTAATATTTTGTGGTCAACACAGTCAAAAACCTTCATTAAATCAAATAAAACACCTAGCGTTCGCAGCCTTTTATTTAATCCGTCCAAAACCTCACAGATAAAATAGAATATAGCATTTTCAGTTGCTAAACCAAATCTAAAACCAAACTGTACTTTTGACAGCAAATTATGTGAATTTAAATACTCCAGTAACCTTGTATATACAACCTTCTCGATAACTTTAGCAAACACCGATGGCATAGAAATAGGTGTATAATTGTCAACATTATCCCTGTCTCCCTTTTTATAAAGTGGCTTCACTATCGAGTACTTTAATCGGTCAGGAAACCGACCACTCCTAAAGGAAAAGTTACAAATGTGGCTAAGTACTGGGCTAACATACATAGAACAATACTTCAGTATTCTGCTAGATACCCCGTCATATCCATGCGAGTTCTTGGTCTTTAGTGATTTAATTATTAACTCAATCTCTCTCTTGTCAGTATCATGGAGGAGCCTTTCAGGTAACTGTCTCAGAACACTTTTTTCTACGAGCGCTATATGATTCCCTGTTGGGACTAGGTTTCTATTTAGTTCACCTGCTATATTCAGAAAGTGATTATTAAATACTGTACATATATGCGACTTATCAGTAACACGGACATTCCCACTACGCACTGATGCTATATCCTCGACCTGTCTCTGCAGACCAACCACTTCCTTTACGACTGACCATATGGTTTTAATTTTATCCTGAGACTTAGCTATTCTATCTGCATACCACATACTTTTTGCCTTCCTAATAACTTTTTTAAGCACCTTAAAGTACTGTTTGTAATGGGCTGCTGCATTTAGATTTAGACTGTTTCTAACGTTTTGATATAACTGCCACTTTATTCTACAAGATATTCTTATCCCTCTAGTCAGCCACCCAGGCTGCCTGTTTGTGCTAGTACAATGTTTTGAACGTTCTAACGGAAAGCAACTTTCAAAGAGCACGAGAAAAGTCTTGAGGAAAGCATTATATTTATCGTCTACTGTATCAGCACTATAAACATCTTGCCACTCTTGTTTCTTGATAAGGCTTACAAAAGTCTCTACAGCAACTGGATCAGCTTTCCTAAAAATATGATAACTATATTTAACATGAGTTGCAGCACAAAAATCTTTTAGAGTTAAAAACTTGTGCATCATGATCTAAAAGGCCATTCACTTTTTTGCTAACAGAATGCCCTTCTAGAACAGGGATGAACAAAAATGTTGTCTATGGTTGTTCTACTGTTCCCTTGCACTCTCGTTGGAAAGAATACGGTTTGCATAAGATTATATGAATTAAGGAGGTCTACCAGCATGCTTTTCCTTGCACAATCGCTTATACAATTAATACTGATGTCACCACATATAACAAATTTTTTGTATTTCCTATAAAGTGAACCAAGAACCTCCTCTAGCTTTAGCAAAAATGTTGTGAAATCGGAGTCTGTGGATCTATAAATAACAACAGTTAGAAGTTTAACTCCACTAAATTTAACCACATCTGCACAACATACAAACACCTTTTCAGTGCAGTACTTTGAAACATCAATTGACTCAAATGGGATACCGTTTTTCACATACATGGCTACTCCCCCACACCGCAAAGAGTTCCTAGAAAAGCTGCCAGCCAACCTGTATCCTGGTAAAGGATGCCTCTGAATTACCTCCTTATTTAAAAAGTGTTCAGATATACCAATAATTTCAGAGTCAACATCTATAAGCAGTTCAGTAACTTTATCTCTAATACCTTGTATATTTTGATGAAATATACTAAATTCCTCATTACTCGAATACCTAAGCTTTGTCGAAAGTGGTTTCTTTGTTAGAGAGACTTCCCTTAAGCAGGAATACCTATCAGCTGACTTCAATCTAAAAAAGGTGCAGCTCTAACACTCACTAGTACAGAAACTTTCCCATGAGTGATCCCACCACCCCCACCTATGCTGTCACCTATAAGCTCTGCCAACCTCCCCTTTCCATACCTGTTGAGGTGCAGGCCACGTCTAGTGAAACCCGTCCTGCTGATAGACTCCACCGACACGACTGAAATGTGACTCGTGCCTTCTGTCATCAGCGCACCCCCAAGTCTCATGTTATTACGCTTGACGGCTGCATTAAGATGAGGCCGATCGTGACGCTGAAACAGTTCCACGAAATGCACATTCGTATTGCCTGTCTGAGTGGCTATCTTTTCCAGGTCACCATCTATGTCATACTCCCCATCCCTATCAATACTATTACCAGCCCCACCCACTATCACTACCTGATCCTCTTTAGTAAAATCCTTACATAACCCCCCTATGTTAACAGTCACCTGAGCCAATCCTGCATTAGGCTTCACAATGCTGGTGACCTGGTACTCACTCCCCAGCACGTCCTGCAACTGCTGGCCTACACCTCTACCATGAGAACTACCTAACAGCAGAACCTTCTTCTTCCTCTTCGACTTTGCAACTGTTCTAGCCACCGTAACTACTGAGGTCTGCTGCATACTTCCTACATCTACAGCTACTAGAGATTCCTCTCCACTAGACTCTGACAGTTGGTCATATCTATTGCAAACACCAATAGTAAAACAATCTGAAAATCTCGTTCTCCTAGCAGATCTCTTGCCAACATCCAGCTCCCATTCCCCAACCCCCTTCTCCCTCCTCATCCTATCTAGCTCCTCCTGTGCGTTTTTCAACTGCACCTGAAGGACACAGATCTTACGCTCCTGCTCCTCTATCAACTCTTGCTACGTAACCTGCAGTTCCAGGAGAGGATCTCACCAGAATGCCCACTGGCTTCCCCACTGCATTCCCCCAGTGAAAATACTTCAAACAAGTCTCACACCACAATCCACTACTCACGAACCTACTGCAAAGCCCACACTTCTCACTCATGGTACAATTTTACAGTTATTGAAACAAGAAAACTACTTTATCTAAGTTCCGCTAGTACAATAAGAAGATATTAAAAAACTGACTACAATAATCACAAACTTACTCTAGAAGGGAAGCAACTACTATTATTAACTGTATTAATCAACAGCAAATGAGAATATAACAAAAGATTAGCACAGAAACAAAATCAAACGTCTAATGACACAGTAACGAAACTGAAAACAGCTCCCAAAACTTTCTTCTGAAATTATTTCACCAGAAAACAGCAAGAACACCGGTTGAAGACAATTAAAGTTCCTAAATAAACTACTACACACAAACAATTAATTAGTACTTAGCTTTCGATGCGCCGCTACAGCTTCAACTGGTCAGCGCTGATTGTAAACACAGGTACGAGGTAAAGTTGCTCGATACGAAACACTCACAAATATTAGGTCACAACACAAGAAAGGCGGAGATGAATGAAGAAACCACTAATAAGTCACTTATATAGTAAATATTATCACAAAAACCGTTAAAACATGTATCTCAAACCTAAAAAATATACGAAAACTTAGAGAGTGATCTCACACACAGTCACGGGCTTATGACGTCACACGAAAGACCTAAGACCACTATGCCACTTTTACTTTAATGGCTATAATTTATGGTGCAATATGGCTGCCCAATGTTTTCCCTTGTGCCTTATATTACCATTTTCTTTATTGCTGTAATTCATCACTCGGAAACCGATGCCTTAATCAAAACAATCCTGCCATGGGTGACTCCTTTACCATTCAGTTACGACAGACATGAAAAAAATCACTGGAAGTAGTAAACAAGTAGGAACATTTCTGCACACAAACTAGTCTCAGAATTACGTTACAAAATACCTGCAGCTCACTCAAGATGTCGCCAAATTACACTGTGGTGGCAGTTCGATGTTTGTACAGTTCATCTCCTCTTTGATACCACAGTTTAAACCATTTCCTCCACCCAGCTTCCGGGGAACTTGCTCTCTTACCAGCACTGCTGAGCTCTGATAGGAACAATGACACACTTATTATTTAAATGTGCACTGTAGTACGGAGAGCCCCATCATGCTGCAGCACGCTGTCCTGTTTCTGTCATGCTGGCGAGTTACACCACTGAACAGACAGTGCCGAGCTACGGTGGCCACCACACACATTCTTGTACCACCCACCACCACCATGTGCTCGTTCTGACTGAAATAGCAGCAGTCAGCAGCCGCCACCCTCAGCTAAGTCAGGGATTAAGTGTCGAATGAGTCTAACACTATGACCAACAGCATCCCACTGGCTTGGATTTGCTGGTGCTGCACATGTACAAACAACTTTCTCAACCCACTCAGGAGTAGATATGAGGTGTCTCTCCAGGACCTGCGCAACCAGCATGAGACAGTATGTAAACGAATGCTGATACTGCCTTTATCAACGATTTCAGATTCTTAACAAAACCATATACAGTTACTATACTTATTCAGGATGTACGCATGCACAGATTTTTGTCCCTACTATTTACCTGTTTGTTGTGTGGAAGTTAATTTGTGCTGCGTCAACTATTTTAGTCACACTCTGCATTTAAAATAAAACTAGTATAACTGATGATACAAAAAAGCTATTACTTATACATGTTCAGAATGGGCTTTTTAGGTATACTGCATCATAGTTCAACTGTTACCATGGTGAATGTCACACAGATTCCTTGGGAATAACATATGAGGAGTACATGCTGGCAGACATTATTCCGTTGCTCAGTATGTGTACATGGCACAAAAAACACAAAAGTTTCTACCAAGTACCCTCCGCAAGGCACAGATGTGACGACAAGTGGATTGCATATTTCGAGGTCTGTATTGGTTGAAATTATTACGAAAACCACACGGATTACTGCACTGGTAATCTACATGTACACAACACTGTGCTTTTGATTCCTGCAATATTCTAGACAGTTGGTCAATGAGAACATCCTCTTTAACATCAACCAGCATCATTTTATACGAGAAGGTCACAAGTCTTTCATATTGGTATCTTTGTCAGTTTTCTTCCAGTATTTCTCTTTGCTGCCATTTTATTGTTCCTGCTTAATTGAAATGGTGGCTTCACTCTGCCACAGGGTCCCATAGAGATAAAATTTGATAATTTAGTAAGTAAATAATTATTAAATGCGCTGCAACTTGCTTTCTTTAGCTTTACAGACCCGCTCTTCGACAATTGCTCCTGAAAATACACTTGATCAAAAAATCTGGCCGCCGTCGTAAAAGGCTCTGTTGCTCTTGTTCATCTAAATTCTTCCTCCTAAGTAAAGTGCCATTTTAGGTACAATTTACATTACCATTGATAGTACGAAAATTGTGCCAGTGTAATTTACACCAGTAACGTCAATATGTGTGGTGTGTTCGTTGTTAATTGAGACTAGTACTGTCACGTAATTGTTTTATAGCTGAAACCTCACTTACGTTGATAAATAATATAGGCAACTTTAATTTTTTGGCGCAGATTTGATTTTTTTCATTCGCCATCAGAAATATATAGCCATGCTTGTTTATTGCGTCAAATAACATGCATCATGTTAATTGACTTATCAATATAGCTATCTAGGAAAATATAGTAGCTTATGGTCGTTTTCCGTTAGTTTTTACATTAAATGTAGATACTTGTGTTTCCCTGCTGTATACTGATTTTCCATACACGCTCTCTTTTGTGTACACATAACGTGTTAACTGAATTTAAAAGTGTCATTTCTTTAGGGCTGTACGTACAACTACCTGGGCTCAAAAATATAATTTTTATCTCACTGGCTCATTGTTTTCTTTCTAAGACTTGTGGATGCTGTTAATAACACAATAATATTCGGCGGCAAACCCAAGAAGTGTATTCGTAACAGATCCATCAGGAAAGCCTGAAATGTTACAGTTTATCATACATTACATCATACGTATTTTAAAACTCTCAATAGCTTTTAATATGCTATCACTTCCATAATAAAAACGATGAGCCTGCATGCCACGCTAGTAAAAATCGGAACCAGCTGAGGTTGGCCACTTCCTTACAGCATCCAAATCTTTAAAATGTTCGCCACGTACCCTATCTTCCAGAGGCCCAAACAGAGGAAAATCTGAAGGCGCTAAATGGGGACTGTACGGTGGACGTGGTAAGACAGTCCAGCGGAATTTTGCAATGAGTTTTGTGGTCGCAAAACTGGTGTGGAACCTGGTGTTATCATGTTGCAGGTGAAAGATGGTTTTCATCTGTGGCCTTTATCTGAATGTTCGGGCTTTCAGCTTATCCAGTTTCGTCTTGCAGCATGCTAGATTGACATTTCCTTCAGGGTCCAGGACATCCGAAAGATCACACCCTGGCTATCCCAGAAGACTGTGCACATTGCTTTACTTTCAGACGACTGTGTCTTGAATCTCTTCTTTCTACATCTACATCTACGTGATTACTCGGCTATTCACAATAAAGTTCCCGGCAGAGGCTTCAATGAACCATCTTCAAGGTGTCTCTCTAACGTTCCACTCTCGAACGGCGCGCGGGAAAAATGAGGACTTAAAGTTTTCTGTGAGAGCCCTGATTTCTCTTATTTTATCGTGATGATCATATCTACCTATGTAGGTGGGCGCCAACAGTGTTTTCGCAATCGGAGGAGAAAAAAATGGTTCAAATGGCTCTGAGCACTATGGGACTTAACTTCTGAGGTCATCAGTCCCCTAGAACTTAGTACTATTTAAACCTAACTAACCTAAGGACATCACACACATCCAGGCCCGAGGCAGGATTCGAACCTGCGACCGTAGCGGTCGAGCGGCTCCAGAGGAGGAGAAAACTGGTGATTGGAATTTCATCAGAAGATCCCGTCGCAACGAAAACGCCTTTGTTTTGATGCTTGCCACTCCAGTTCACGTATCATGTCTATCTCCCCTACTTCGCTATAATACAAAACGAGCTGGCCTTCTTTGCACTTTTTCGATGTCATCCGTCAGTCCCATCTGATGAGGATCCCACACAGCACAGTAATGCTCCTGAATAGGACGGACAAGCGTGGTGTAAGCAGTCTCTTTAGTAGAATTCGCATGCTGTCATTCCACGAAGTATCTTTTGGATTCCGGCTCTTAGTGGTGACTACAAGTCTCAACACCGATGCCGATGCTATTTAGAAAATTGTCAGCTTCTTCTTCATATTGGTCTAGCTAGTCCCGATAAATTGCCATTCGAAGACTTTTTGTTCTTTTGTAAGCATCTGTAGTACCCATCTCGCACAGACTCTGCGATCAGCAAGATGTTCCAACATTGTTTCCAAGGTATTACAGCCGTCATTTAGCTTTGCACCCAATACTCTGGTAGTTATTCGTCAATGTCCGCCCCTGGTAGCTGAGTAGTCAGTGCGACAGAATGTCATAGCTAATGGCCCGGGTTCGATTCCCGGCTGAGTCGGAGATTTTCTCCGCTCAGGGACTGGGTGTTGTGTTGTTCTTATCGTCATCATTTCATCCCCATCGACACGCAAGTTGCCGATGTTGCGTCAACTCCAAAGACTTGCACCAGGCGAACCGTCTACCCGACGGGAGGCCCTAGCCACACGGCATTTCCATTTCCATTCGCCAATCAGCGCGGATGAATTGATCAATGTGCTATTCATTGCGAGCGATGGCAGCTGTCCGGGCTAGACCGGGCCGTGGCTCGTCATGCACACCCTTTTCACCTCGTTGAAAAGGCCTTACCAGTCGCTTCAAGTTGCTCACGTCTATTGTGTCGGCTCCATGTACCTTTAGCAAGCGTCGATGGATTTCCGTCGGTGCAATTTCTTCGGCACTGAGGAATTCAATCACACATCGCTGTTTTATCCGCGATTCCATATCAGACTCCATTTTGGAGCACTCCTCTTCTGGCGCCAACAATCGCAGAATAATGGAACCACCTGCAAATGAAAGATGAAGGTTCAAGGATTGGCACTACACAAACGACATTTGGCATGGACATCCAAAGCCACCACAGAAAAAATAGGAGGCATTCCTTTTGGAACGACTTTCGTATGTCTGTTTACATGAGTGCATGCCTTCCATTTTTTATAAATTTCTGTGAGCTTTTCCAGTTCCAAACGAAACAGAATAGTCTTGAAAAAGCACTAAATAAGCTGCATAAATTTGTTGGCACACTCATTTATACAACACAGTTGTACGTCTACATCTACATCTACATGGATACTCCGCAAATCACATTTATGTGCCTGACAGAGGGTTCATCGAACCACCTTCACAATTCTCTGTTATTCCAATCTCGTATAGCGCCTGGGAAAAACGAACACCTACATCTTTCCGTATGAGATCTGATTTCCCTTATTTTATCGTGGTGATCGTTTCTCCCTAAGTAGGTCGGTGTCAAGAAAATATTTTCGAATTTGAAGGGGAAAGTTGGTGACTGGAATTTAGTGAGAAGATTCCGTCGCAACGAAAAACGCCTTTCTTTTGATGATGTCCAGTCCAAATCCTGTATCATTTCAGTGACACTCTCTCCACATTTCGCGACAATACAAAACGTGATGCCCTTCTTTGAACTATTTCGATGTACTCCATCAGTCCTGTCTGGTAAGGATCCCAAACAGCGTAGCAGTATTGTGAAAGAGGATGGACAAGCGTAGTGTTGGCAGTCTCCTTAGTAGATCTGTTATATTATCTAAATGTCCTGCCAATAAAACGCAGTCTTTGGTTAGCTTTCCCCACAACATTTTCTTTGTGTTCCTTCCAGTTTAAGTTGTTCGTAATTGTAGTTCTAGGGTATTTAGTTGAATTAGATTAGGAAATGAGACACTTAAAGTAGTGAAGGAGCTCTGCTATTTGGGGAGCAAAATAACTGATGATGGTCGAAGTAGAGAGCATATAAAATGTAGTCTGGCAATGGCAAGGAAAGCATTTCTGAAGAAGAGAAATTTGTTAACATCGAGTATAGATTTAAGTGTCAGGAAGTCGTTTCTAAAAGTATTTGTGTGGAGTGTTGCTATGTATGGAAGTGAAACATGGACGATAAATAGTTTGGACAAGAAGAGAATAGAAGTTTTTGAAATGTGGTGCTCCAGAGGAATGTTTAAGATTAGATGGGTAGATCATATAACTAATGAGGAAGTACTGAATAGGATTGGGGAGAAGAGAAGTTAGTGACACAACTTGGCTAGAAAAAGGGATCGGTTGGTAGGACATGTTCTGAGGCATCAAGGGATCACCAATTTAGTATTGGAGGGCAGCGTGGAGGGTAAAAATCGTAGAGGGAGACCAAGAGATGAATACACTAAACAGATTCAGATGGATGTAGGTTGCAGTAGGTACTGGGAGATGAAGAAGCTTGCATAGGATAGAGTAGCATGGAGGGCTGCATCAAACCAAACAACTGAAGACCACAACAACAACAGTTCCAGGAACAACTAGTTGTGAGGTGAAGAACTGAAGGATTGAACTACACCGAAAATGTGTGAGAAATTTAGTCAAAATATACGACGCGGAAAGTATGCGACATACATGACAAAATGAAACTGACAGTGAGGAAACATTTAACTGATGAATTCAAAGAGCTTGGAATGTTCAAACGTCACATGCACGCCAACAGATATACTAATACATGGTGAATCACCAAAAACTAGACCGAGCGAGGTGGCGCAGTTGTTAGACACTGGACTCGCATTCGGGAGGACGACGGTTCAATCCCGCGTCCGGCCATCCTTATTTAGGTTTTCCGTGATTTCCCTAAATCGCTCCAGGCCAATGCCGGGATGGTTCCTTTCAAAGGGCACGGCCGAATTCCTTCCCCGTCCTTCCCTAACCCGATGAGACCGATGACCTCGCTGTCTGGTCTCCTTCCCCAAAACAACCAACCAACCAAAAACTAGCACCGACAATATTCCGGAAATGAAAAATGCTACTGTTATGCTCCTGCGCAAGCGCACGAAGAAGAGCCATGAATCAGGTAAGTGTCCTACACATTTACAGTCGACGTAGGTTCCATTCCTATCACATCTCTCTCCATCAGGTGCTGCATGAGAATCGTGTTAACTCCTCAGTACATGGGCATTAAGACAGGATACTCCTGATGTACTATCAGCCTCATATAGTGATGAAGCGACAATTACCGATCATGGCCATGTAAATCGCTATTAACATCCCCGCTCGCTTCGTCAGGTGGGGCGTCGGAATCCATGGAGAATAAACGTGCGGTGTGCGACAGTGAACCATCAGCTCATAGGTCTGCTTTCCATAGACGAAGCGCCGAGGGTGCACAAGTATCGGAGCCTCCTAACGGATCATCATCCTGGGAAGGTAGAGGGCGTTTCCTGCAGTCTAGGAGGGATTTGTGGTACCGACATGATGGTTGTCCAGCCATTAATACACGAAGCAGGGTCCTGCAAGGCGGCCGGCCCCACAGTACCACCGGCCCACGCGCTTGAACGGCCCAGCCAGCGGGCTCCCGTCCTCAGCCGAAGCTGCCGCACTGGGCTGCTCAGACCGCTGCAGCCCACCGCACTATATGGGTTGGGACGCCTATCAGATACACATCCCGCACTGTGTAACAACGTCTACCACTTTTGGCATGCCGTTGCTACCTTTGAGTGAGGTTGTTGTTGTTGTTGTTGTTGTTGTTGTGGTCTTCAGTCCTGAGGCTGGTTTGATGCATCTCTCCATGCTACCCTATCCTGTGCAATCTTCTTCATCTCCCAGTACTTACTGCAACCTACATCCTTCTGAATCTGCTTAGTGTATTCATCTCTTGGTCTCCCTCTACGATTTTTACCCTCCACGCTGCCCTCCAATGCTAAATTCGTGATCCCTTGATGCCTCACAACATGTCCCACTAACCGGTCCCTTCTTTTTGTCAAGTTGTGCCACAAACTCCTCTTCTCCTCAATTCTATTCAATACTTCATCATTAGTAATATGATCTACCCATCTAATCTTCAGCACTCTTCTGTAGCACCACATTTCGAAAGCTTCTATTCTCTTCTTCTCCAAACTATTTATCATCCATTTTCACTTTCGTACATGGCTACACTCCATACAAATACTTCCAGAAACGACTTCCTGACACTTAGGGGGAAAAATATTTTTCCTTATTAAAATAAATTCATTCTACACTGCATTCGCATAGATTTCTCGGCCATTAGACAAGTAAATTAGGTTTCGACACATCCAGAACCGAATTCTAAAACTGACTGAGTATTGTAAGAAATGCGCCGACACTGGCAATACCTGAACCTTCTGAAAAGCAGCATTGTATATTCTATTCAGTCTAACAAATAAACAAAAATAAAAACAAATTTTCTCAGTGGCAGTGCACCTAGTAACAGGACATCCTCCTCTAGCATTACTGTTCCCCAACTGCAGTTGCCGATACCAGTTTTGCCGCCCGAGTGCCCGAGCGGTTCTAGGCGCTACAGTCTGGAACCGCGCGACCGCTACGGTCGCAGGTTCGAATCCTGCCTCGGGCATGGATGTGTGTGATGTGCTTAGGTTAGTTACGTTTAAGTAGTTCTAAGTTCTAGGGGACTGGTGACCTCACAGTTAAGTCCCATAGTGCTCAGAGCCATTTGAACAATTTTGATACCAGCTTTATTTTTCAAATTGTGGACAGGTCAATATTATCTCAGCTGGTTTTGTATAAACTTTCTTATAATTTTATACACTACACGCTATAGTTTAAGCTAAAATTTATGAAATGTAACTGCTTTATTTTCGATGTTCCAATCCATAAGTACTAGCTCTGAAAGTACAGTTAAATTATTTTTTTAGATACATTTGAAATTACGAATTATTGGGCACATTTAAAATTTCTGCTAATAATTACACAATCAAGTACTGTTTACTACGTTTATTTCTGGATTCATTTATAAATTATTAATCGAAATTAATAGAAATTAATAGGTCAAAAAAATTGTAAACCCTTTGGATTACAGTTATTACCGCAGAGTGAGGGAATAGTAAGCATGCCTCTGACGTGATATTTGGATATGTACAGCGAAGAGGATTCATTTCTTGACACGTGCAGTACCTTACTTTATTAATGGGGACCTCAGATCATGCTTTTTGTTTAGGAAAAGTCTCAAACAGGTAAAAATATTAGGAAAGAATTTTTGAGACGATCACGCCCGGGTTCCCGGGTTCGATTCCCGGCGGGGCCAGGGATTTTCTCTGCCTCGTGATGGCTGGGTGTTGTGTGATGTCCTTAGGTTAGTTAGGTTTAAGTAGTTCTAAGTTCTAGGGGACTGATGACCTAAGATGTTAAGTCCCATAGTGCTCAGAGCCATTTGAACCATTTTGAGACGATTTATCTCAAAGATGTACCTTTCACGACTGGCCTAGGTCCCAACACTATCACTGCTTTTCGTGAATATCCTACACTGAATTGTTCCAGTCACAAGCTCAACACAGTGCTAAGAAATGCGTTTAACGTGCTATGTATGTCATCCAATTTCCCGCAACGTCATTTTGTTCTGATTCCAGCGAAGGAACTTGTGACGTTTGCAAAGCAAAGTGGTCTTGTTCATAGCCTAGAGAGAACACTGTAGCAGTCGAACTATACCTACTGGATCACACGATTGGCCATGCTTTAATTGGTTTAAAGGCAGCATTCGCTACCGTGTAAAAGATTCTATGAGCAATGAGAAACAGACAGAGTAGAAAGATTAACACCACGTTGATGGACGAACTGATTTCTGCTCTAGTGGTACGTATGCTGTTGTTCTTTTATATCAAATTGGTATCCATTAGCACTTAAATTGTTTGAGGAATTGTAAAGTAGGAGGCCTCAAAAGAACTGGATATGGAAACATCAGGTTCACTGCACTGCTATGGACGATGAAGCTCCTGAAACACTTAAGTAAAGAACCTCAGGACGGAGAAGCCTCTGTAATAAATATTGAGAATCCGCCTGAAAAGTTATGTAGAGGAAAAGTCACCTACATATAACTACCATTTCACCATCTGAAAATGATTTCGGAACCTCAGAGGCGTGAAATTGAGGGGGAGGTAAAGCACGCAATTCAGTACTTACTATGTCAATAATTTCGAGTGACCATTCACAAAAGACGCTCCCTCGTGAAGCGCCATATACCAAATAAAACTATATTCGGCCGCAGAAAAGACCGTTATCTCAGGTATATTCTCACCTAATTAATACCCAAAAACACGTGAACTGTTTGTCAGACTGTCCAGATAGAATCTTAAAGCAACTCTGCAGAAGTTGTCAATTGCTGGAAAACAGTTCAAATCGTTTTTAAGAATTGAACTTTTTTTGCAGTAGTACTTTTACATTCTGTTGTTTTGCCAAGTGGTGTATTAAAAGTCTTTGTTTTACCGCCATGAACATAAGTACAGAAGTTTTCTTGTGGGCAGATATTGAAGACAATCCGACTCGTACATATTAGTTACATACACTCCTGGAAATTGAAATAAGAACACCGTGAATTCATTGTCCCAGGAAGGGGAAACTTTATTGACACATTCCTGGGGTCAGATACATCACATGATCACACTGACAGAACCACAGGCACATAGACACAGGCAACAGAGCATGCACAATGTCGGCACTAGTACAGTGTATATCCACTTTTCGCAGCAATGCAGGCTGCTATTCTCCCATGGAGACGATCGTAGAGATGCTGGATGTAGTCCTGTGGAACGGCTTGCCATGCCATTTCCACCTGGCGCCTCAGTTGGACCAGCGTTCGTGCTGGACGTGCAGACCGCGTGAGACGACGCTTCATCCAGTCCCAAACATGCTCAATGGGGGACAGATCCGGAGATCTTGCTGGCCAGGGTAGTTGACTTACACCTTCTAGAGCACGTTGTGTGGCACGGGATACATGCGGACGCGCATTGTCCTGTTGGAACAGCAAGTTCCCTTGCCGGTCTAGGAATGGTAGAACGATGGGTTCGAATGACGGTTTGGATGTACCGTGCACTATTCAGTGTCCCCTCGACGATCACCAGTGGTGTACGGCCAGTGTAGGAGATCGCTCCCCACACCATGATGCCGGGTGTTGGCCCTGTGTGCCTCGGTCGTATGCAGTCCTGATTGTGGCGCTCACCTGCACGGTGCCAAACACGCATACGACCATCATTGGCACCAAGGCAGAAGCGACTCTCATCGCTGAAGACGACACGTCTCCATTCGTCCCTCCATTCACGCCTGTCGCGACACCACTGGAGGCGGGCTGCACGATGTTGGGGCGTGAGCGGAAGACGGCCCAACGGTGTGCGGGACCGTAGCCCAGCTTCATGGAGACGGTTGCGAATGGTCCTCGCCGATACCCCAGGAGCAACAGTGTCCCTAATTTGCTGGGAAGTGGCGGTGCGGTCCTCTGCGGCACTGCGTAGGATCCTACGGTCTTGGCGTGCATCCGTGCGTCGCTGCGGTCCGGTCCCAGGTCGACGGGCACGTGCACCTTCCGCCGACCACTGGCGACAACATCGATGTACTGTGGAGACCTCACGCCCCACGTGTTGAGCAATTCGGCGGTACGTCCACCCGGCCTCCCGCATGCCCACTATACGCCCTCGCTCAAAGTCAACTGCACATACGGTTCACGTCCACGCTGTCGCGGCATGCTACCAGTGTTAAAGACTGCGATGGAGCTCCGTATGCCACGGCAAACTGGCTGACACTGACGGCGGAGGTGCACAAATGCTGCGCAGCTAGCGCCATTCGACGGCCAACACCGCGGTTCCTGGTGTGTCCGCTGTGCCGTGCGTGTGTTCATTGCTTGTACAGCCCTCTCGCAGTGTCCGGAGCAAGTATGGTGGGTCTGACGCACCGGTGTCAATGTGTTCTTTTTTCCATTTCCAGGAGTGTAGGTACTTAAACCAGAATTGTAAACTAGTCGAAAATATAGCTTATGACTGGAATAAAAACGGACAAATTTTTCCGACTCTCCAGAAGATAACCAGTAAAATTTTGTGTACACACTTATCCAGCTTCGAAATACAGAGAAATTTTATTACTCCAGTTTTTATTCTAAGTGCACGACGGTAAATTCTGGACCACGACAATGTTGATGTCTTCTCTTTCTTCAGAGCAACTCCAAGATCAGAGACTATGAAAGAAAGAATGTGATGCAAATATTCTTAACACCACGCTTTGTTTTATGCTTCTAAATCGATTGTCGATTATTGTATCTGTTTGTCTTGTAACTTCCATTTAAGCAAACCGCTTAAAATCAGTACTGCTCCCAGAAATAAAAACTGTTCTTGTTATTCATCAATATCAGTGAAATTCCAGGTTTTAAATTTACTGAAGCACTACTTCTGTAGCTTAATTGTCCTTTAGCAGTAAAAATAACTACACGCCGCTAACATATTGACAGTATTGTTATAACTTTCACCAGGCTAACATACTGACGCTTTTGGTATAATTTACAACTGGACAATCTTGTTACTAACATTGGTAGTATTCGTACACTTCTTATAAAGAAGAATCTGAATGTATTTTCACCAGTTGGTGGATCATATTTCAAAAATACAAAAGTAGTTAAAATTTGTGATAAAGTGGACTGTCAGGAACATTTAGTGAGAGGTGTCGCTGGAGGCAGTTGCTTCTATGCCTGTTGTAGCGAAAACAGCGAAGTGGCCGAGAACCATACAAGGTGGTTGGTGATCGTCATATCGTGGCCGCTGCCAGTCGGCACAAAAGCCGCCGGCTTCAACTCTCCAGTGCGATGCAATCCGATTAGCACAACGTGTCACGCAGGGGCAGTCCAAGTTGTAGTATTTGTTTCAATAACAAAGGTGCGATTTAAAATAATTCTCATTTATTCTTCTATCTCATTCGCACATTTTTAATTATATAACATGTTTCAGTCACTCTGGATGACCTTCAGATTTAAGTAGTTGCGTCAGCAACCCATTTTGTGTGTTCACATCCTAATATCAGAGTTTCTGAACAGACAAGACGGGTTGCTGATGCAAATATTTAGATCTGTAACTGATTCAGAGTGATCGAAACATGTCATGTAATTAAAATTGAGACTGAAGAACAAATGAGAATTATTTTCGTTATGAGTATAATTGCTGATTCTCTCGAGATGACTTTGTCACCTATAGTGAAAGACGCAATATTGTGCCTACACTAGTCCAGCTGTGGTGTATCAACACAAGCGTCCTGCAACTACGTGGGAAAATATTTTGAAACTGCGATGTATGAGTTGTGGGTGAATTGTTTGAACAGGTACTGTGTGATAGTAGTGTCACATGTTTCTTCTGCCCCTTGCTACAGTATAATTTAGAATTGTCTTAAGTGAGCTGCAACGCGTTATTTAATGTAATACTCGTCCATATACATTTGGTAAAACTTTCATCTTGATATTCTTATTGTCAATTTTGCACCTGTTTTTAGCATGTCTAATGTAAGTTGAGGTATACTACTCACACACAGCGGTAATACTGTTACTGTAGCATCCATGTTTTTGTCATAACTTACTCCAATATAGTGAGTCATAAAGACAGATGAAAAATTATCGGCAGTCGAACTGCATCACAAATTACGGCGAAAATAAGATGTTGGTCGATTGTAGGTGTGTGCTCTAGGTGTAGAGTCTTCGACTAATAATCGAATTGTCCTGGGTATCGGGTTAAATCCTAGTCACCGTTCGTTTTTGAATAAAAATCATCTGCAACGGCGGCCTAAGACTTCTGTCAAAGAGGGCGGATGAATGCACAGAGATTCAGGATCCTGTCTTCCCCTTTGGGCTGGGAACCGCCCCTAAAAGGTGGAAAAATCAGTCATGATCAACGGCATGAGGATGCGGAGGGCAATGAGGACCACTATATTAGAGACACGTAAGATGTACCGACACGACATGTGGCTTGTAAATGAAACTTGCATGAAGATCTTCCATTGGAAACAGATTCCGGATTAATCCCCCATTTGGATATCTAGGAGGGGACTTTCAAGCGCTGGTGGCCATGAGAAAAAATTGCAGGAAGGAATAAAAGGGTGAAATTCTATGGTTCAGTGGGTGGAATTTCAGATGTTTGAACGTGGTAGGAACCTAGAAAATATTAAAATGGAAACGCGGAGTCTCTGTCTGGATATAGTGGAAGTCAGTGAAAAGAAGGAGACAAGGATTTCTGGTCCGACGAATATGTGACAGTAACAATAGCAGGATGAAATGATATAACGAGAGTAGGATCCGTTGTGAATAGGAAGGTAGGGAAGAGAGGGAGTTACTGTGAACAATTCAGTGATAGGGTTGATCTTATATGAAACAACAGCTAACTAACTCCAACAAAGATCGTTATTGCAGGCAGAAGGTGAAGAAATATGTTATATCAGGAGATTGAACGGTTAATTCAGTGTATAAAGTGAAACATCCCCTTAGAAAAAATTTATAAATAACAGTGCTGGTAAACCTCTTACGTTATTTGATTTTCAAACCGCTGTGCAAAACTGAACGTAATCAGACATTTTTCTCTTTACTTACTCTGATCAATACTAAACTGACACACAATATTTTTAGCGCAACGCCATCTGACTTTCAATAATCCCCACAAAAGAATGGCGCTGACTAAAAATAATCTATGCCTTTCAAGAATCACTTACCTCACAAAAATCTTCGTTACTCGAACTACTGCAATACAGCGAGCACCAATACTGCCAGCTAAATGAAAGATTCTAACTACTGAAGGCACTAACTACTGATAGACATAGCAAATGATATATATATAAAATCAGTTCATGATATACAGTATTACAGATTTACTCTTTCTGATGGACACACGTCCAGATCGTCCGCTCTCAAAATTCTGCCATGACTCTCGCCACATCCACCATTGCTGGCGGCTCACCTCCAATTACGCAACGCTACGCGCTGTTACCATCCAACTGCCCAGCACTACAATAGCAAATATTCTAACAATGCAAACCAGCCACAGACTGCACAAAGAACAGCCAGTGATTTTCATACAGAGCGCTACTTGACGTTACCAACATAAAAACCTAAACAGCCTACTTACAAAAGGGAAATGAAAAACTGATAATCATAGAGCATTGGAATGCGCTTGTAGGGTAAGGAGAATAAGAAAGTGTTGCAGACGAATATGGGCTTGGTAATGAAAATGAGAGAGTAGTACAGCTAATAATTGAGGTCGCAATAAATTTCAGTTAGTAACAGCGAATAACCTGTTCAATAATCACAAGTGGATGTGTCAGACTTTTAAAAGGCTCGGAGACATGGGAAGGTTTCAGCTGGATTACATCAAGGTCAGACATAGATTACGAAAACAGGTATAATATTTAAGGTATACCCAGTAGCACATATATATTCAGATCACAATTTAGTAATAATGAGTGAAGAAAATCGTATGGAAAAATCGGTATGGAAGTAAGTGGATTAGTGTATTACTGAGTAATGATGAGATGCGTCTGAAATTTCGTAAAGATAAACACCGTCGGGAGTTTAGCAGCAGAGGACCGTAAATCTATAAAACTTGCAAGCACAAGTTTTACTATGAGTAACACAGGTAATTGGAAGGAAATTTCGTGGAAACAATGGATAACAGAAGAAATACTTCCATTGATCGACGAACTACCGAAGTACAAAAAGGAAAGACAGGAATACGACAGTATAAATCATTTATAAATTGAATAGCCAAGTTGAAATGAGTACAGGGAAGACCAGAGGAAAAGAAATGATCGTTGGAAGGATGACTTAACATACAGAAAAGTCAAAACAAATCTCATTGAAGTTAAAGGCAAATTTGGCAACATTAAGAGCGCAAGGAGAATTTCAATGTTAAAGGCAGAGGAGGCAGCGGAAGTAGAATGAGTTCAGTGAAGGTGTCTGCTGTGTGGAGGGCATGTGTTAGCAGTCGGTGCTGAAGGTATAAGGGATTCAGTGTTAGAGACAGATTTAATAGAGCCTTGGAAGACTTGCGACAAATTAAGACAGAAGGGGAAGACAACACTACTTCGAATTTTCTAATATCTTTCGGGGGAAGTGACGAGAAAATGTCTACTCAAGTTGGTGTGTAGTCTCTGTGAGTTTGGGGCATACCAACAGGCTGTCTGAAAAATATGATACGCACAGTCTCTAAAATAGCAAGGCAGATAAGTGCGAAAACTATCGCACATCAGCTTGAGTACCCGTTGCATCCAAGCTACTGACGAGGATAACATGCAGAAGAATTAAGCATCTGTTAGATGACACTCACTTTGGCTTTCAGAAAGTTAGGGGCATCAGAAGAACAATTGGTAATGAATAAAAGACGTAAGAAAAATCAAGAAACGTTCATAGGATTTCTAGGCCTGGATAAAGCTTTCGACAGTCTAAAATGGTGACAGAAGCTCAAAATTCTGAGAGAAATAGGAGTAAACTATAATGAAAGATAGACAGTATACAATTTATACAAGAACTAATTGGGAACAGTAAGAATGGTAAACCAAGAACTATGTATTCAGATAATAAATGTAATACTGGGATGTCGCTCTCGTCTCTACTGTTCAGTCTACACATGAAACCAGCTGTGATATAAATAAAAAGGAAAGTTCAAGGGTGAGATTAAAATTCAGGGTGAAAGGATATCAATGACAAGAATTGCTGGCAACATTGTTATCCTCACTGACACTGAAGAAGATGGAATACAGGACGTGTTTATTGAAATGAACAGTCAAGCGATTACAGAATTCGGTTTGAGGATAAAGGGAAGGAAGATGAAAGTAATGAGGAAATGAAATCAGTAATAAACTTAACACAACGAACAAGATGAAGTGAAAGAATTCTTCTACCTTGGGTGCAAAATGTACCATGACGGACGAAGCAAGGAGGATACAAGAAGCATATAACGTAGGCAGGGAGGGCATTCCTGGGCAAGAGAAATTTGCTACTATTAAACATCAGCCTCAATTGGAGGAGGAAGCATCTGTTGATCTGTGAATATACGACTGGAGCACAGCATTGCTTGGTAGAAAATCACTGTATGAAAATCAAAACGGTAGAGTATCGAAACGTCTGAGTTTCAGTGCTACAGTGCTACAGAAGGACGTAGAAAATTAGGTGCACTGGTAAAAATGATGAATAAGAAGGTTCTCAGCAGGATCGACGAAGAAAGAAATGTATTGGAAATTGTGACAAGCTTATTTAGAGAGCTTTGAAATGTGAATCCAAGGTGATGCAGACACCTTTCAAATATGAAGCAGCAAGTAGTACACAAGGACTATATTCATTATATGAAAAGTGATGGTCTTCCCCCTGGGCTTCCCGTCTTCAGAAACTGTAGCCAGTTTTTCAGAAACTCTTTAGAAACTAAAAGCTTCAAAATCTACCAACAAAAGGAAAGCACGGAATCATATTGAGTACATATATCTTTGTTACGTAATTTGTTCAGTAAAAGAACAAACAAATTGGACAGAGATAAAAGTAATGCACACTAAAACATATATCCGATGTTAATAAGGAGAAGCAGTACAGGACAAGTCTTTTTGATGCAATAATACAAAAGACCCCCGTGAACCATGGACCTTGCCGTTGGTGGGGAGGCTTGCGTGCCTCAGCGATGTAGATAGCCGTGCCGTAGGTGCAACCGCAACGGAGGGGTATCTGTTGAGAGACCAGACAAACGCTTGGTTCCTGAAGAGGGGCAGCACCCTTTTCAGTAGTTGCAGGGGCAACAGGCTGGATGATTGACTGATCTGACCTTGTAACACTAACCAAAACGGCCTTGCTGTGCTGGTACTGTGAACGGTTGAAAGCAAGGGGAAACTACCGCCGTAATTATTCCCGAGGACGTGCAGCTTTACTGTATGGTTAAATAATGATGGCGTCCTCTTGGGTAAAATATTCCGGAGGTAAAATAGTCCCCCATTCGGATCTCCGAGCGGGGACTACTCAAGAGGACATCGTTATCAGGAGAAAGAAAACTGGCGTTCTAAGGATCGGAGCGTGGAATGTCAGATCCCTTAATCGGGCAGGTAGGTTAGAAAATTTAGAAAGGGAAATGGATAGGTTAAAGTTAGATATAGTGGGAATTAGTGAAGTTCGGTGGCAGGAGGAACAAGACTTTTGGTCAGGTGATTACAGGGTTATAAATACAAAATCAAATAGGTGTAATGCAGGAGTAGGTTTTATAACGAATAAAAAAAAATAGGAGTGCAGGTTAGCTACTACAAACAGCATATTGAACGCATTATTGTGGCCAAGATAGACACGAAGCCCAAGCCTGCCACAGTAGTACAAGTTTATATGCCAACTAGTTCTGCATATGACGAAGAAATTGGAGAAATGTATGACGAAATCAAAGAAATTATTCAGATAGTGAAGGGAGACGAAAATTTAATAATCATGGGTGACTGGAATTCGGTAGTAGGAAAAGGGAGAGAAGGAAACGTATTACGTGAATATGGATTAGGGGTAAGAAATGAAAGAGAAAGCCGCCTGGTAGAATTTTGCACAGAGCACAACTTAATCGTAGCTAACACTTGGTTCAAGAATCATAAAAGAAGGCTGTATACATGGAAGAAGCCTGGAGGGTACTGACAGGTTTCAGATAGATTATATAATGGTAAGACAGAGATTTAGGAACCACGTTTTACATTGTAAGACTTTCCAGGGGCAGATGTGGACTCTGACCACAACCGATTGGTTATGAACTGTAGATTAAAACTGAAGAAACTGCAAAAAGGTGGGAATTTAAGGAGATGGGACCTGGATAGGCTGACTAAACCAGAGGTTGTACAGAGTTACAGGGAGAGCATAAGGGAACAATTGACAGGAATGGGGGAAAGAAATACAGTAGAAGAAGAATGGGTAGCTTTGAGGGATGAAGTAGTGAAGGCAGCAGAGGATCAAGTAGGTAAATAAACGAGGGCCAGTAGATCTCCTTGGGTAACAGAAGAAATATTGAATTTAATTGATGAAAGGAGAAAATATAAAAATGCAGTAAATGAAGCAGGCAAAAAGGAATACAAACGTCTCAAAAATGAGATCGACAGGAAGTGAAAAATGGCTAAGCAGGGATGGCTAGAGGACAAATGTAAGGATGTAGAGGCTTATCTCACTAGGGGTAAGATAGATACTGCCTACAGGAAAATTAGAGACCTTTGGAGAAAAGAGAACCACTCGCATGAATATCAATAGCTCAGATGGAAACCCAGTTCTAAGCAAAGAAGGGAAACCTGAAAGATGGAAGAAGTACATAGACGGTTTATACAAGGGCGATGTACTTGAGGACAATATTATTGAAATGTAATAGGATGTAAATGAAGATGAAATGAGAGATATGATACTGCGTGAACAGTTTGACAGAGCACTGAAAGACCTGAGTCTAAACATGGCCCCAGGAGTAGACAACATTCCATTAGAACTACTGACAGCCTTGGGAGAGCCAGTCCTGACAAAACTCTACCATCTGGTGAGTAAGATGTATCAGACAAGCGAAATACCCTCAGACTTCAGGAAGAATATAGTAATTCCAATCCCAAAGAAAGCAGGTGTTGACAGATGTGAAAATTACCAAACTATCAGTGTAATAAGCCACAGCTGCAAAATACTAACGCGAATTCTTTACAGACGAATGGAAAAACTAGTAGAAGCCGACCTCGGGGAAGATCAGTTTGGATTCCGTAGAAATATTGGAACATGTGAGGCAATACTGACCCTACGAATTATCTTAGAAGGAAGATTAAGGAAAGGCAAACCTACGTTTCTAGCATTTGTAGACTTAGAGAAAGCTTTTGACAATGTCGACTGAAATACTCTCTTTCAAATTCAGGAGGTATCAGGGGCAAAATACAGGGAACGAAATGCTATTTACAATTTGTACAGATACCATATGGCAGTTATAAGAGTCGAGGGACATGAAAGGGAAGCAGTAGTTGGGGAGGGAGTGAGACAGGGTTGTAGCCTTTCCCCGATGTTATTCAATCTGTATATTGAGCAAGCAGTGAAGGAAACAAAAGAAAAATTTGGTGTAGGTATTAAAATCCGTGGAGAAGAAATAAAAACTTTGAGGTTCGCCGATGACATTGAAATTCTGTCAGAGACAGCAAAGAAATGGAATAGTAGTTGAACGGAATGGATAGTGTCTTGAAAGGAGGATATAAGATGAACACCAACAAAAGCAAAACGATGATAAATGAATGTAGTCGAATTAAGTCGGGTGAAGCTGAGGGAATTAGATTAGGAAATGAGGCACTTAAAGTAGTAAGGGAGTTTTGCTCTTTGGGGAGCAATATAACTGATGATGGTCGAAGTAGAGAGGATATAAAATGTAGACTGGCAAGGGCAAGAAAAGCGTTTCTGAAGAAGAGAAATTTGTTAAAATAGAGTATAGATTTAAGTGTCAGGAAGTCGTTTCTGAAATTATTTGTATGGAGTGTAGCCATGTATGGAAGTGAAACATGGACGATAACTAGTTTGGACAAGAAGAGAATAGAAGATTTCGAAATGTGGTGCTACAGAAGAATGCTGAAGATAAGGTGGGTATAT